>NC_054375.1:32679693-33279693 GCF_017654675.1 Xenopus laevis | reverse complement strand
TTCTTCTTCTTCTTGGTCTCCTCCTTCTTACCAAATGTTATGAAGTTGCTTTTGTGGCCTGGAGCGGATGGCTGGTCCTGACGGATTGAGATAATGGCTGGTGATCCAGGGATGATGAAGTTCTCTGGGAAATCGGGGGGGATTTGTGGCACTGGTTGTTTGGGATTACCCGGGCCATACTTGAAGGTCCAACTGTTGCAGTTTACGCCAGCTCCAACAGGGGGAGATACTTCTCCTCCTTCAGGTTCTGCAAAGATTAAGATGATATATCAGATTTATATACATATACAAGTGCAGGTATGGGATCTGTTATCCAGAATGCTTGGCACCTGGGGGTTTTCGAATAAGGAGTCTTTCTGTAATTTGCATTGTCATACCTTTTGTCATTGAAACACTAATTACATCCAACAGGATTGTTTTTCATCCAATAAGCATTAATTATAGTTAATTAGTTGAAATCATGTAAAATGTGCTGTCTTCTCATTACAGGGAAAAAGGAAATCATTTTTATGTGAGAACTTTCTGGATAATGAGTTTCCAGGTACAGATCACATACCTGAATTAACATTGCACACATTTATTATATATCAAAAATATCCACAAAGAAACCTTAAAGGGTGGTTCACTTTTAAGTTAACTTTTAGTACCCTGTATATACCCGAGTATAAGCCGAGTTTTTCAGCATCCAAAATGTGCTGAAAAAGTCTACCTCGGCTTATACTCGGGTCAGCGGTACCCGACCGGAGTAGCTGAGATTGCAGTCACTTTTAATCATTCCTATACCAACAGTTCACTTGGGGAGAGACTGCAATATCCCACAATGCCCTCTGTTGGTTATATGAAAGAATAACATTGCGCCCTCTGTTGGTTATATGAAAGAATAACAGTGACTGCAATATCACAGAGCGCCATCTGTTGGTTATATGAAAGAATAACAGTGACTGCAATATCACACAGCGCCATCTGTTGGTTATATGAAAGAATAACAGTGCGCCCTCTGTTGGTTATATGAAAGAATAACAGTGACTGCAAAATCACACAGCGCCATCTGTTGGTTGTATGAAAGAATAACAGTGCGCCCTCTGTTGGTTATATGAAATATTAACAGTGACTGCAATATCACACAGCGCCCTCTGTTGGTTATATGAAAGAATAACAGTGACTGCAATATCACACAGCACCCTCTGTTGGTTATATGAAAGAATAACAGTGACTGCAATATCACACAGCGCCATCTGTTGGTTATATGGAAGAATAACAGTGACTGCAATATCACACAGTGCCCTCTGTTGGTTATATGAAAGATTAACAGTGACTGCAATATCACACAGCGCCCTCTGTTGGTTATATGAAAGAATAACAGTGACTGCAATATCACACAGCGCCCTCTGTTGGTTATACGAAAGATTAACAGTGATGGCAATATCAAACAGCACCGTCTGCACATGGTAGTGGGACAATGCATACAGTAATCCGTTTGGCAATTCTCTGTCACCATCAGCTTTGCAAAGAAGTCCGGTTGATCGCTGGGGGGGTCGCTTTGGCAGAATGTGCGCTGCTGGGAGACAGGGATGTAGTTGTGTCTAGGCTTATACTAGAGTCAATACGTTTTCCCAGTTTTCGTAGGTAAAATTAGGTACCTCGGCTTATACTCGGGTCGGCTTATACTCGAGTATATACGGTATGTTGTAAAATGGCTAATTCTTAGCAAATTTTCCAATAGTTTCCAATAGTTTTTGAATTATTTGCCTTTTTCTTCTCGCTCTTTCCAGCTCTCAAATGGAGGCCCTCTCCTATTCATATTCCAGTCTCTGATTCAAATGAATGCATGGTTGCTAGGGGAATTTGGAGCCTAACAACCAGTTTGCTGACTGGAGAGCTGCTGATTAAAACTTTAAATAACAAATCAAAATGAAAACCAATTGCAAATTGTCTCAGAATATCACTCTATACATCATACTAAAAGTTAATTCAAAGTCGACCAACCCCTTTAATCATATTACTTTACATATATAATCATTATGATGATATATAAGTATTTGAATGACTCTTTTTGACAATGATGACTCTTTTTTTCTTTACTAAAAGCCACATAGTAGACTTCCCTAAGGCCCCAATGGGCTTTCAAGTCTTTCAGTGCCTGTAGCTACAGGGGGATGGGTTCTTAAGGAAGGTGCTTTTAAACAACTCCTGCTTCAGTTTATTTACAGGTAAACTACCCCTTGGTAACACTTTATCCATTATGTGTTCTAAGAATTATTTTTATGTCCTTGTATGATGGGTTTTCACTCAAAGCTCTTGTGAGCAATGGTTTTGTTAAATCACAGATACTGTATGCAAATACATAATCACTAAATCACAAAATTTTACAATAATTATTTATATTTAATGGACTTGCACAGTTGGTTGATTGTGAAAAGCTCCTCTGAGCATCTAAAATCTCCGCTTGCATAAGTTCTATATATCTTTTTTTGAGTTACCATACAGTTATGTTTATGTACCTTTTATCTCATGTACTAAACTTGTGTTGCGCTATAGTAAACTGACTTTGCTGTAGTCAGTTTTAGCTACTTTATGAGTGGGATAATACCACAAATGAGGCTCTCTCAGGGGTAAGCCCTCGCAATGGGGTGGAGGCAGGGTGTAGTGCAACTGTAAAGCAAGCTTGATTGTGTGGACGGCATCATCAAACAGGAACCAGGGAAACCGAACTTGTTAAAATGAAGAATCTTTATTGTTCATAGTTAAAACACACCATGCGAGCAGGCAGGGGAACAGCTTAACGCGTTTCGTGACCAAATGTCACTTCATCAGAAGCTTCTGCAGCGACGGCGTTTGCCCATATACCTCTGTAGTGCAACTGTAACCAGGTGCAATAGCACAAATTATGGGCGCCAGTAGTTCTTTAATGCTTAACCTGAATATTTATTCAACAATATAGCACAGATCCACAATGGAGCATAGAACAATCAGATATTACAAAGGTAGCATATACTCACAGAACCAGTATAGGCTGAATCCCTGCAGGCCAGGGAATACACAGCAGAGAGAGTTTGTGAGAGGTATTGTCCAGTTTTCAGGATCTCTTTGAGTGGCAGTCTAGGGGAATTCCTATCATCCTAGTTTCAACACTTTGGTCCCCGCTCTGGGTCAATAATACCCATGAATCTTAATCCCTCCAATATCCTTGGCGGAGCCTTGAGCTGCTCAACTATATAACCTCTCTATCACTCCTAGAGTGATCTATAAAAGAGTATGCTATCACTTTACTAGGGCCAATGCTCCTAGGATCACAATACCCATTCCCTTCCTGCCTGCTTGGTTTGGCTAAAGTAATGGACCCAGACCTCATGGTTCCCAAGACCTTTATACTACTGCACAATGCCATCTGGTGTACACTGTGAGAACTACAGGGGTTACATAAGCACAAGGTCCCCATAACGACCCACTTAGGTGTCCATATTACTAGGGATGTGCCTGTCAATAAAATGTAAGGGTGTTTATTTCCTGTGCTTTGTTTTGTCTTTTTGTTTTCTCATATAATATGGAAATTAACTTTCAAGAAAGTCCTCCAACACTAAAAATTAAATGTATACTATTTGGAAACCTTATTAATAAACTTAATACATTTAATTTTTAGTGTTGGAGGACTTCAGGGACTAACCTGATTGGTGCTGGTATCTGTCTTTTGATCACCTTTTAGTAATTATTCCATCTCAACTTAAATAGTTACAATTATCCACTTTCTTGAAAGTTAATTTCCACATTATATGAGGAAGCTGTTAAAAAAAAGGGCACAACAAAGCACAGGAAATGTATACTATTTGGAAACCTTATTAATAAACTTAATACATTTCCTGTGCTTTGTTGTGCCCTTTTTTGTTAACAGCTTCCTCATATAATGTGGAAATTAACTTTCAAGAAAGTGGATAATTGTAACTATTTAAGTTGAGACAGAATAATTACTAAAAGGCGATCAAGAGGCAGATAACAGCACCAATCAGGTTAGTCCCTGAAGCCCGCCAACACTAAAAATCAAGTTTATTAAAATAACAGTTCAGTGTAAAACTGAGTATATAGATAGCTTGTGCAAAATAAAAAATGTTTCTAATATAGTTAGTTATTCAAAAATGTAATGTACAGTATAAAGGGTGGAGTTAGCTGATGTCTAACATAACAGAACACAACACAACTTCCTGCTTTTCATCTCTCTAACTCTGAGTTAATCAGCGACTTGAAGGGAGGCCACATAGGACATAACTGTTTAGTGAGTTTGCAATTGATCTGTAGCATCCTTGCAGTCCAAAAGTGTATGTATGCCATGCAGTCTGTACTTATCTAAAACTTTTACATATGGTAACTTGTGGATCTTGCATTTTACACCGTGTCCCACAGTTTGTAAATGATCCCAATTGTATCACTTAAACTGCATTAGGCTCCCTCCTATGGCCACAATAAGGGGCACATTTACTTAGCTCGAGTGAAGGATTAGAATGAAAAATACTTCGGAATTCGAAGTATTTTTTTGGCTACTTTGACTATCAAATTGGCTACTTCGACCTTCGACTACGACTTCGAATCGAATTAAAAACCGTTCGACTTTTTGACCATTCGATAGTTGAAGTACTGTCTCTTTAAAAAAAACTTCGACCACCTACTTCGCCACCTAAAACCTACCGAGCACCAATGTTAGCCTATGGGGAAGGTCCCCATAGGCTTTCCTAGCAATTTCTGATCGAAGGAAAATCATTCAATCGATGGATTAAAATCCTTTGATCGTTTGATCGAACGAATTACGGTAAATCCTTCGACTTTGATATTCGAAGTCGAAGGATTTAACTTCGATAGTCGAATATTGAGGGTTAATTAACCCTCGATATTTGACCCATAGTAAATGTGCCCCTAAGTGTTACAGGAATATAAAAAGATTTTGGTGCTTTGCCTTAACATGGGATCCCTTATGCAGAAAACAGTTTTTCAGAAAGCTCTGAAATAAAGGAAGGCCATCTCTTACAAAGGCAAGTTTAGTGAGGGATTCTGTCATAGGAACATATATATATATATTTTTTAAAACACATCAGTTAATAGTGCTGTTGCAGCAGACTTCTGCACTGGAATCCATTTTTCAAAAGGGCAAATTTATTTTGAAATCTGTTATATTGTTAGTTTCCCAGGCGCTCTCAGTCATGTGACTTGTGCTCTGATAAACTTCAGTCTCTCTGCCATACTGAAAGTTGGAGTGATGTCACCCCCCTTCCTTTCCTTCCCAATAGCCCATTAGTAGAACAATGGGAAGGTAACAAGATAACAACTCTCTGGTAGATATAAGAACAGCACTCGATAGTAAAAATCCCACTGTGACTCCTTCAGTTACACTGAGTAGGAGAAACTATAGCTTATCTGAAAGCAGTTCCATCGTGAAGTGCTGGCTCTTTCTGAAAGCATGGGATAAGGCAAAATAGCTTGAGATGGCTGCCTACACCAATATTACAGCTAAAAAATACACTTGTTGGTTCAGGAATAACATTTTATAAGGTAGAGTGTTTAAAGGCTTTATCATGATTTTTATACTCTACTATATAAAATTGGATTTCATCATGCAGATTTAATGATACTTATTGCAATCTTTCTTAAAGTGAGAAAATTAAGATCAGTAAAGACACTTACGCAAGGGCTCATTAAATTCTGATACATTATGTGACCCACATATCTCAAATTAGATGTTATAGTGCTGTTTATGTTTTATCTACAGTTAGTAAATTATAATGTATCTTGACACTTTAGCAAAGGGAATAGACAAACAGAGTGCACATTTATCTTATTGAATTAGCAAGGATAACCAAAGGCAGACCACAATAGACATCTCTGTGTAACATATAGCTAAGTGGATGTGAGTAAAAGATAAGCTGGGAGGTACCTCTTTAGAAAAGCAAATTAAGAATTGCTGGACTCCTTGCATCATGGTAGGTATCATGTGCTCTGGTACATATATTGTGCCACTATACATGTAACCCATTTGTCGCTGGACACAAGTGGGCTCTAGTTTACATTTCAAGTGCCAAGTGACCCTACAGTTAAAAGTACAGCAATTTTATTTTAAGTGCTACAGGAGTTTCCATTTGATGGGATGTATTGTATTTAATAATATTTTATTTTGCTCCTGACAATATGCTATAGTGCACATCTATCTTATTAAAATGATTAAACTCCCTTTCCTGGGAGACTAATTCAGTTACATAGTAGCATAGTAAGTTAGGTCAAAGATAGGACACAAGTCCATCAAGTTCAACTTTTTAAGTCTGTATATAACCTGCCTAATTGCTGGTTGATCCAGAGGAAGGAAAAAAACCTCAGAGGGGGAAAAATTCCCTCCTGACTCCAAGATGGCAATCAGACTAGTCCCTGGATCAACGTGTATTATGAGCTATCTTCCATAATCCTGTATTCCCTCACTTGCTAAAAAGCCATGCAAACCCTTCTTAAAGATATCTAATGTATCAGCTAGTATGACGAAAAAAATTCAGAATATTAAGACTGAACCTCCTTTATTCTAATCAGAATCGGTGCCCTCTTGTCAGTCTCACCAGGTGAGACAGGCTGGAAACACCCTTAACCGCCTGGATTATTCACTAGTGAAAACGGAATCACAGTCACAGCTGTTAGCGATCCATAAAGTATATATAAAATATATATAAAATATATATAAAATATATATAAAATATATATAAAATATATATAAAATATATAACTATAACAGTACATGTGTAAATTAAGTTTGGGCTTATTTGTGCAATATTCTTCCTCTTTCCAGAAGGCCTCCTACCCCTTTGTGGGGGTGGGGCCATTGGTCCTGGCGAAGAATCATTTTTCTGACAAACCTGTGGATGTAGAAGTGACGGTGATGGTGGTGTGTTTAGGCTGCTCTTGAAAATTAAGGAAGAAGGCTCAAACAAATTCTTCTTCACTGTATAACCCACAAGGGTGCAACCATCACCTGCTGCTTCCAATCACTTTAGCTATTTGGGAAGACTGTTGATTGGATGTGCACTTATAAAACAAAAGTAAATACATTCTGAAAGATACATTGTCTTGTATACCTCACAATAAAGTAAGTAGAACATATTAGTTTTACCAAGTCAGTTAAAAAGTAAAGCCAAGCCTACCATTATACAAGGACCTCAGCATTTCAGGTCCTTGTATAATGTCATATTAGAACATGATTTGGTATTAAACAATTAAGATAAATTTGCACTTTCCTGGTTCTTTTGTACAATAGAATACTGATGCAGTTTTATATATATATTAAAACATATATATATATATTAAAACATATATATATATGTATTAAAACGTACTATATGCAGCACTTTGGTAATTGACGAAGCATCTAATGTGAGAACACGTAACAGAGTTTAATTAGACCTGGCCTAATTGCATTTGTTGCACTTGTTCATGTTTTTCATTTAAAGATTGCAATAAGTGGTATTAAAACTAGAAAGGGGAATAATCCCATGAATAATACATGTTCACACTAAGCAAAAAAAAATTGCCCAGGGACCAGGCTAATACACACACAGTTTAATGAGTATGCTTTTTTATATCAGCCTCTATGTCAGTATTGTAATGGTAATTATTGTTCATTATGATAGTGTTGAGAGTTTGCTACGTATCCATCTTGGCCAGTAAATCTCATAATAATCTGCAGTTATATAAACACACTGTAACCAGCAGAATTTCAAGCAATGTAAAAGAGGACAGAGCAAATCCTAATCCTAAACTCGCCGTTAACCAGATGTGCTTATGAACAGAGCTTTATCTGCCTTTTCAGGAAATTAAAACTTCTGTCTCATTTTATTGTGGAACATTGCAGATCTTTATCTGGAATTCTGACCGCTCTTTATTTCCTGATTCCTGAAAAATTTAATAAATCATTGCATATGGCTTTAAAATGTAATAAAGGCAATAATTAAATACTGGGAAACCAAGTGGCAAAAGATTCCTGTAATAAGAAACAACAATGATGGCTGAGATCTGATTAAATACAATTATAATGTACAAAGGAAGACAGTCTTGCACATACAGGTAGCACAATGTCTGTAGCACACCTTATGGATCCTTGTGCATATGGGGTTATATAGAGTATTTGATAACAATATGTACAAGTAACAGGGATGTTGGCTATTTTATACAATAATGGGAAGCATTATCACAAATTAGTGACATGCTGGATGCACATAGTGTGAACAGAAATCCGCCATGTACAGCCACATACCCAAGTGAAAGTAGGTAGGGGAAGATATTATCAGTAACTAATGTTACTAAGTTTAATCTGTTTCTATGTCGAAGAAGCAAGTAACAAAGTGGTATTTATTTATGTATTTTATGTAGTTTTATAAAAAACATTTTTCATTCTTTTTTGCTTGTTTCCATTAAGAAAATTAAAATGTTATCTTTACATTGATTATGAGGCTAAAGGGCAGCAATGTGGGTAGCTGTACTTAATTCCTGCCATAAGCCAGCAATAAGAACATAGCTCCACTGCCCCTTGCATGTCTTGGTACCCCTAACTTGTGGGTCTACATGGTGCACCACCTGGGGGACATCAAAGGGAACATGTAACGACTCACTATTGTGGTCTAGTGGGCCGGCAGGGATGCCCGGCCTGCACTTCCGCAATTTACGTGTCGTGCGTAATGACGTCATTGTGCTTTGGTGTTAAGTTCGAACTATTTAAAGAGGCTTTGTCTGCCTGACTATTCCATGAACGCTGCCTGTACTGACCCCAGCCTGATTTACCTTGCTTGAACTCCGCCTATAGCGACCGCTGCCTGTCTGACCCTGCTTGAACTCCGCCTGTACTGACCCCGGCTGCCTGGCTACGCTACTCCCTGAACTGTTGCCTTCCATCCAAAACCTTGGAAACCCACGTGCCCCTTTGCTTGTTCGGAACATCTGCTTTGCTCCTCTCAAGTTAAGACCTGTCAGGATCAGAGTAGCCTTCCAAGGCTAAAAGCGGCTGCTACAGGCAGAAGATTGAGACCAGGGAGCTTAGCACTTGTTCTGAATTTAGGGAGCCGAACATGACAGAACACCAATGTTCTGCTCACCTCTGATAAATACAGTGCTGCCATTCTGGAGCAAAAAGACCTGCATATAAGGGCACTAAATAAGGGTTGATGAGGCCCTAGATCTTCATCATCATGGTTTTGCTCCACTTGTACTTTCTACTTTCTATTATTTAGGTTAAAAAGTATTTTTTTAATGTATTGGTAGGTTTATATTGAAATGCTAAAGGTAATGTTATAAGATATGTTTCCCATGCCCTTGCCATAGAATCCTAAGAAGTTGTAGACCCTGATGGTAAATAACACTAGGGGCACATTTACTAAGCTTGAGTGAAGGATTCGAATGAAAAACACTTAGAATTTCAAAGTATTTTTTTGGGTACTTCAACCATCGAATAGGCTACTACAACCTTCGATTCGAACGATTCGAACTAAAAATCGTTTGACTATTCGACCATTTGATAGTTGAAGAACTGTCTCTTTAAAAAAAACTTTGACTACATACTTCGGTAGTTTAAACCTACCGAGGTACAATGTTACCCTATGGGGACCTTCCCCATCACTTTTCTAAGCTTTTTTTTGATTGAAGAAAAATCCTTTGATTGATCGCTTAAAACCGTTCGAATCGAAGGATTTTATCGATCGAACGATTTTTACTTCGATCGATCGAAGGATTTGCGCTAAATCCTTCGAATTCGAATATCGAATTCGAAGGATTTAAATTCGAGGGTCAAATTTGAGGGTTTATTAACCCTCGATATTCGACCCTTAGTAAATGTGCCCCTAAAAGTCTGAGCAGCCTTTTGCTAGTTGTAGCAGAGAGATCTGTATTTAGGCCCTCTGATCTTCACTTGACTTATTTTTAAATCACTGGGGTTAACTTATATTGGGCAACTTTTCACCTGGGCAGTAAAGTTTGACAACCAATCAGATTTGTTTTCATTGTTTTACCTGCAGCTGGCTAACCATTGGTTGGTTACTATCGGTTACTGCCCATATGCAAATTTGCCCAATTTTTATTTATGAGCCCCACTGTCTGCTTATTAGGGTCAGTGCCTAGCAACCAGACACCAGTTCAGATTCTAAACTACTGCTTCTAAAGGCTGTAGATGCAAGATAATATTCCATGCAGAAATAAAAGGTTTGTTGCTATCGTGCAATCCATTGTCTGTTGCAGTGCAGCTTATATTATAAAAAAGACTTCCCTCATTCTCCTTTCATTCAGCAGATTGTTCCTTAATACAGGATTTCAGCCACTGCCCATCTGAATGAAAGCTGATTATCACGTTATAGGCTTTCTCTGTGTCTACAGCAGCCATTTCCTTCTTAATTGTAGCTGTAAAATGAAAAATGTGTACCCTTATAAGCTAGAGAGAGTCTCCAGCTGTGGGAATTTGTCACCTATTTCTGTGTAATGTCAGATAACCGCATGCCGTGACATGTTGGGAATATCTAATAGGTTTATCCATAGCATTACATGATCCTGCCTAATTTTGCAACATCAAAGATGCGTCTGATAAGGAACAGACACAAAAGCAAGAGGCGAATGTTGCTATAACCTAGTTACGCTCTTCCAGTACACTGGGCTTCATGCATCTTAGATGACTGTAAGTGTCTGAACATGCAAGCGTTTCATGCAAGCGTTTCTGCAGCATTCAGAAAGCCACATCGAGCAGCCAGTAAACTGAAAGCAGATAAGAATTGCTGAACAGCTTTAGCTCCTCACATCTAAGTACCGTCTGAGGAGTTCACAAGTTCAGTGCAGAATTATATTTAGATTAATCCTTCCACGGTAATTCTACATTAGCAAATTATATTGTTCCTAAAATGATTTGCTGGAAATTGGCACTTCACAATTTTGTTACAATACATGTAAAAAATGTTTTTACTGTATACAGGTATGGGATCCATTATTCGGAAACCCATTATACAGAAAGCTCCAAATTACGGAAAGGCTGTCTCCCATAGACTCCATTATAATAAAATAATTCACATTTTTAAACATTATTTTCTTTTTCTCTGTAATAATAAAACAGGACCTTGTACTTGATCAAACTATGATATAATTAATCCTTATTGGAAGCAGAACCGGCCTATATGGTGTATTTAATGTTTACATGATTTTCTAGTAGACTTAAGGTATGAAGATTCAAATTACAGAAAAGATCTGTTATCCAGAAAACCCCAGATCCGGAGCATTCTGGATAACAGGTCCCATACCTGTATATGTTGCTATATTCATACAAAATCAATCCACTTATTGACACTGGATGTCCCAAGCCAGTGGATCTGAGCTTTGCTTTTAAATTCATGTTCCCCTGGATGATGCTGGGATACAGCTCCCAGCATGCTTTAGAACAATTCTGGGAAATGTAGTCCTACAACATATTGGGAGGTTTTCTTACAAAGAGCCTGTAGGGGGCGATATATTTCTGTGTATTTATGAAATGCACAGTATCTAGTAGTAATAACTCTAAAGCCACTGGACTTGAAATCTTGAAACCATTTCACTGCTCATCCGAACGGTTTCATCTGGTCTGAGATGACAATTCACCAAACTCCGGTCAAAGTGATTCAGGCAGATGAGATTAAACTGAACGAGGTGGGCAAGTGTAAATGTGTATGTAAATGCCATGTGACCTATGGCGTAAGTAGACGTTACTGGACACCAGAGCAAATTAGTTTTAGGGCCCCCAACTTATCCAGAGTTTGTCATTTTTTTACTAATATATGTTGAAATGACTCATTAATTAGGGTCTCATGGGGTCCTTATGTCTCCTGAGGTCCCCTGCAGCTGCAGGGTCTGCTTGCTTTTTAGTTATGCCCCCTGCCTGTGACCAATACTAGCCTAAAGCAAAGTCCGCCATACCACTTGCCTCCAAGGATGACAAGATAAGGGTGTCAGGGCTAACATGCGAAGTGCAGTGAAGCCAACGCTGGCGCAACTTCGAAAAGGTGCTTTTTGTGGGCTATATTATTGCAGGAAAATGTATATTTGTATTAAGTTAAAGACGTTTATTGTATAATTCGCAGTGGCAGCTGATGCCACATGTAACAGGGTCTATTTAACAAGGTTTTTGCATCTGCTGTTTTTTTTTTTATTATTTATTGATATCTTTTTAACAATAGCGCTTATAAATTTATAGAGAACTGAAATATAAAGAAAGTCTTGATACAGTTCAAAAGAGTTCCACATTGTTATTTTGTCTCTTTATTTCTCATGTGAATTCCTTTTATTCTAATTACATGGTTAACTCGGCGCATTGTTTCAGTACAGTTCACTACTGTATAATAACTCAATTAAAATCTGACTGGCTAAATCAACCCAATTATTAGCATTTCCCCTTTTCCTGGAGACGTCCTTAATACTTCTTTTATGGATTAACTAATACGTTCCATGAAACTATATTAGAACATGGAGATATTTCCTCTTCCTTTGTATGACTTGTTATGTTTTTAGACCTTGTTGGTACAGGTATTAAAAATAACTTGATATGGATGTTAAAGGGCAAGTCAACCCCAAAATAAAAATTTGCCTAATAAAAGAAATCCTAATTTTAAGCAACTTTCCAATATATACATTTATTAATTTTTGTTAGTGCAAGGGGTGGTTTACCTTTAAGTTAACTTTCAGTATGTTATAGAATGCCCAATTCTAAGCAACTTTGTTTTTTTACAAAAAGTCATGTGATTTCCCTCCCTGTCCCTAGTTTGCATATGCAAATTAGGATTTGCACGCCTGCAATCCGAAGCAGCAGCTGAGGCTGCGCGCCAGCAAGCGGAAGCTGCACGCAACCAAGCAGAAGCTGCACATAAAAGGGAATAAATGGAAGCTGCAATAGAAATTTTTCAAATGGTAAAGGAAAAAGCAGCAGCTATTGCAAGGTTAAAGGTCCTCGAGCAAGCACTGGGAGAAGTGTATGAAGAGACCTGCTTTACACCAACAGTCTGTAGATCCTATTGAACATACAAGTATATATGTACTAAACCAGGATGCATCTAATGTCAACCAACCAAGCTTATAAAATCCAGGGATAACTCCTGCAACGCACAATACAGGTCAGTCTCTTTTACCTGCCACTACAAACACTGCTGTTGCTTACAGTCCGCAAACCACCGAGCTGCACATGCTGGCACAACAGGCCAACCACACAGATGTAGTCATACAGCACAAGACGCTACCTCCTACCACCACCAGCCAGGAGAATTCCAGTATTGAACCTCAGTCTCAGCTAGAAACAGCAAAGGCCTTATAGACCAAACCACTGCTTACGCTACTTCACTCTATCCTGGTTTATCTCACCTTTATAAGCCAGGAGGCTTATACAATCCCAGAGTTCCACAAGTTACTCAGGCACCAAAGAGTGAGAGATCAGACCTGTCTGACTTCACCAGGTACAGGTTTGATAACTGTCCAGAGAATTCAGCACCTGGAGATCTACCTTCAAAGCTGCAATTGCAGACCTCAACTTAACAGCCATAGAGGAACTTGATGTACTCATTAAATGGCTAGGTCCAGAGTCTGCAGACCGTGTTAAGAGGCCAAGAGCTATGCACGTCAGCTACCCAGAAGCAGGTATTGCTGCCGATTGGGGAAGACTTGAACACACCTATGGTAGTTCTGCAGCCATAAAAAAGTGCCTTATTTAAGAGACTACAATTCTTACCAAAATTAACAGCTCCATACAGGCCCAGCAGGGAGGTCTCACAGGGAAATCAGCCATTATCACAGCAATTGGAGTCAGAAGACATTCCCTTATTTAAATCAATGAAATGTTGCTAGGGTAATTTGGACCCTAGTAACCAGACTGATAAAATTGCAATCTGGAGAGCTGCTGAATAAAAAGCTAAAGAACGCAAAAGCCAAAAATAATAAAATAATAAAAAATAAAACCCAATTGCAAATTGACTCAGAATATCGCTGTCTACATAATACTTAAGAGGCCTATTTATAAAAAAGCAAGGATCTGATCGGTTGCTATGAGCAATATCACCGGAAAACGTTTCACTTTTTACACAGCGTGATAAATAGACCCCTACAAATTAACTCAAAGGTGAACAACCCCTTTAATGCAGACAGTATTGGTTTGGCACTTAAAGGTCATTGACATTGATATTCCCTTTTTCTCCTTGTGATATAAGGACAATTCTTATGTTAGGAAACTTTGATCAACTGCAAAATACTACTAATAAAAAAGAAGCCTAATAGTATCAATGACATGTGCGATTTAATTGTATTCATCAAAACTAGATGTGTTACCCCCCCTCCTAAAATCTGATGTGCGAACAAATCCATGATGAATGAAAAAGTCAATTGTCCTTGAGTTGCCTTTAATACTCATTCACACCATAAATCACAGCAGATAATCTGCTAATGCATATGGTTATTCATCCAATGAAGGTGTAGAAGAGCTTGTGTATCACGTATACATAATGCCATTGTATAGACATGTCTGATATACATGACAACATGGCTTCCAATCATCTGCGTACAGTTCACAATCTACCCTTTGACTTAGTTTCTACTTTCACTGCATCTCTGCATTAGCCCAAGGCCAGCAAGGACCTTACTGAGTAACATAACCATATCTGGCAGCTGACCTGGTTCTGCTCCCCCTTCAGACATAAAGACACAGTTGAGGGTTTTTTTTCTTAATATAGTAGCTCAAAATGTCTGTGCTTACAGCAGAGCCTTACTTTTAATATAAAGTGTTTATGAGCTTCAAAAAAAAAGAATCATGGCAATTATCTTTAGATTTCTACTATTTTTGTATCTTTTTTACTCTGTAACCCTTGTTTGTTAAATTAAATTATTATGTATTTCATTAGAGAGCACTGACAAGTATTGTGTAACTAGCTGGTACTACATAAATAAATGATGATGTGCTGGTGTTGTAGCATAAGACTATCCCACCCCTATCCTCATAGCCTATACAGGATTAGGTTCCGTTATCGGGAAACCTGTTAACTAGAAATTATGGAAAGATCCCATAATCGGAAAACCCCAGGTCCTGTGCTGAATGCCACTGGAATATGCTTTGTCACTGGAAATTAAAAGGTTGTGGTGTCTATCATATACAGGTATGGGTACTGTTATCCAGAATGCTCAGGTCCTGGGGGTTTGTCCAGATAATGGATCTTTCCGTAATTTGGTTTTATTAATTTACATTAAAAATACCTCATTGCCATTTTTAATTTAAATCAATAGAGTCATTTTTATTTATAAAGTCCCAGGAATGCCACATATCTTTTGCAAATATGACTATGAAGGTGATTTTTTTCTGTAAAGCACCCAGGCAATATAGTTTGCAGTATTCTTAAAGGCGAACTAAACCTGAAAAAGATAATATGTAAAAAAATGCGATATTTTATCTGATCTTATTGCACCGGCCTAAAGTTTCTTAATAGCAGCAATGATCCAGGACTTCAAATTTATTACAGGGGGTCACCATCTTAAAAAGTGTCTGCGACACTAACATGCTCAATGGGCTCTGAGCAGCTGTTGAGAAGCTAAGCTTAGGGGTCGTCACAAATTATCAAGCAGAAAATGAGATTTGTCTGTAATATAAGATGATGCTACAGGACTGATTATTAAATTCTGATGCTAATTGCACTGGTTTCTGAGCTAACATGTAGAAATAATCTGCCAGAATTATATTGTGACATTTCTTTTTTTTAACAATCCTTTTATTGAAACATATATCCAGTTAACACAGCTGTTGTAAACACAATGTTTGTTCCTTTTACTATTCGTTACATATAAGCATTTCAGTTTTAACAATAAAACTTAAACAAATAACAATAACATGGTGTCTTAGTCGTTCTTCAGATTCTTGTCAATGTCTTGTCATTATTTTATTATTAATATTTTCCCTATGTTTTCCTTGTCATATTTATTAACAAATAGTACAATACAGTTCTATCCTGATACATCCAGTAAATCACAGTGTATCTACAACATTACATAGTACTGCCATAGTCTCACAATTTATTACTGCATAAAGATATTGTTATATTCCTATCCCACCTATTTCTCACACATTATTGACCTCTATCCACGTTAAGAGTTAAATTCTGCAAAGTAGTATTAAACCAATAGATTATCCCTTGACACTCCCACGTCTCACTAGAATATTATGGACAGATAAAGGATAACGGGAACTCAGTGTTTTCAGTTAGAGAGTCAAGGGGGATCTAGGTCAGGGTCCTCCTCAAGCCCCATATCTTATTAAATTTCTCAGGGCAGCCCCTTTTCATGTATGTAAATTTGTACAATGGCAGGGATTTTTCCACTAACTGTTCCCAGTCCGTAACATTGGGTCCCTCCCCAGACTTCCATTTAATTGCAATCGATTATTTTGCATACATACAGAGTACAGATAGTAATGTACGATGTGCCCTCCTCGGGGACACTTCCTCTAACTGACCCAATAAAAGTACTCTAGGCTCTAACGGCACGAAAAGGTCAGTTTTAGCTTCAATGAGCTGTACAACCGCCCTCCAATACGATTTAATTACAGGGCAATCCCACACCATATGAAAAAAGTCCGCTGGGGAGTGGTGACATCTGGGGCACTCTGAGCTAATGGCTGGATTCATTTTATGCAGTCGTTGTGGGGTAAAATAAACTCTATGCAAGTAGTTAATTTGTGTCATTCTGTCTTTACTACTGATTACTCCTTCGAAGATGGAAGTCAGTGATTCCTCCCAGTGCTCCTGCGTGAGCTCAGGGATGTCCTGCTGCCACTTCGTTCGTAAGTTATTTAGAGGGGCACCCCTAACAGTCTGTAATTGTGCATAAAAATATGAAAGAGGCTTGCCCAACACCTGTTTATGTATCCCTACTTGTAAGCCATTTGGCGTGGTGTCTACCGTGTCACCCTTAAACTGAGTCACAAATGCGTGTCTCAATTGCAAATATCTGAAAAACATATTATTCGGTAAAGTATAAGCTTCTTTTAGGGCTTGAAAACCAATGAGTTTACCCTCCTCTGTAATGTCCGATATATATTTTATATTATACCTTGCCCAGAGCTGAGGGTCAGGGATCAACTCTAACTGCTTTAGATAGGGGTTACACCATAGCGGGGCAAAGCTGGAGCATTGAAGTTGTAGCTTAGGGTAATATCGATTAGCCAAACGCCAGGCCTTAAGTGTTTCTTTCATCAGGAAGGAGACCCTAACATTATAAGTGGCTCCTCGGTAAGGTAGATTCTTTAGTCCTTCAAAAGACCCTGCCAGTTGAGCCTCAAGTATTACAGACGCATTGGTGTCATCAGATTTGGCCCAATTCCTCACAACTACCAGCTGAGACGCTAAGTAATAAAGGAAAAGGTTAGGGGCCGCCAATCCTCCCTGTTGGGACGGGAGTTGTAAAGTAGTGAGAGCTAGTCTAGGAGTACTATTGTTCCAGTACATCATGAGTGTGAGGCTTTTGAGTTTAGAGAAGATCGTATGAGGAATTATTGTGGGGGATTGTCTAAAGATATAGGTTAATTTCGGTAGTATCACCATTTTAAAAAGGTTTATTCTACCCATCAGAGATAGTGGTAGATTAGCCCATGCATTTCTTTTCTGTTCCATATACCTTATTTGAGGCAGAATATTAAGGTCTGTGTATTTATTTAGATCCGCATGGATCCAAATCCCTAGATATTTGAAGGTGTTCACCCAAAAAAAGTCCCAAAGTCCTTTGAGGATTATCCGGTGGGAGAGCATCTATAGGAAAGAGAACTGACTTGGACCAGTTTATCTTGAGCCCAGAGTAGTTAGTGTGATCGTTTATAATGTTCAGAGCTTGTGCTAGTGCCAGTTGGGAGTTAGGCAGGTATAACAGAGTGTCATCAGCATACATTGAAATGACCTCAGTTAGGTTCCCAACCCGGAGCCCCTCAATGTCCTGGGAGGCCCTGATGCGGCAGGCCATAGGTTCCATGGCCAGTGCAAACAAAAATGGGGAAAGGGGGCAACCCTGCCTGGTGCCTCGGAGGATTGGAAATGGGGTGGATAATTTGTTGTTTGTACGGATTTTCGCTACAGGCAGCTCATATATTGCTCTTATCCAGTTAATGTACGATGTGGGTATACCTACTCTGTTCAATGTGGCCCACAAATATTCCCATTCAACTGAGTCAAAAGCCTTTTCGTTAACCAAAGAGGCAATCAGTCTACTACCTGAGTTATCATGTGTAATGGAGATATTTGTGAACAGTCTCCTGATGTTTATATCCGTGGAGTGGCCAGGCATAAAACCTGTCTGGTCCGAAGAGATTAAGTGAGAGAGCAAGGGCGCCAGGCGGGTTGCCAGGACTTTGGCTAAAATCTTTGCATCAGCATTAATGAGTGCTATGGGCAGGTACGAAGTACAGTCTAGCGGGTCCTTACCTGGTTTCAATAATAAAATTATTAGAGATTCTCTCATCGAGGTTGGCAATAGCGTCCCTTTTTGTACCCCATTATATAGGTCTGTCAGGAGAGGTGCAAGTAACTTAACATGTTGTTTGTACCACTCCATTGGCAAACCATCTGTACCTGGAGTTTTCCCTGTTGGGAATGAAGCTATAGCAGCCTCAACTTCCGCTAATGTGATATTCTCAGCCAGTCCCATAGAGAGGTGGGGTGCCAGTTTTGGGATATTTATGTCACGTAGATATGCCCTTATTTCTTCTGGAGTAGTGCATATTTTGGGGCTATATAAGCCAGAATAGAAATTTGCAAACCTCTGATTTATTTCCTCTAGTGAGGATACTACCGTGCCATCCGATAACCTAACAGCAGGAATCGCCATGGTAGTTGCCTCATCCTTTGCAAGCATTGCCAGTAGCTTCCCGTTTTTATCCCCATGCTCAAAAACATTGCCTTTCTGATAGAGAATATGCTTTTTGGTGAGCTCTACTTGGGCGAGTTTCAAGGCACTCTGACTAGCTTGCCATCTCTGGAATGATTGGTTTGTAGGACATTTGATATAGGCCTCTTCCTCTATCTGAGCTGCTAACGTTTTTTGGGCTATGTCCACTTGTGTTAATTTGGTTAAAGCTGCAATATTACAGATAAACTCACCCCTGACATAGGCTTTGAGTGCATCCCACTTTACATTTAAGGGAGTTTCGGTGCCATTCACAGCCAAAAAGTTTATTATACTGGCATTGATGATGTCGTTTAAATGGGTATTTTTCGCCCAGTAAGGACTCAGCCTCCACACTCTATCCATGGGAGCTTGTGAGTATATGAAAGTAAGTAGCAGGGGGGAATGATCCGAGATGCCTCTAGGAAGCGTCTCAACCGTTTTTACCCATTTATTCATCTCTGAACAACCCAGTGCGAGATCTATTCTTGACATGCTGTTGCAACCAGGGGAGTAACACGTAAATTGCCTGACGTTAGGGTTGCGCACTCTCCACAGATCCACTAAGTTAACGGCAGAGACCCATCTATTGAAATGCGCCGAGGAAACTCGAGGGGGATGTAGTTTATCTATTCCCGCATCGGATACTGCATTAAAATCCCCGATAAGGATAAGTGGCGCCATGGGCAGACTTAGCAGTTTCCCAGTTACTTCGTTGAAAAATTCAGCCGTAGGTGGAGGAGGGGCATATATGTTTGCTATATTATATTTTTTGCCATACACATTACCATGTAAGAGGATAAATCTACCATGTTTATCAGAAATTACCTTTTCTACCGTTAGAGGGCAAGTTTTGGCTAATAAAATAGACACTCCCCTAGAGTAACTGGAGAAGGATGAGTGATACATTGAACCAATCCAGGGCTTTTTTAAGGATAACAGCTTAGTACCCACTAGATGGGTCTCTTGAAGAAAAATCATCTGGGGTTTGTACCTTCTGATAAAGTCAAAAACCAGTCTACGTTTTATCCCATCCCCCATACCTCTAACATTCCATGACATTACACTAATGGCAGCCATCAGACATACAGATAGGAAATGTGACGGGTTTGGGGGGAGGCATATGAAGAATAAAACTGCACATTGACATGAAAACACAAGAGATCATGAATCGTAAGACACCAGAAAAATTAACATTGCTAGCAATACCCATAACTTTAACCCCTACCCAGACCCACCCTACCCACTCCATAACCTTGGAAGAGCGAGTTTCGTCTTTTCCCCTAATAAAAGTAAAATGAACTATGAAGGGAGGTTAGTGTGTACACTTCGTCCGTACTAGACAGAGCTGAATGTCCATGGGCCTGTCGCTTCCGCACAGGGATAAAAGGGTTAGTCAACAACTGTCCCGCATAACAACATATGCTGCATCATTACCTGCCCGGAGAAGTTTCTTCTGATAGAGTCAGTGGGAAAGTGTCAGTGTCCAGGCCATAACTTCCAGGGCGGCATAAGAAACCTAAGGATAGGCTTGCTTCAGACCAGCCAGATGTAGTGTAGAAAAGTTCAGTGCTCTCTCAGCGGAGACTGTCTGGGTCTCTCCTCTAGCCAAGTGATGACCTCCTCCGGTGTAGTAAAGAAACTGGCCTTGCCTTTGTCTGTTACTCTCAGTCTTGCCGGAAACATCATAGCGTAAGGGATTTGCCTTTGTCGGAGTTGCAGCTTGGCTTCATTAAATTTTGCTCTTTGCTTCCGAATTTCCGTAGAGAAGTCTGGATAAAGTGATATCCTGTGATTTTCAAAAAATATTTCTCCAGCCCTTCTAGCCGCTTGTAAGGACGAGTCTCTGTCACGGTAATTCAGAAGGCGGGCAATTAATGGGCGTGGAGGGGCCCCCGGTGGCGGCGGTCTTCCCGGCACCCTGTGCGCCCTCTCCACCGTGAAGGCTGTAGAGAAGACAGCTCGGGTAAACGTATCGGCCAGCCATTTTTCAACAAAATTCTCTGTGGCTGTACCCTCCACCCTCTCAGGGAGGCCCAGTATCCTGATATTATTCCTTCTCAAACGGTTTTCTAAGTCATCAGCCTTGTTTTCCAACAGTGCGACCTGCTTTTCTGTGGCCATTATCCTGTTAGGCAGAGGTGTTGTGAAATCTTCCACATCACTGATCCTCCTTTCCACCTCCCCTGTCCTTTCCCTTAACTTCTGTACATCATGTTTCAGTATGGCAAAGTCTGTCCTGAGTTCGTCTATTTTCCCAACCAGTGTAGTATGGTTTGAAGTGATAGCTTGCAGGACCTCTGTTAAGGTTGGCTCTAAGGGGGATTGCATGAGTACAGGGGAGGAGGGTGCAGCTGCAGTAGGCCCTGTGACTGTATTCTCTAGTGCACTGTTATCAGGGGCGGACATACCTGCTGGCATAGGCTGTGACAGTGGGTCCCTAGCAAAACGCGCTAGTTTCCCTGCAGCAGCTCCACCCGGGCCCTGCAGTTCCTCCTGATCCGGGCGCGCCGCATGGCGCTCGGCGCCATCTTGATTCGCCATGATGCGGGGAGACACGGAGTGGCGCGCTGAGTGGTTGCGCCGGCTTCTCCTGACCATCGGAGGCTCCGACTGCAAGCTCGGGTGCTTTACCCGACAGGTAATGGTGAGTGGGAGCAGTTGTAGCGCAGATTATCTGCAGTATGGCCTCCCGTGCGGCGGAGCTTTCGGCCTGCGCTGCCTAACCGGTCTCCATGTAGACCACGCCCCCATATTGTGACATTTCTATTCTATATATACAGTATATTGTGAGTGGGTCCCTAAGCTCAGTAAGTGACAGCAGCACAGTGACTGCAAAAAGAAGATGGGGAGCTACTGGAGCATCTTTGGAGCATAATGTACAAAATTTCTGGCCTACTTCCTTAGTTAGGCTTTTATTCCTGAAATTTTGCTTCGCACATTTTCACAAGTTTTTTTCCGATTTTTCCATCCGATTTTCACGATTGTTTTGGAATTTTTGCCCGAAAACTCCAAAAACTTTGGGGTATTGCACGAAACCCAGGGCAAATCAAAAAACTCATTGGGACTTCTCCCATTGACTTATATGCAATCTCAATAGGTTTTGAGATGCAGGATTTTCAGATTCGTATTTTTCCATCCTCTGGGTTTAATAAATTCAGAAAATTTTTTGTGATTTTTGCATTCGGAGTTTAGTAAATAACCCCCTTGCTGTCTCATCTTGGAAACAAGTTCATCTATGTCTGGGGTCAGGCTCGGAGCTGAGTCCACCTTCCATTTAGCCGCCATTATTCAGGGAGAGGAGGAACACCAGCTCCACAGGAAAGCTGCTGATACACTTGCGCGCCTTTGATTGACTTCACACTAGCAGTGCATTGTGGGACTTGCAGTTCTAATAGAGTGGAGGCAATATACTGGCGGGCCAGATCTAATAATAATTAGAAATTACCATGCGGGACAAAGATAATCATGTTGGGGGGCCAGTCCTGGCCCGCGAGCCTTGAATTTGACACATGTGACCTATGTTTATTGCTCTGTGTTATACGAATATGCTATTTTTGGCAAAGCACACAAACATTAATTGTATCAGACCTTTTATTTGCAACGTTTATTCTGTTACCATGTAAATGGCAGTAAACAGATAAGTATTTGTATCTCTTTAACACAGATGCTGATACCTGCATATATAATACAATCCTATGGGGAGTGGTGCAGCACCAGCACATGGTCCATAAAGCTCGGCCAATTAAAAGGACAGTGTGGATACACTTCTTTAAGAGACTTATTTAATGTACAGCTTTTGTATGTAACAATTGTGCTAAGCTAACAATCAATCTCCTGAAAGCTTGGTACTGTAGATCTGGCACAGGTCTGATTCCGAAAAACTTTTAGCAAGATATTGTTTTGGGAAATAGACTAGAACTGTTTGCATTATCAAACATAAAATGTTATATGTCTCTGTTCATTTAATTTGAGGTATAATGTTTTGGAGCCATGCCGAGCAATGCACACATAAACATTTAAGGTATTTGCTTTCTGTAGTCCAATCTTGCATGTGTATGACTCCAAAACATAAATGATCCTTTACCCATGGCTTGCTCATTATATGTGAAGAAAGCAATATAAATCTTGGGCCATGCCAAACACTAATCTAACAAATGATTCTAACAAGTGAGCAGTATTGCTGTATAATGAAGAGGTTTGCCAAAGCTCTTGTGACATACATCTATCATCAACTGATCACATGGGGCCTGTTTATTTGGATCTAGTAGTATGGATCAAGTACAAGGCACTGTTGAATTATTACAGGACAAAAAGTCAATTTTCTTTTTAAATATTAGAATTAATTGCTTAAATTGAACTTCAAAGATTGTTACTGACATTCAAAGGTTGTTATTGGCAATATTGGCAATGCAGAGTCCAAAATGTCATTCTTTAATATTATATTCACGTGGAAATAATCAATGAAATGTAATTCTAACTACCAGCTTCAGATGGAGCTGTTTTTTTTACACCATCTGTACCAATTGCTGTGCATTATCCTCATTGAAACAATGATGTGCCAAGTGCATAGTGTGTGCCAAATTTCCAATATCTTACCGTAAATAACAAGGAAAAGAACCCCAGCATCAAAAGCATAGCAAAAAAAGCATAATATCCACAAAAGTTCTTCAAAGCTCCATATTTGTTTGTTTTTTTGCCATGTCCTCAACTAGAAAGACAGATCTGCCAGCAAAGTCAATGCATTCAATGCTACATAATTTGAAAGGCCAGAGGCAGCAATAACCTCAGTGATCACTGGCACACGATCACTCACACTGAGGGAAGTGATTTAATGGGAATTTATCACTTGCTACTGTGTTTTGTCTAGTAATTACAGCATTATAGAAATACACCTATTTATAATCACAGACCTGTCTAAAAGCAAATCAACATTATTGTGATGTGTGATAATGGATCTAGGCTGAGAATCCGTTGCCCCGCTGCTCTTCCACTCCTGGTCTGCCTGCACCCGGAAGCATTGTTTCCTTCAGGTTCAGTCAAACGCGGTTGATTTCGGCTCAGAAACGTGACATATTGCATTTTGCACCGAAATCCACTCACAGTTGAAAGGCAAGGAGATCAGCAGGGCAGCGGATTCTCCACCTGCGGAGACTCTGCATTAAAGGAAAACTATACCCCCCAAACAATGTAGGTCTCTATTAAAAGATACTGAGTAAAACAGCTCATGTGTAAAACCCTGCTTCATGTAAATGAACCATTATCATAATAATATACTTTTTTAGTAGTATGTGCCATTGGGTAATCATAAATAGAAAATTGCCATTTTAAAAAATAAGGGCCGCCCCCTGAGATCGTAAGATTCACTGTGCACACATACAAACCACATGTAAGGTCACATGAGCCAATTAACAGACAGAGTTCTGCCTTTTGCTTCCTCGCTTCTTCCTGTTACAGTTAGTGTTGTAGTATTTCTGGTCAGGTGATCTCTGAGGCAGCACAGATAGAGTCACGAAATGGTGGTTCAAGGCAAGAGATGTAAAAGGGCAATATTTATGTAAATATATATTCCAGTTTGGTAAGATTCTTTAATATGTCATTCAATTTGATATAAACTATCTGTTGCTTAAGTATTCATTTTGGGGGTATAGTTTTCCTTTAATAAACATTGTCTGGCCCTAGCCTAAGGTTGTGTTGATCTCCTTGGCACATATGGTGCAGGTGGTGATATCTTATTGCTACGGTGCTGTAGGCACAAAAATGTACATAAATATATGTACGACCCACACCACTGCCTTGCTTGACTGTATTTTTACATTCTGAGTAGTTCCTAGTTATGCTTTATCCAATAATCATGTTATTCTCTTTCTTGACTGCTTCTTCCCCAATCGTGCCTGTTCTACTGATCCCTATTATAGGTATCTGTTATCTGGAATCCAGAAAGCTCCAAATTATGGGGATTTTAATCAAATATTAATATTTATACAAATTATTTCCTTTTTCTCTGTAATAATAAAACAGTACATTGCTTTATCCCAGCTAAAATATAATTAATCTTTATTTAAAGCAAAACAAACCTATTTAGTTTTAATGTTTACATGTTTATTGCTTAAATGCTTTTAGTAGACTTAAGGTATGGGAATCTAAATTACATAAATATATTTAAATCACAGAGGATAACAGGCCCCTTAATATTAATAATAGTAATATAACGTGCACATTCCATGACTATAAATTCTCAGTCAATCCTTAAGTGACCGAACCAAATCTGAACCCTGATTTGCATATGTAAATCAAAAGAAAAAATGGAAAGAGGAAAACAATTTACTTTACCTGGTTTGTATGACTAAATGATTCAGAGCATCCTTACCCTATATATATATATATATATATATATATATATATATATATATATATATATATATATATATATATATATATATATATATATATATATATATATATATGTGTGTGTGTGTTTTATTTTTTTTAATAAATGCACATAGCATCAGACAACCTGTAAATTGTCCGTCTTGATGTCATAAGAGCCTTTGGGTTCATTCTGCTGCATGACAGACAATACTGCACCTGAGACCCATGCTTACACTGAATGATTAAAAAAGATTATAAGACTAGAGTGCAATGCCAATGTCAAGTTTCATTTAGTAGGGCCTTATCTTATCCCCTCACAGCAGCACAGGTGGATTATGTGGTAGCTCAACATACTTACTCATATACAGACAAATTTGTGAAGTTATTTGCTAAACACAAACTGCTCAGAGAGATCCTATGGCTAGGTCTCGGGAACAACGTTCTCTGTTCTTTATCTTATTTAACAGGACACCTATAACAATAATAAACATACAGGTCCCATTGCTAAAGCTATTGTACTAAGCATAAAATGCTGATTGGGTTACTATTTTCTGAAAAGTTAATTGGAAAACAGAAATCCACATCTTTCCATTCAGCACATTTGCTCACACCAAGTACAACCATCTGCCAGTTTAGGATTTAATGAGAAGATTTTAAAAGCCATTACAGCTGCCCAGCATAGACATGGGTGGTGCACGAGGCGTAAAATACAAGGGACTGTTGTCACACATACTGCACAAGAAGCAATAAGTAATGTTATTGATTGCTCAATGGTGGGGATGGACCCAAAGATGTTCCAGTATCCTTGCTAATATAAACACCGTTGTTGGTAAATGTGCCCTCGTTTTGCACATATATATATATATATATATATATATATATATATATATATATATATATATATATACATCAATTATAGGTTTGTTTATTGTTTTATAGGATCATTCTTCTTCTAAGTACACAGTCTTTTACAGGAAGCTCATGTCCCCCTCCCTGAGACTGGACCAGATGTGTTAAGATTGCCTTTGCAGAGAAATCCTATTGAGGCCTCATAGCATTTGCCTTTCATCGGAGCTTTACCCTAATCTATGTTGTCAGCTTTGAACATCTATCAATGAACAGTCACATAAAGTAATTGGAAAAGACATGGCCTTGAATGAAGAGCTGTTTTACCAGGAATGTAGAGCAATAAATATTTACCTCCTCGAAAAGGAAAGAATTGTTCTATTCATAGTGCCTGAACCAAGTTGGTTAAGCTTAAACAAGCATAATAAAAATACAACCTGTATGAGATTTTAGTAGAAACTAGGGATGTAGCGAACTGTTCTGCTGCGAACTAGTTCGCGCGAACTTCGACCGTTCACGTCCGCCGAATGTTCGCGAACGTTTGGGAACGTTCGCATTTTGAGTTCGCGTTCGATTCGAATACAAGTCGTTCGACCATTCGACCATTCGAATTCCTTCGACCGCTAAAAATCGAACGATTTCCATTCGTTCGAACGATTGTAAGCATTCGATCGAATGAAAAGCATTCGATCGAATGGCTTCGATCGTTCGATTCGAATGAAAATCCTTCGATCGAATGATTAAAATCCTTCGATCATTCGAATCGAACGATTTTAGCGGGTGTTCGAAGTTCGCAAACTGTTCGCGAACTTTCGCATTTTTTGCCGGTGTTCGCGAACGGCGTTCGCGAACACCAAATCGGCAGTTCGCTACATCCCTAGTAGAAACAGTGAAAACACGGTGACCATAGCAGAAAGATAAGGCAGCTATTTGTTTATTATATTCTGACATGCAAATAAACTGTGCGTCACTGTGGTGATAGAGAAGGGAACTAGTTTATCAGCAACGTCAGGCAGCATCAACATGGACGGAGAGGTGTAGCTATAAATACTCACATGCTGTGCCGCATGCAGAAGCTAAAACATGTGACAGTAATAAAGTATGCATATGCTTCATCTGCACTTTTACTCAACACGTTCCATCTGTCGCAACAACCCAACAACTTGGTTATTCTTATGTTCTTTATACTGTATATCTTTCCTACCTAATCTCTCTATCCTGTATAGTTACTGTCTTTATAGTGTTCCAAAAACCCACTTCATTTAATTTAATCCTTACTTCAACCACACGTATATCTAGTCATAACCAGTATTGATGTCTCTTATTTTAGTTTGGTTTATTTTTTAAATCATTTTGATCCACAGACATGAGATGATAAAGCAGAACTTGAGTCAATGCCTTCTATAATGATTTTATTACTACCGGTACTATTGGTAAAAATTAGGCTCAAATATGCCCTTTAATCCCAATGCCACAGTAAAGTGTGACACTGAACCCCTTTACATTCGGTTTAGACTTTTGCAACAGATGTGTAAGTGGTGCATATGTTACTAATAGGGATGTCGCGGACTGTTCGCCCGCGAACTAGTTCGCGCGAACATCGACTGTTGGCGTCCGCTGAATGTTCGCGAACGTCGCGCGACGTTCGCCAATTTGGGTTCGCCTTAGCTGGCGCTTATTTTTGCCATTTCTCCCCCAGACCAGCAGATACATGGCAGCCAATCAGGAAGCTCTCCCTCCTGGACCACCCCCACACTCCCTGGACCACTCCCCTTCCATATAAAAAACTGAAGCCCTGCAGCGTTTTTTCATTCTGCCTGTGTGTGCTTGGAAGAGCTAGTGTAGGGAGAGAGCTGTTTAGTAATTTGAGGGACAGTTGATAGTAACTTTGCTGGCTAGTAATCTACTTGATACTGCTCTGTATTGTAGGGACAGAACTCTGCAGGGATTTGAGGGACAGTGAGTTTAGGTTAGTTAGCTTTGCTGACTAGTAATCTACCTTCTACTGCAGTGCTCTGTATGTAGCTGCTGTGGGCACTGCTTCTGATCTCATCTGCTGACTGCTGTAATAACCCAATAGTCCTTGTAAGGACTGCTTTTATTTTCTTTTTTGTTTTTTTTACTTTGCTCAGTGCTATTAGTCTAGCTGTATTGGGGAGTGGGACTGGTGTGCTGCTCCTCCTAGTAGTTCACCACCACCAGCACCAACCAGAGTCAAAATTGTTACAAAGTATCTTATTTGCACCTGTTAGTTGTTCTGAGCTCTCTGCCAAAAGCTAATTAAGTTAGAAACAGTTTTTTTTCTGGCTGTTCATTTCAGAGAAAAGAGGGACTGGTGTGCTGCTCCTCCTAGTAGTTCACCACTACCAGCACCAACCAGAGTCAAAATTGTTACAAAGTATCTTATTTGCACCTGTTAGCTGTTCTGAGCTCTCTGCCAAAAGCTAATTAAGTTAGAAACTGTTTTTTTTCTGGCTGTTCAGTGCAGAGAAAAGAGGGACTTTCCAGTACAAAAGAGGGACAGGGGGTTGAGTGGTCAAAAGAGGGACAGTTGGGAGGTATGCAAGTGCCACCTAGCTGTGTGAGCTTTTTCACATTCTGTCTAAATAATAACAATAATAATTCCGTGTCCGTAAACATCACCTGAGTGATGTTTTTACAGCAGCAATAATATATTCCGTATCCACTACTGTATACGTTGCCCTTGCAGGCATTGTTTGCCCAGTCTTTAACCAAGTGCCACCTAGCTGTGTGAGCTTTTTCACATTCCGTGTCCAGAAACATCACCTGAGTGACGTAGTGTGATTTCTGCCCTTTACAGCACAAAACGCAGCGCTGTGTCAACAATGTATTTTTCAGAAACATTTTTGCCCTTGATCCCCCTCTGGCATGCCACTGTCCAGGTCGTTGCACCCTTTAAACAACTTTAAAATCATTTTTCTGGCCAGAAATGTCTTTTCTAGCTTTTAAAATTCGCCTTCCCATTGAAGTCTATGGGGTTCGCGACGTTCGCGAACCGTTCGCATTTTTGACCGGAAGTTCGCGAACATGTTCGCGAACATTTTTTCCGATGTTCGCTACATCCCTAGTTACTAACAACTAGTGATGTGCGGGCCTGCCCGATACCTGCGGGACCCATGGGTTTACCCGTGGGTTCGGGCCGTCCATGCAGTCCTCTTTGCGGATGGCCACCTTCAAATGCCGACTTCCGGCTTTATGGTTGCGCACCTGCTTGCCCTACCCCTACCATCATCGGTGGGTCTGCACAGGTCTATAAAAGGAACCCAAAAGTCAGATGCCGACGTGGGCTGAAGGAGGGTGGGTTAGGGTAGGGTGCGGGTTTGGAAAAACTTGACCCCCACATCACTACTAACAACTATACACAAAAAAATTGTTGGGCAGCAATGACTTATGGGTACAGATAAAAGTAAAGGGCAGATGCAGGCTCTTAAAATATGAAACTAAGACAAATAATTTGTATATGCTATTATGTTTCTGGTTTCTCTGTAAACGATGCCAGTAGTACAGTTTTAGATTTTCTAGTAAGCCATTTAATGTTTCTGACTAGTGATGGGTGAATTTGTGCCGCGAAATTCGGGTGAAAAATTCACGAAACACGAATTTTGATGCTGGCGTCAATTCGTGGGCGTCAAAATTTATATGGGTGACAATTCCGACGACGGCGACATTTGACCCGCGAGTCAATCGGCGTCCGTCTACTTGTCGCCAGCAGCAGAGTTGACGCCGGCGAATTTTCGAGCAATTTTGCGCCTGGCGAATAAATTCGCCTATCACTATTTCTGACATAATATAATTCATGTTCAAAAATAAGAAATGTCAATAGTCTTCTCTAACCTGTTGTTGCACTGGACACTGTCGGCCATTGCTGCTCGAGACCTCCAACCCCTCTGTGTAAAACTGCTGCTCCTTCCATGTGCACAGCGCTGTACAGAATAGATTGCAGAGTTAGCACCTTAGCTCAAGACAATATTTTTAAAAAAATCTGAATATATTTTACATTTTTATCTAATCAATATGAGTCATATGTTACATTTCCCTTTAGCACATAGAAGGTCATTTTCATTCTTTCAAATGTAATGAGATTGTGAATATTTTATAGAATTTAAAACACAAAATAGCAGTAAGGAGGGCAGAAGTAAGAAATATTTGGAAAACCTAATCACTAGGGTAATGTCATATGGATGAGCTTAACATCACTAAAATGACCATAACTATATTAACTTCACGTGGGAAAAGGGGTGAGTGTACTCTAGGTAACCAATGCTGGTTTGAATTAAAGGTGAGCAGAGGACACAATGGAAGCATGCTTATGGTTAAGACTGATCTAAATAGCCACATATAATGTATTATTACAAATCCATTATTTTAAATTGAGGGTATGCTGGCATGAAAAATAGTGATAATTTCAGTTATATATGAATAATTTGCTGTGATCTACTAACGAGAAACACAATCCTAAAATACATTACAATCCTTTTATGACAGCATCCAAGGGGAACTCATTTTGCAACCCTCGCTGCAACCAGCTGCAAAGTGTTGAATTGGGTGAATTCCTGGTAGTAATCATCAGTTTTGGTTGTGGGCACAGAAGGAGAGGGTACGCCTGTGTGCTGTAGGAGTGCTTGCACTAACTGAGCTGCATGCTCTAATAAAGTATCAGAAATCAGCTATTAAGGAGTTCATTAATGGGTATATGTGTCTCACTGGAGTGATTGTATTTTCATATGCTCACAAAATAATTAGGAACTAGGGTGAAAGTGAGGGGAAAGTGCCAGTAGCTCTGTGTGAGATTGGACAATGTACCAATTACATTGTTATCGTTGACAGTTCAGTGAATTGAGAAATAATATTAGCATTGCTGTCTGCATTTTGCTCCTATTTTCGCCCTCTAAGCATAGGTTTGATGTTTGACAAGAGAGCAGCAGAGCTCCAGAGTTTGCCATAGAAAAAAAGAGGCATTCCCTGCCGTTATTAGAGAAACAATTTCAATCAACGACATATATTTTGCCATTTGTGACAACCTGCTTGTGACAAACACCAGCTTTATACATATTTGAGGTTTTAGCCATCATTTTAAATTCATAGGATTTCCTCTGCAAGGAATTTTTTTTGGCAGAAATATATTTAGAAATTCTATATTCACAAAGTAGACCGCTTGAATAAACCAGAACAAATGTCGGTGTTTAATTGAGCATCATAACTGTGCAGTCTTCGTGTCTTAATGTCAAATCTATGAATAACTTAATAAAAGTTCTCCATTTTGGATTTGGAATGGGTAAGTTCCAATCGCCTAAGGAGTTTTAAGGAGGAATATTATTGTTGTCAAAAGCAACCTTATCCAACACCCCTTATATTTATTTATTTAGCTATATTAAAATGTAATATAAACTATACCATACCTCCCAACATTTTGGAAGTATAAAGAGGGACAAAAAAAATTTTTGCACGTAGTGCAGCAAATTTTTATGTGGCCACACCCCCTAATTACAATGTCCATTTTTCCAAATTTGGCAGGTTTTGAAAATAATTCTCCTTATCTAAACTTTTTTTTTGTGTCTCAAAATTATTACAAAGTATCTTATTTACACCTGTAAGCTGTTCTGTGCTCTCTGCTAAAACCAATTAAGTTAGAAACTTTGTTTCTTTTTCTGGCTGTTCAGTGCAGAGAAAATAGGGACTTTCCAGTACAAATGAGGGACTGCAGGTTGAGCTGTCAAAAGAGGGACTGTCCCTCAGAAAAAGGGACAGTTGAGAAGTATGAACTATACAGTACTGTATATATATACAGTATACATTAGAACTACAGATATCATTGCTGGTCTGTTGCTCAAAGCAGTAGTAAGCCAACACATCTCAGCACATCATGTGATAAAGCACCATAAATGATATACACTGTACACATGTGGCACAGCATATGAACTTGGTACAGCATTAAAAGTTGCTAACACAACCCCTGTTACAACATACAGCTATGCCAATGCACTTCACCTGGCATAACTTTTAAAAGAACCAAGTACAATGATAGACCCCAAATACAATTAGCAGGTAGAGCTCTAGAATCAACTTTGTGGGGGGTAGAGAGAAACTTTTTTTATAGAGCAGATAAACTAATAAGGATTCATGTAAAATACTTTTTTTTCCAGTTAAATATTTAAGAGAAAGAAAATATATTAAGCAGCATATAATATATGTCTAAAACAAAATCGTAATATGAAATAAGCCTCTAGCACTTTTTGGAAGAGAACAGTAACAATTAACTTACCCCTGCATTGCAGCTCTGAGTGAAGCAGAGTAACGCCAGTCTGGATGAGGCTGTTTGGGCTAAAAAAAAAATATATGTACATTAAAAAATGAAACAATTGTAAATGACAATGTTGGATTTTGTTGTTTCAGTAGAATCCAAATATAAAAGACCACAAAGTTATTTTATTGAAATGCTACCACCATGTTCTGTAGTCAAATATGGGGCAATTTGTATTTGAAAACAGAAAATATGGGTTACATGCATTTTTTTTGTTGGGATGATAGACACCCACAGTTTGCTAACCCTGTAAATGCCACTGATAAATGAGAAATGTCTTTCTCAAATCTAGGTTCTGCCAAAATAAATTACCAGTCCACAAATAAATTCTTGGTATGAGTCTTCTTATCTCGAAGGTGTGTGTGTACTGCCCCTTTAAGGCAAATGCCCCCCATTAAGCTCGACCTACTGTAGCTCTTCATAGTCATTAACAGTTTCTTGAAACAAACCTTTGCTAAATGGCATCTTCTGCTGTTCACGGACTCAGGAATTAAGTGATAAATGATAAAAAGTTTCTTGATGATAGAACTTTATTCTAACTCACAGCTAAAATGTTCTTAGAGCAAATATTGATTTGCATTACTACAACCAGTAATGATTGAATCCGAATCTGCAAGCTTTAAGCTGGCCATAGACACACAGATCCTATCATACGAATCGAGGATTCATACGATTTTCGGATTGTGTGTGGTTAGTGCCGACATCTTTCGTCAGGCGGAGATCGGTCGTTTGGTCGATTAGATAGGTTTGATTTTGACCTGACCTATCCCGACGGAGCCCATCGCGCGTTGTAATCGATTCGTTCAGCCGTCAAGCAGATTACCCCCGATATAGCCATGCTCGTTAATGGCATATCGGGGAAAGATCCGCTCGTTTGGCGATGTCACCAAATGAGCGGATCTTTGGGTCTATAGCCACCTTTAGGCACAACTCTCTATAATGACAGGGGAATATGTTTTAATACTGATTTTCATAATCCAGAATATTTTAAAATATGTTAAAAGGCTCAAAATTATGATAATGCAGCACATTTAACATTCTTTCAGAAGGAAAGCATTACAGGCCTCCTCAATCTACTTGATCTCATAGTCTTTGTGCAACCTGCACTGCCCATCTTGTACCAAATTCAGTGATTGTGGTGTAGACTAACATGAAAAAAGCTGAATAAAACAATCAATTATGACCACATTAATTGGAAATGTGTTATAGAATAACATTGCTTGGCAATTAATGATCTATGGAAATTTTACTATTGTTAAAGTACAGCTGAGCAGCACCTTTAGATGTTATGAATTCAATAAATCATACTTCAATAACACTTTAAGGGTCACAAGTTGGGCAAAACTAATATAAAGTGTTACAACCAACATACTGACCTGGTGTCACTCATTTGGCTAATGCTACATCCACAGACCCTTCTCAATGGGTGTTATTTAAAATGCTGCAGGCATTAGCTTACCCTACTTTTCTTGCTATACCACAGCCCTTCTGTGAGACTATTATCTCACTGTTACTATAGGCACCATCTCTTCCTACTATACCTGCTATCCCACAGACTCTGGGGCAAATTCACTAAGCGCCGAAGCGCCGAACGCTAGCGTTAATTCGCTATTGTTTGTAATTTTCGTTACTGCGCAAATTCACTAACGAACACTGGCATAGTTTCGCTAGTGTTACTTCGCACCCTTACGCCAGGCGAATTTTCGCTAGCGACGTAACTACGCAAATTCACTAACTTGCGCAGTGTACTGAACGCTACCTTTTACGCTAGACTTCCTTCGCCACCTCAGACCTGGCGAAGCGCAATAGAGTAGATAGGGATTGTTTAAAAAAAAGTCAATTTTTTTTCTAAGTCCCAAAAAACGCTGGCGTGTTTTCTACATGATGGGTGATAGGCTGAAAAAGATCGAAAAAAATTTTGGGGCTCCCCTTCCTCCCCTCTACATTTCCTGACTCATGGCAACTTACCTAGACAGTGGGCACATGTGTAGGGCAAAATAAAATTTTTATTTGCTGATTTGAAGGTTTTCTAGGCATTTGTAGTGCTGATACGTATTCCTCCATTGAAATTTGAATTTCGCGCCGTATGCAAATTAGCCTTCGCTAGCGTAACTTCGCTTTACATAGCGAATCAACGCTAGCGCAACTTCGCAACCTTACGCTATCCCTGAGCGCAACTTCGGATTTTAGTGGATTTGCAGAGCGCTGGCGAAACTACGCCTGGCGAAGTGCGGCGAAGCGCGGCGAAGTTGCGCCTTGCGCAACTTCGCATCTTAGTGAATTTGCCCCACAGTCTCTTCACAGAGACTATTATCTCACTACTACTATTGACACCATCTCTCCCTACTATACCTGCTATCTCACAGCCACACTCCCTTCCCAGAGACTAATATCCCACTGCTACTATAGACACCATCTCTCCCTACTACACCTGCTACCCCACAGCCACAGTCCATTCCAAGAGACTATTATCCCCACTACTACTAAAGGCACCATCTCTCCCTACTATACCTGCTATCCCACAGCCACAATCCATTCCAATATTACCCCCACTACTGCTATAGGCACCATCTCTCCCTACTGCACCTGCTATCCCACAGGCACAGTCCCTTCTACTGCATACCTGCTACTGCATATGGAGGTTAGCGTACAATGGGTAAAAAATATTGTTTTGTATTCCTAATTATTTGACAACTATGTTACTAATGACAGAACCCAAAAACCTTTAATAATTCTTTGTCATCAGTTGTATATTGGTCATATTTATTCTATACATATTTAGCCTCGTAGGCACAGAACTGAAATATGTGGTTAAGACACAAACCTTTTATCACTCTTATCACACACTGTTATGAATCTTTAAAACATACTGAAAGTACCAGGGTTTCATTTAGAATACTCCTGAGGTCTGTACTGAGTACAATTACACACACACACAAGTAGATAACCTTTGCCTTGTTTCTCAATTTCCGTTGCTAAATATGGATCCACCTGAGGCAACGTCTGTACTCATGTCAGTTTGGAAGACAATCTGAGAAGACAATCTCTGCATCTTGAATATTTCGTTGGAAAACGGTTAATGCCTCAATATTTTTTTTATTCTTGTTGCTTTTGTGTACATGTATGTGTCTATGTACACTTATGTGATTCTTTCTTCTTCTGTTATAATACAATGACGTCTATAAACTAAGACAAGCTCAACAGCAGTCCAACAGTCATGTTTATACAGGATGGTTCAGACCACTCTAAACCTTAACTAAACAACCCATGTTCCATGCAATCTGGATACGAGATCCCATGCCTGTATACCTGAATGTGTTTCTGCATACAACGTCAATAGCAGTGCAAATTTATAAAGCTCTCACTTTCTCTACCTGTTCACTCCTTCTCTTGCTCTCAGTACAGTATGTTGACTGAACAGCTGACCAGTTATTTCTGCCTGTAGAATGCAAATCTGTATTTATTATCATGACACAAACAGTTTTCCTGTCTGTAGTCCCTTTAACACATTGCATCCCTATTACCATATTACAGTCTCCCTTTCCAGATATGTAATCCTGTGCTCAAAGACTCTTGATTTATGAACTGTCTCTTTTTGTTTTCTACGTTTCCCTTTACAGCATGGACCTCAACACAATATTGCAAACAGGGACAATTATTTAAACTTGCTCCAACCCGCATAGGATTTCAATAAATTATGGAGATTTGCACAGAAGTAGAATGGCTACATGCTACTGTCTTTTTAATTTTATTAACTATATTCAGGTTCGGCAGAATAGGGGATATCAGTAAGTGAACTGTTAAATATCATTGCCGTTATATGTAAAACATAAAACATTTTATTGCAATGTTATGCAAATGAATGCAGTACATTTAATGGTCAAAGTGTAATTTACAAACAAGGCTGAGGGTTGTGGTCATGCTGAAATTGACACAAATGTTGTACTTGTAGGTCTTTGTGTCCTAATACTCTCCTTGCACAGTATGCCATTGCCTCATCCTCTTCTGCATCGTGTGCAGGTGGAACACTGGAGCTACAGCCACATAATTTCAGGGTTTCCACAGTTGGTTGCATCAATAGTTGCAGCGCCAATAAAAATCACATACAAACATTTTTTTAAAATCATTGCTACAGCTTGCATACGATTTGCTACCATACTCACACAAAATTGTGTTTTGACACATGGAGCACAAGTGAGGCCTCCCCTACTGGCTACAATTACGTTGGAATTAAAGGGATTATGGGTTAAAAACATAGCTTTTCGCTTCTGCTATTGCCCTTATGTCTAACAAGTAAATATATGGGCATTATTATATTTATTACGCTGTGTAAAAAAACTGCAACAAAATTCACCAGGCATTGCAGCATTAAAAATATCAAGTTTTGTACTCATTTTCAGTGACCACATACCTAGTGTACAAATGTGACTAAACTGTAAGTAGCCACTTAAAAATGCTAAGGAAAAATATGGTGTTCATCCATTGAGGCTTTTTCTACCTTTTTTTTTTAAAAGATAACACTAAGGGGCAGATTTCCTAAAGGGCGAAGTGGCTAACGCTAGCGTCCATTTGGTAGCATTACCGCCCGCAGGGACTTCGCTGATTAACTAATGGGCGCAGGTGCCAATTCGCTAGCGAAGGAACTAGACACTAGCGACAGGAGAATTTTTGCTCTGGCGAATGGACGTTACTCCGCAAATTCACTAAGATGCGGATTTTATTGAATGTTAGTACCTCTTTTGCCAGACTTGCCTTCGCCAGCTCAAACCAGGCGAAGTGCACTGGAGTGTATAGATCTTCCGCAATCTTCTGTTCCTTACATCATATTTTTTAGTGGAAAAAGTTTCTAAGTCCAAAAAACACTGGCGTCTATAGCCATGGCGTGATAGCCTGAAAAAGTCCTTAAATATTTTTTTGGGTAACCGGGTTCCCCCATACATTTTTTAACATATGGAACATTAACTATACAATGGGCTCATGTATAGGGCATTATAACAACTCTATTTTCTTTATTAAGGTTCCCTGGACATATGTAATGTATTTGCTGCAACATATACGTCCATTCAACTTTAAATTTCCAACCGTATGCAAATTAGCCTGAGTGAAGACCTCTAACGAAGTTCCACCAGGCAGAATTCGCCAGCGGTCGGCGCCCTGGATGCAACTTCGCATTTTAGTAAACTAGCGTTGTCTGAACGAATTTTCGCCTGGCGAAGTTTTGCGATGGCTGCAAAGCCATCACTGGCGAATTTTCGCTGCTTAGTAAATTTACCCCAAGGTCTTGATAAACTTGCTATTTCTTTTGAACAGCTTTTTACACTGTTTGCAAAGTTGCTTAGAATTATGTTTACTTTTCTTAGGCAAAAATTATTTTTGGGTTGACGTTCCCTTTAAAGCTGGTGGCACAAATGGGCATCTTTTGGTATCTTCATGGGACATTATCACTTAAATGTAGAAGAACTAGCTTGATTGATTTCATTAGGAGACCGTTCTTGGTTTATTGTCCAAGTTGCCATGAAAAAAGATCTATGTGCTAAAGGTATGAATACATGAATTACCCCTGTAGATTAGAACAAAAAGATAAAATTAGCTGCATCATTGACTCTTTTCAGCATCATTATGAACATCTGCTTTCTTTTCTTAATAGAATGGCTAGGTCAGATATTAAAAGCTAAGGATATCGGAATAGGAAATGGCTATTGATTAAATATACAAACACGTGAATTAATATACGGTTCTGGTTTGCCGCTGAAGCAAAATTCCTCTACTCTACAAAAACTATATGAAATAGAATAGTGTTCTGCATTGATTCAATACATCCTGCATTATTGATTATTTCCTGGGAATATGTGATACCTCAAATCATGACATTGTGATTTATTTTAAAGCATAATCAGTTGTTTCTGATTGAAAGGCACTTTTGCAAGTAGACAAATCAAAAAGCAATCCGTTTTATATTTAATGTTGGAATTGATCACATTAAACAGGGGAACCCAAAAGTAGCAGGTCTCAATTTAGTGACTTGTAGATGATAGCAGATACTGTTCACAAACAACTCCATTAAATCCACTTTTTGAGTAGTTCCTTCCTATACATATTTTTTTTTTAAAATCAATAGCTTAGAACAGGGTGCTGCTCATTAAAATACAAGACTTTATGTTGCCTTTCGGTGCAATGCAGTGAAGTGACATTTTTCGTGACAGTATAAAACATAAGACGATGGACCATGATGTGATTGCTTTAATGGTAAAAATGTAAAATTCTATTATTCACATAGTAGTGCATGTGTGTCTGACCAGCTGATAGAAGGCTGCCAGTGTTTGCCCATTGATATGAACTCGACTAGATCATGGATATGGGCCACATTGGGGAAATGAGAAAATTCGCCCGTGGCCAGTAACCCATAGCAACCAATCAGTGTTTGGCTTTTTTTAGGCAGCTGCAGGTAGAACAATGAATTCAAAATTTGATTGGTTGCCAGGAGTATCTGCCCACGGGCAATTTTGCCCAGTGTTGATAAATGACCTCCATTGTCTTAATCATAACCACCTTCTACTGACTGTAGCCAGGCACATAGCTACTACATGTATGTAACAGCAACAGTACCAGTTGGGATACTGTATATGAGGTAGTAGTAATCAGTGGAGCTCCTAGATGTTATTGGGTCCCACAGCAAATTAATTTTACCCCCAACATATACAGAGGTTGTCTTGTTTTGCCAATAGATATTGAAACTGCTCAGTAATTACGGCATCATGGGGCCCCCTATACCTACCGGTATACTGCATACATTTTCTAAACATACAAACAGAGAAGTCATTACAGGTCTAATGTGCAACATAACACATAACTGTTGCTAATAAAGTCAATAATGTTATTCTGCACTGTTAAAGGCAATTTGGTTTGCTTGCCATCATCCTTGCAAGGCATCAGCTTACTCTGTGGAACTGGCTCAGTCTCAAATAGTCCCTGGAAAGTGTTTCCTAAAACTGATAACTATCCCATACATTGTAACATTGGGCCTGATTCAATTCAGCGAGAAAAAGGGTTTTCACCTGTAAACTCATGGACAGGAAACAATTTGAGATGCAATTCAATTCAGAAAAGCATCTCACAGTTTATTGCATAAAAACTCTTTTGAAGTCTATGGGAAAAAGTCCAGTCCAGGCCGGTAGGCTAGGGGTAGGCAGAGTAGGCACGGTCTGTAGAGTCCTGGGGGCAGATTTACTAAGCGGCAAATTTCGCCAGCGTCCGTTTCGTACGCATCGCAACACTTCGCCAGGCTACGCCAATTCACTGGGCACTGAACGCTGGCGACTTTTCGCTAGCCATACTTTGGCAGTGCGAGCATTTCATAGCTAAGATGTGCTAGCGTTCATTTGTGCCTATCGAAAATTAGCTAGTGATCTGCCGCTTAGGTCAATTTTAGTTATTATAATGCCCTTCACATGTGCCCACTATAAAATTAATGTTCCATGTTTTAAAATGTATGGGGAAAACTGGTTACCCCCAAAAAAAAAAGTTTTTTTTTTTAACTTAATTGCATTTTCAGCACACAAGACATGATTTATGTAATAGAAGATTGAGGAAGTTCTATCTACTTTATAGCACTTCGCCTGGTCTGAGGTGGCAAAAGCAACTCTTGCGAAAGAGGTAACGTTCTGTAAAATCAGCATTTAAGTGAATTTGCAGAGTAATGTCCGTTCGCCAGAGCGAAAAGTTGCCTGGTGATAGAGTGCAAATGACAGCTAGCGAATTGGTGCCTGTGTCCCTGCGGGTGGTAACGCTAGTGAATTGTTGCTAGCGTTAGCCACTTCGCACCTTAGTAAATCTGCCCCCTGTTTTTTGCAGCATGTACATGAGGGGGCATGTATACGTGAGGGGGCTGATGCGACCAGTAAGCGCGCATGCGCTAAAGCTTCTGTACACGCGGGAAGAGTAGCAAATATATTTTAACAAACTACAAGGCAGTACCTCTTAATATGCCTATACATTAAACAATGGGTAGGCACCTCGAGATCAGACATTGACATCAACTAAATGGCATTTAACTCTAACAGATGTACACATGATTAGTCGAACAGTAGGTTATTACAGGACTGTCTTTTATATTTCAAATACATTAGCAAATATATGACTGTGATGTGCTCACTGTTTCCATTGTCTGATGCGCTTTACAGTAGCAACCTGTTTCTAGTAATAAAACATGACATTTGCAGTAAACCGCATTGTCATCAGTTAAGTAATTCTCCAGATTTGAGCATGCACAAATAACAAGAAAGACACGTTGGAACTGACACTGGCAACTGTCAGCAGAATGCATGCATGTCGCTCTTCCAAGCCATAGCACCCAAATTCTGGATGCTGGCATCTCTTTTCTTCAAAGTCTATAGTGATGACAATTAAAAGCTGCTGGAATGAGCGAATGAGCTGGCAAAACTAAAGGGGATTCTTTTATTTTTTTTTCCCCATATCCAATTTTATGGTTTTCTTTATAAAGGAACTTGAATCCCCAGTAAAACATTGCAGGCATTCATCTACAAATATATTATCATTATAGAATACACTCCTGTATATTCTGCATCCTAATCCCTCTGATCTGCTTTCACTTTGTACCTCTGGTGATTTCATGTACATCCCTGTTTGGCTAACTGCACTGTCAGTGCACCTTCTACACAGCTTGGAATGGGAAATAGGTGCACAGAGAAAGCTGCACAGAGAAGAAATGGAAATTGTTTAAAACTTGCTCTGCAATATAAACCTTGTACTCAGGCTTGGATTTGTGGAATGGACACAAGGGCCCCGAGCCTAGTTGGCAACGTTTTAGGGACAGAATAATGCTGATCTGATTGTGAGCGGAAGGAGAACGGAAACTCGGATATTTGAAATTCCCACCAACACCAGTCCATAGTGCAGCTCTGTCCTCCCTTTCCTATGCACAAAGCAGTGGAGGTCAGGTTTATAAAGAAGTGAACAGGGTGATGTCTCCGAGCAGAAAGAGGGGGTTGCGCATGGTCACAAGCCAGGGTCGGGGGGGGGCTTCCTTTACGTCTTTATGAATGCATCATTTTAAAATACGGCCCTGCTTATACTGTATATCCACTTAAAAGCAATACCTAATTTTATAAGGAATGTGATTTAAATGCACAGGAAGCTGGCACTCACGATAAAGGTTAATCATTTGCCTGGGTGCATGATCCACGTATAATCTCCATCAGTCCTTTGCCATTTTTAGCAATAAAAAATCTTTTTAAGACCTGAGTGTATACTGTATATATATATATAAATAGATAGAGAGACCGAGAAAGACAGGGAGAGAGAGAGAGAGAGAGAGAGAGAGAGAGAGATTTTTTGTTACTGCAGATTATGTCGAGAGTAAAATCCGCACAATTGTTTCGTGTAGTGCAGATTATAGATCTATGACCTTTGCAAATCTACTTAAGAAGGGGAAAGATCATAAATAATAAACTGACCTTTATTCAGAGGACATTAAACTAATCAGAAGTTTAATTCCATTATGGAGAAACTCCAGCTTGCTGATTTTTATTTGAACTGATCATACTGCATGCACAAAACATGATCTCATTCTGATGGAGTTCTCGCTGCGCAAGAAACAAAACAAACTCACTGTATTCCATTAAACAGCAAGGGAGAAGCGACCTGACTATAAACTGGAAAAACCTTTGATGAATAATTGCTCTAAAGCTCTTTTCATTACAGCATTGCATTGACACTTCCTATCAGTATGGCAACAAATAATACAAGTAATATTGTCACTTCAACTAAAGAACGCATTTACCACCGTAGCCGCAGTTGTGGTTGACTAATGCCTATGTGCTTCCCCCAACCAACTCCTAAGGCACCAGGATAGGTAGGCAACCCTCCAGCTGTCCCTAACTTATATGTCATTTACATGCACAAGATCGGGAGCATCGGGAGGCAAGCCCACAGTGGGGCCATGACCAACATATTGGATCTATGCCCCAACTAACTTATTAGCTATAGCGGTGTGTGCTTGTGTCTTTTTTCACTAATAGCTGCTATGCTACACGCTTCTTCCCACTATTCACAGGCAGAGAGCTTCACATGCACTATAATGGCAATTGTCTGTCTAAGGTTAAATGGTCAGTAACACCAAGAAATGAAAATTCCGTAAATGCATTTACACAGCTAGTAATATTTTCTGACTTGTCTGTGGGAAAAAGCAATTTTCCACAATTTTCCGTTGCTAAACAAATATATTTTCTCACTCTCCCATAAAAAAATAAAAGCAGCAACTTTCCTATAGTTATATTGATACAATGTTGGAAAATGGACCACACTTTTAAAATAGGTTATAATGGTTTATTCTACGTCAGAATAGAGAAACACTTTCAGGCAACACCACTTTTATAGATGGTGATGCCCCAGGCATGCCAACCCTTGTCCTCCCTCTCCCCTATATGATTGTTGCTGATGCAGAAGTCTATGCCCAGGCACTGATTGGATCAGGGAAGGGTAATCGTCTTCACCACAGCATTACCACCTGATTTCACAGCAAATCTGGAGCAAGGAGGCTTGGAAACATTTTTTGAAAAAATAATTATGTTCCATATAAGCACACAAGGGGACTCATTTATAAATGCTGGGCCAATTTGCACCTGGGCAGTAACTTATAACAACCAATCAGTGATTAGCTTTTTTTTTGTGAGCTGCAGATTGAACAATGAAAGCAGTGATCTAATTGGTTGCCATGGGTTACTGTACAGGTGCTAATTTGACCGTTGTTTAAAAATGACCCCCCACTGGCTGCCACCTACAGCTGCGTTCCTAGGCACAGGCCCATTAAAAAACATGGCCTTGATTTTACACTTTGAAAAAAGGGATACAAAAGAACGCTTTAGTGATTTGCAGGAAAATTCACACTTGGAGACGTGCAACAAAAGTGAGAAACACTGCATCCCTAACTGACGTTTATTTTTGTTCTTTAACATTAGTTGTTTAAGCTTTTGCTTAAGATTGTTTTTTTTTTGTGCGTTTTCTCTTTAATGTGTACCCAAGTAATAATTTATGACACCTCGATACTTCACTTCTGAAATGTTGCCATGTCAGATGTTATGCTTCTGATTTATTATGCCCTGCTAAAGTGGTTTTGCAAAAGCTCAGCTCCTGTGGTCTTGAAATGGAAGTATGGTTACTTTATGCTTGCAGTTGATGGTCAGATTTAAAGGGATATGAGGCAATAAAATGTAAATTCCTCATATATAATGCAAACTGGCAATTAATGGTCAGAGCATCTTCTTGCATATCAACCTATTAGTACCTGTACATTGATATTGTTTTTTGGAGTAAAAATCTAACCCCTGGATTTGATGGCATACAATCTATAACATAATTATTTTTATTGATTTTAAAAAAATTGCTGTAACAGTGTGATTTAAGTTCTACCAAAGTTCAGTGTTTACATCCAAATGCAAGTACACATTGGACTAAAATGTGCAAAGAAAATATCACAAGAAGGTGAATGCTATTCATGCAGGTACCTTATAGTACAACTTGAACTGAATCATAGTACAGGTATTGAATCTGTTATCCCGAAACCAGGTATCCAGAGAGCTCTGAATTACGTGAAGGCAATATCTCACAGACTCTATTTAATATTTTTTAAAAATTATATTATAAATATTGTAATAATAAAGCAGTACAGGTATTGGATCTGTTATCCGGAAACTGTTATCCAGCAGGCTGAATTACTGCATTTTATGCAAATAATCCAAAATTTTTAAATAATTTCCTTTTTCTGTGTAATAATAAAACAGTCCCTTGTACGTGATCCAAACTAAGATATAATTAATCCATTTTGGAGGCAAACCCAGTCTATTGGGTTTATTTAATGTTTATATGATTTTCTAGTAGACTGAAGGTATGAAGATCCGAAATTACAGAAAGATATGTTAAACAAAAAAGCCCAGGTCCACAGCATTCTGGATAACAGGTCACACACCTGTACCTTGTAATTGATCCTAACTAATATATAATTAATCCTTATTGTTGGCAAAACAATCTTATTTGAAATTTGATTGATTTTTTAGTAGACTTATAGAGAATGAAACTGTAGTTTAGGGTCTGCAAGTAGAAATAGGTAACTCACCACACTTGGGAAGAGGCCCAGGTGCGCCGCACTGAGCCCTCAGCACAGGGAGCGGACAAGCCGAACAAAAACTTTATGGAGCAGGCACTCAATGAAGGCAATATTCCACCAGGCAGATAAATATCAAAGTGAAGTTTATTGTATCCACAGCCTTACGCGTTTTGTAAGGCTATGATTAAACCTATGATTAAGTGTTTATCACGAAACGCGTAAGGCTGTGGACACAATAAACTTCACTTTGATATTTATCTGCCTGGTGGAAGATTGCCTCCATTGAGTGCCTGCTCCATAAAGTTTTTGTTAAGATATAGATAACCAAATTACGGAAAGCTCCCTTATCCAGAAAACCCCAGGTCCCAAACATTCTGGATAACAGGTCTTACACCTGAATGCAAGGCGGATCTCCTAATCCTAATGAGTAAACAAAAGCATAACACCCTTTCAGAACATGTACTGACTGCATACAATCTAATTCACCGTGTTGGACCAGCTGTTTGACTCACACTGAGAAATCACAGAGACTTCAAATTAAATCAACATTTAGCAGAGCTGCCTCCTACCACCACTTGTCCAGATGTGAAGTTGGAGGAGTCTGTTATGTTCCCTGTGCCTATGGAAGTTATACCCTTGCAGCTGTCAAATATAAATAATATATATGGATGACAAATAATGGACCAAATTTAATGCAATGAGAAATATCTGATTCCTGGATTTGCTCTAATTTACCTTGCCCAATATCTGAATAAATCCCTATAAATTGTTACTCTATTGGTGAACTATATGCTGTGATTTCACAAGCAGTCTGTGAAAACATTCAAGTCAATAGTATAGCCATGCTTGTTTACAAGTGCAGCATTAGCAGGTGCCAGATTAAAAGAATAAATCCTATTAGAATGTTTGTGACAGTAAGCTCGTGTTGAAGATGGGTTGCTGTGTTATTTTACTGTGCGGTTGCATCGAGTTATAAAGCAGACCTGCAGACCATGATGGGACACGTGTCTATGTGTTGTGTTGCTAGGAAAGAAGTCAATTTAAAATAACACTTAAGACAGGCAGTCCATGAAGAGGCCATTTCATAAAACAAACACTATGGAGTTGCAATAACTCTAGTATTACTGCAGGGGAAAGTTACAGAGTTCTGTATGACACTCTGGGGACAAGATAAAATACTGTGCCAGAAAGGGGGGTACTACTAATGCAACCACTTTTAATACCAAATGCAAGTTGTGTGAAATAGTTTCTAAATATGCAAAATCTAGATTGTATCTGGCATCACCCAAAAGCAACACAATATTTGGTAGCACATACTCACTAGTGCCCTCAGGGCGATTACAAGGGGCAGGGCCGAGATATGCCGACTGGGCACCCTAGGCAAGCCGGTCGGCATCCCCCGTGCAATTGCTCTCTCTGCTCTAGTGATTCAGCCCCCCCTGGACCCCCTATGTAAAGGTAAATGCAGGGTGCCAGTGTGGCATCATGAAAGCTGCCTTAGGTGGCTTTAGACCTATGCCTATAACAAGAGATTATAGAGCTGTTGTCCATGTAAATCTAGTGGAAGACACAAATGGAGTTAGTTTGCCTACCAGCTTTTGCATCCCCTTACTGTGTTCATTATATGGGAAAACATGGTTTAACCTTAAAATTTAAGCAATAAAAGCTCTGGCTGCAGACGGGACGGGGATATTTAGCTTGACAGCTATAGCTCTACTTTTACGGCACAAATACACATGTATGTATATATATATATATATATATATATATATATATATATATATATATATATATATATATATATATATATATATATATATATAGTTTCTTGTTCAGTTGGACAGCACTCCCATCTTCAGTGATTACCCAGGTGCAAGGTAAGAAGTAGTTATATCGAAAAAAGACCAGCAACACTGGGATTTTCATACAAAACACAATATATTATTGAGTTATGTGCATAACCGACGTGACGTTTCGGTCCCCACTGGGACCTTTTTCAAGGTATATATATATATATATATATATATATATATATATATATATATATATACAAAAGCCATGAATATCCTGTAAATTATATCCTTATAAATTGTGAATTCTGATGTCATCAGTTATAAATGGTGAGTTCTGATGTCATTTCTATCACATGACTCACTGAAACTTGTGTATTATAATAAATAAAGTACCCCCAGTTGCAAATTATGAGGATATTAGAAGTTACCTCGGAGTTCCATGACCTGCATAAAAACACTTTGTGTTTTTATATCGTCATGAAACTCCTCTGTAACTTATAATATCCTTATAATTTACAAGAGGGGGTACTTTATTCACTATATATATATATATATATATCCATATATATATATCCATATATATCCATATATATCCATATATATCCTCACATCTATTATGTTTTTTTCAGCCAGCATAGACAATCCAATTTTCTGGAAACTTGCCAAGAACAACTTCCAAGTTCATTGTATAAAGCTGCACTTGTCAATTTACTGCAATCCAGCCTTTAACTGTTTGGGATCTGTAGTTTAACAGCATGTTTATCATCCCACGTTGCCTACCCTTGGTCCACCGTATTCAATAAAAAGGGTAAGTGGTGTATTTAACATTGCTTGAACTTCAGTGCAGTATTTCAGCCCTGGGTAAGCCTCACACACATCCCATGTCGGCTGCAGTTGCACCAAGTCTGTGACAATAGATGAGATATGGATTGGTAATAACCATAATGCGATGTGCTCATTATTTAGTGATAGTAGACTGCCCCATGGGCACGTGCACTAGATGTGTCACTTACTCATATTTAAGGAACAGTGTTGTGTGTGACCAGACCCTCTTACTAAATATTTACATAGTTAATTTGGGTTGAAAAAAGACAAAAGTCCAACCCCCTCCAAATGACATCCAGTTAATAAAGTATATGCATATGCATTTGCAGATCTACACTCAGATACATTTAAATATATAAATAATAGACACAAAAGAGCCTAAAAGAGTTTTACCCCAAATGATTTCTGTTATTGTGCTAAATGCTGCACCATCAAACATACTCTGGCTGGTCCTGGCAGGCTGTCCTTTAAATGATAAAGCAGAAGGACATTCTATGCTCTAATGGGCACTAAACCATTACTGAACAACACACATTTGCTCTTGTAAAATTATAAAGAAGCAATCTGTCTGTGCATGTTATTTTTACATGCATATATTGATGAGCATAAATTGGCGTACAGCTGACTGCGTAGAAATATTCAGTCAGATATGAAGTCTTGGCCCATGAAGTGGTAAACAGGGATTTTAAAGCCGCGCGCTGCATCCTGCCAAGTTTTCAAAGAATTGGAAGATCTGGTTATTTCACAAATTCCAGCACAAATGAGACTATGGTACAATGACTAAAGGATCCTCTGCAAAACATATAAAGGCTATTGCAAGACATAGAGGTTTTGTTTTATGCTCTGTGGCATTCAGTGCCATATATCTTTATGACAAAATGCCTTTCTTATAAAGAATATTATAATTTATAACAGAAACTTCTTTTGGATTAAGTTGTTGATTTAACCTTGGTTATAGTCTTAAAGGAACAGTGACACTGTCCTGATTGAGGAAAGTGTCAGCAATCCATGGGCTCTTGTGGTATTATACTGCCCACCCTGGATGGGCAAATGAATATCAAAAGGAGCAAAGATCAAAGGGTTGCTGGGTTTACTAAAATATCATGTAATACAGGTATGGGACCTGTTATCCAGAATGCTCGGGACTTGGGGTTTTCTGGATCTCTCCGTAATTTGGTTCTTCATGCCTTAAGTCTACTAGAAAATCATGTAAACAGTAAATAAAACCAATAGGTTGGTTTTGCTTCCCATAAGGATTAATTATATCTTAGTATGGATTAAGTACAAGGTACTGTTTTATTATTACAGAGAAAGGGGAAATCATTTTTAAAAAATTGAATAAAATGGAGTCTATAGAAGATAATTCTGAGCTTTCTGGATAATGAGTTTCCAGATAACGGAAACCCTACCTGTATTGCGAGATGCTATAATTTTAGAACTACAGCAAGTTTCAACTTGTGTGACTTTTTCAGGGATTGCCTTTTGCCTAATGAATTGATGGGGTCTAAAATTGTGTTGTGACAAGGCTATTTTTGTTATCCATACACCTGCTACCCTAACATTTTCATAACATAAAAACTATGTTACATGAGAATCCTTCTCAAGTTCCACAGGGTGCAGTGAATATGGCACATCAATGGAATGTTATTTCATATATCAGTAGAGCTGTCAGTGAGAGAACATTACAACTTCACAGCACTTTCTCCAAAAAAAGGTCCCAGTCTAGAGCTAGAAGAGCTGCTTACACAACACCCCTATTCAGTTGCACCCTAGGAATGAGCCTCTTCTGCATCCCCCTTATTCCAGCACTAAGGACACTTGTAAGTATTTGCTCCAAAATATTGTGTTGTTTTTGAGTGATGCCTATAATGTCCTTTTCCACCTTCTCCAGTGTAAACATTCCCAACTTAACCTGCAAATATCAGCTTATTTTATTTTTACTTCACTGTTTCAGTAACACCCCAGATGTGCTAGAGGTGAATATCCCTCAACAAAGTTGTAAAGTTCTACTGCTACAAAAAGAAAACATTAGGATGTGATAGGGACTGAATTACGCCAACAGCTCTTAGCAGCTGAAGTAATGCAAGAGGGGAGTTGATATTCCAGTCTACACCAGGTCTGAGGTGTCATTTACTTATACTTCTGCCACAACTACAGGAACACTAAGAGACACATCTTAGTACTCATTCTCAAAACACTTGCAGCACAGGCATACCTGTGCTCAGCACATCAAGTCAATTTAACAATCTATATCGAGTCATAGTGAGCAGTGAGGTTGGCATGCAAATTAAGGGACAAGTAGGGTTGGGGACTGGGTATTGCTATATATGCCTTTGCCACCAGCCTGAATAAAGCGCTATTGTAATCAAGAAACACTGTATATAGGGAGCAAGCACAGGTCCCTGTGCCCCATTTTGGACTATTCAGTAAATTGCTGGGCAGAGTGCAAGTTTACAAAAGCATGGTGGTTTGTGCCATTTTGCACACTGTCCCACACATTGTTAATGGTCCCTCCACTATTGTACCTACAGAGGGCAAGTGGTGTGACTGCACCTAATCGTGCTGGGAACATGGGCATGCAACATGAAGCCTGCAAGGTAGGACTGTGCAAACAGTGCATGTCGCAGGTGGAGGGTCCCAGCAGCGTAACTAGGAGGGCAGCGTAACTAGGAGTGCATGTCGCAGGTGGAGGGGCCAGTTGCAGATTTTGCAAAATCTGCAACTGGCCCCTCCACCTGCGACATGCACTCCTAGTTACGCTGCCCTCCTAGTTACGCTGCTGGGACCCTCCACATAAATATAACTCTTAGGCTAGGATACAGAATTTAAAAAAGGCAGTTTGCAAGGTACAGGTAAGCACTGCTTATTAATAGTGGTTGAAGGTAGCCCTAATGCAGATTCAATAGAAACATAAATGTATAGGATTCTCTCCCGCTGTACCTGTTGGTGGATACCCTTGGGGAGTGCACAGTGCAACCCCAGACACAAGTTTTGGTCAGCACCAATTTATATCATATCAGGAAAATGAACATTTACACACACACACCATGGACTGTATATAAAGTAAGGTAAAACATTGACAGAAATTAAATAGGACAAGTAATGACATGATGCAATTGTCTTGTCTGCACAATATACTTTGCCCCAACTCTTTTGCTAGTATATCATACCATGCACAACCTTGGACTTTGACATTTCCCCTCCAAGATAAACTAATGGAAAAAACGATCCATCTTTTAACTTCATTGTCATTTTCAAATATTCCTAAGTCATCGTAATACTCTTCATAATGTTTCATCAATCACCGGCATTGATTTCCATGCACTTTATACAAACTAATATGATGAGACATATATATTCCCTTCATCCTTAAGAGCACGGCTTGCCAATCTAAACAGAATTTTTGATACCACGATGCTGGGTTGTACAAAATCATTTCCTAGGAGAAGACAATCAGCATAAAACAAACAGAAAAACTTAAGCAGGGTAAATTTCATTATTGTACAGGTTAGAAATGTACAAGAAAGAAAGTAAATGTGATCTTACCTCAACTGGTGTTGTGGTTTCACTTTTCAAAATGATCAGGTTTTGCACGCTGTGTCTGTTTTGTGCTGTCACGTGTCTGTCTGCAACCACCGCCTGAGTGGCAGGCACAATGGGACCGGCTCCCGTGTTATAGAACATAAAAGTGTCACTTCCTGATCCAGCTGTCAAGCAGGCCTTGTAGCAGTAAGTTTTTGTAAGGGACCCGTTCCCTCTAACTTCAATAAAGTGTGGCTGTACCTTTAAACCAGGTGGCAATCTAGTTTCAATGTTATTGTTTGCCTGCTTATATATGTCAGCAGGGTTTGGCTGTGAGTATCCACAGGCCCCAGCACAACAACCCCCAGGCTCACTGCATTTGTAGCATTTAATAATAATTAGAACAATTATGGTCAAAAGGAATACAAATGAAATTGAGCACAAGGCAACGATCAAGTAAATGGTTATTTCAGAGAGGTTGGTGGCATTTTGAACATGTCTCTGAGTGTCAGGCGGGGTTTTTGAAACCCTGTCTACAACCACAACACTTATAGTGGCAGAGGAAGAAAGTGGTGGTTGGCCATTATCTCGTACAAGAACAGTTATGTTGTAGTTAGTAATACTGTCATCTATGACTTTCCGTGTAGTCCTTATCTCACCTGTATGTAACTCCACTTGGAAAAGTTTTGAGTCTGCGGCTTGAGACAGGTTGTAAAACAACCAAGCATTTTGACCTGAGTCCAAATCAATGGCGATCACTTTGGCGACAAGATAACCAACATTAGCCGTTCGAGGTATCATCTCAGTGGAACCATTGGTGGCAGATGGGTACAAGATGGTTGGCGCATGGTCATTCTGATCTATGACAAAAATATTTACAGTCGCAGAGCTGCTAAGTGGCGGGTTCCCTGCATCTTGTGCTTGAACAACAAAATGGAATTCCCTCACTTTTTCATAGTCAAAGGAATGTACAGCGTAGATAGTTCCGTTGTCCGATTTGATCGAGACGTAAGAACTGACCGGTAGCCCTTCGATATCCCCTCTTAGAAGTGAATAGGAAACGAATGAGTTTTCATTGGAATCTGGATCTGTGGCTTTCACTGAAATGAGGGACACCCCTGGGGCATTGTTTTCCGTGATATAAATAGAGTAAGAAGATTCCTCAAATGTAGGGGGGTTGTCATTGACATCGGACACTTCCACATACAGAGTTTTCTGAGTAGACAAAGGAGGAATCCCGGAATCTGTGGCTGTCACGGTTATATTGTAGGAAGGCGACTTCTCCCTGTCCAGTTTACCATCCGTTACCAGTTTGTAGGTGTTCTTAAAAGATGTCAGTTTAAAGGGGATGTTGGGTTGTATTGTGAGACTGACCTGTTTGTTCATCCCAGAATCTTGATCTGTTACACTCATTAACGCAACAACTGTCTGATCTTGAGCATTCTCAGCTACGGGCGAGTAATTGGAGGTGACCACTATTTCTGGAGCGTTGTCATTGACATCCACAACCTCCACCAGCACTTTGCAATGGCCAGCCATAGGCACAGAGCCTTTGTCAGTGGCCTGAACATAAATATCATATTCTGATGCCTTTTCGTAATCCACCTCACCGTTCATACGTATCTCTCCTTTCTGGGGGTCGAGGGTGAACAGTTGTTTAACTTTCTGCGGAGTGTAACTGCTGAATGAATATGTGACCTGTCCATTCGTCCCTTCGTCTGGATCGATGGCATTCAACTTAATGACTAATGTGCCTGCCAGGGAATTTTCAGGCAGACTAGCCTTGTAAGTAGATTTATCAAAGTATGGCGTATTGTCATTAGTGTCCATCACACGTACGGATACTTGGGCGGTGGCGGATTTAGCAGGAGAGCCCCCATCTACAGCAGTGAGGACCAACCGATGGAGAGACTTCTGCTCCCTGTCCAAGGGCTTTTGAAGCACAATCTCAATCAACTTGCTGTTCCCATTGAAAGTCTTTAAATCCAAACTAAAATACTCATTGTCACTGAGCTTGTAAGTTTGAATAGAGTTGGTCCCCAAGTCAGGATCCTGAGCACTTTCTATAGGAAACCGGGCCCCAGGGACAGCAGATTCGCTGATCTCCAAATAATATTCGTTTCTAGGGAATTTAGGAGCGTTGTCGTTAATGTCTAGTATCTCCACTTCGATGTTGTGCACCTCCACGGGGTTTCCCACAACCACCTCCAGGTTGATGACACAGGGGGGGCCGGGGTCGCACAGAGTTTCCCGGTCTATGGTCCGGTTGACAAATAAAACCCCGTTACCGATATTGACGTCGAAATACTGTTTGCTGTTGCCGGAGGCGATTCGGAAGCCCCGGGAGGGTAATAGTCTGAGGTCCAAACCCAAGTCCTTCACCACGTTCCCCACAAACGCCCCGTGACTGAGCTCCTCCCTTACTGAGTATCTCAGCTGCCCTGACGCGAAGCCCAATAATATGAGCAGCAATCGGAGGGTCGGCACAACCGTACAACCCCGGCGGGTACGAGCCATTGTAGCAGATCAAATCGCTCCGCCGACCCCTCCCCGGCCAGCATGGATCTATCTCACATCCTTTTGTATATGAACTCACAGCTACACAACTGCAGCGAGTTACCATCTGTGCAAAGCGCTCGCTGCTGGGCGGGATACGGATCGCTGTCTCCCCGAAAAATCCATCTCTGTGTCCCGCTTCCCGATAATCCCACGATCGCGGACTCGCTGCTCCTTTGGCTTCAGCTGCTTTAAGTGGAGGGAGGGGGCGTTAAGCCTCGGCTGGCTCAGTTTCAGCACCTGGGACGCGGACAGCGCCACTAATACTTTCTACAGCGCTCAGCAGCAACCGCATCAATGGGGCAGCGTTTCTCCAGCTGTAGCGATCCATCAGCTCCGCTGTCCTTGGCTGCTCCTGTGCTTTAAGCTGCTCCAACCTCTAATACACAAAGCAACATGTCAGCAATAAACCAGCAGCTATGCAGCTCAGATGCTTCCGACAATCTCCTTCCGGGACCAAAAGAAACGCATACACAGGGTTCAATCACATCCATGCCATCATGTTGCCAGCTTCTTGCATCACTTTAATCATACTCGTATCCTGAGTAACGGTGCACAGCAGATTCACATCCAGTGTTAATGAAAGTGCTCCATTTAGATTCCCTGATGTTCATCTAAAGCAGGGGTGTCCAACACAGAAAAATTGTCTGGGGCCACACATGAAATACACAAATAGGGATGTAGCGAACTGTTCGCGAACGTCGCGCGACGTTCGCCAATAGGCGTTCGCGTCAAAAATCGTTCGACCATTCGATTCCTTCGATCGCTAAAATCGAAGGATTTTCGTTCGAATCGAACGATCGAAGCCATTGGATTGAATGAAATCATTCGATCGAATGGCTTCGATCGTTCGATTCGAACGAAAATCCTTCGATCGAACGATTAAAATCCTTCGATCGTTCGAATCGAACGATTTTCGGATGTTCGAAGTTCGCGAACACAGCCGGTGTTCGTGAACGGCGTTCGCGAACACATAAACGGCAGTTCGCTACATCCCTATACACAAACACTTTTGATTTGTAAAATTAAAGAAAATACACAGAAAAGAACTACAGTACCAGTTGGATAACCAGATGGAGCTTTACATTGGAATATGGGACACCTGGATATTGAACAGACTTATTATTATATTATTATTACTAACTGGGTAATGGGCAGAGTTCCCCGTCCTCCCGACTCCATAGGTCACCACATTGTTACAACCAGGGTCGGATTTACAAAGTGTGCGCCCCTAAACCCACTGCCATTTGTCACCCCTGTCCCATCCCCTTTATTCATGCAAATTTTCATCATCTGGACTGGAGCAATGGGGATTTAAAAAATAATTGTATCTCCAGCGCATCCCCAGTGTTTTTGAACCAATGTGGGTGTGGTTGGGCAGCATGCCGCCCCCCTAAGATCCTGCCACCCTAGGCCCAGGTGGCCTTTCCACAAATCCAGGCCTGGTTACAACCTGGCATATTGGTATTTATAGAGGTCAAGTCATTATTTTACAGTCTCAGTACTGTAAGACACAGTAATGGTTGGCACAGGCAAAATATCACCTATTCAAAGTTTTCTTGCCAATCCCAGAATTCTTTTTATAAGAATATTATAGTATCCTATACCCAGCATTTATTATAGTGTTGGGAAATAATAGCTGCACTTAGGTCTTTGCTGGGGGGGGGGGGTTGGTATGTTCATTCTGCTTCTTGGCCATAAATAAAAACAAGGGTGTGCGGCAGTATGGATTAAAGGAGCATTGTACATTGCTAATTATCAGTGAACAAATCAGTAGTAGATAATGAGTGTGAAATGAAACAAAGCAGATATCTGCACATAAACTTAGGGAATAAAGTCCTTAGTTATATTTGCACATAAAATATAATACAATATTTGATATATGCAATATGATATACAATATATAATAAGTAATGCCCAACCTGCTAAATTAAAGAAGCCACCATGGAGTTCTGTGCCATATAAGGGCACAATGCCACATGATATGTGATTTTATATAGGTCACAGAACTCACAAAAGCACACTTATAGAGGGCAATATTGCTTCCGATATACAGACCAAATCAAATATTTGCTTTCTCTAATCTTTTCTGTAAGCTAATTGCTGACTAGTTTCTGTAAATTATTGCACAGAGGTAACTTTGACCCATTTTGGTAAATGAAACTTTAGAGTCTGCAGCTGAGCTACAATACCATGAAACATAAAGGAACAGTAACGTCAGAAAATAAAAGTGTTTTAAAGTAATGAAAATATAATGCAGTGTTGCCCTGCACTGGTAAAACTGCTGTGTTTGCTTAAGAAACACTACAATTGTTTATATAAATAAGCTGCTGTGTAGCAATGGGGGCAGCCATTTAAAGGAGAAAAGGCTCAGGTTACACATCAGTTAGCAAATAAGCTCTGTCTGTCTAATGGTGTTATCTGTTTTCCATTAGTTATCCTGTGCCATATAGCCATTTTCAATTTCCGCCATTGCTCCCCAGCAGCTTGTTTATATGAACTATAGTAGTGTTTCTAAAGCAAACAGATCAGTTTTACCAGTGCAGGGCAACAGTACATCATATTTTCATTACTTTAAAACGCTTACATTTTTTGGTGTTACTGTTCCTTTAAGGTGGCCATACATGGGCAGATCCGCTTTTTTGGAGAGGTTGCCAAACAAGCGGATCTTTCCCAAATATGCCCACCTTGAGTGAGCTACATCAGGTTTATTCGATCATGGAAATATTTCTTCCAACTGACTATGATGTCTTAATATATACAGGTACAAGCACTGCTTCTTTATTCTACATCGACCCCATGGTTCATACGCACGTTCAAGTCTTTGGAAAATTGCTTCAAGCACAGCATAAAAAAATATGAATATTAGACACATGGCTGTATTTCCAACCATCACCACTCCCCTTTCAGAATATATTTTAACATAAGTGCACTCTGTTTTTAAAGTAGCAGCTCTACACTAACACAGTAAACTACATAACTAATGGCAAAATATTATATAAATTGGCCCAGATTACGTTACCACCAAAATTTGCAGACATGCACTCATAATCATTATAATAATGTAAAGAGCTAGATAATTTGCTATCATTATAGGATAAAGGACAATGAGGATGCAATATGATATTTATACATATCCTGTGTTTCATTAAAGTGCATATTGTGTTATGGGGAAACCCGTTATCCAGAAAGCTCCAAGATCCAGATCCGCATAGACTCAATTTTCAGCAAATAATTCAATTTTGTTTTTCTCTGTAATAATAAAACAGTACCTTGTAATTTATCCCAATGAATCCTTTGTAATTTTAATTAATCCCAATTAATCCTTATTGGTGGCAAAACAATCCTATTGGCTTTAATTTTTCAATGATATTTTAGTAAAGTAAAGGCATGGAGATCCTAATTACAGAAAGACCCCCTGTCCAGCAAACCCTAGGTCACGAGCATTCTGGAATGCCACCGTTTTCCAAAAGTGCAGGGTTTGCAAGTATGCGTGCAGCGTGACGTCAGTGTGAACGCGCATGGCGCCCGTCAGTGCACACATGCAAAATTCTAATTTCACCGCGACCCCCGACAAAGATGGGTCGCACCACCATCTGGGCCGGCAGGGCCCACGAGAGCCAGGGGCCCACCAGGTTTTTTCCGGTTTGCCGCTGGCCCAGTCCGACACTGTGGGCAACATACAGGTCCCATATCTGTATATGAATTAACTGTACTAAATAAAGGAGCCTGGTACATTGATCTCTTACTGTACAGAGTTCATATTTTAAAATGCAAAAAACCTTTTGCCATTCACCTACACATAGGTAGAATAAATTACAAATCTGCCTTTAAAAAATCATATTCTTAGCATGCTTGTTGCGTTTGCTTTTATTTTTAGCTTTACCATCCTTATGTTATATAGTTGAATTTGCATCTGACTTTCAGTATTGCTTTTATTTGTGTTCTTCCACTACTAGTATTTCTAACACCATGCAACGCTGCAATAAATGAATGCAGACATCTAGAGCTGCCTTTATCTTTTTGTCCCCTAGAATAAATGACACAGGGTTAAATTTATTAGCAGCAGAAACCATAGTCAGATGCTGAAATTGTCACATCCACACACATGAATGGTTGCTAGGCTGCAACATCTCTGGTCCCCATGGAAACAATGTGTACTAGTAATAAACATCGATAACACTACATCTGACGATGTGGGGCCAGACCTTCAAGCACATGCAAAGCATCAAAGGGCAGAAACATCATTGAAAAAAGCAGGATTTTATGCAAACAATTGCCATTGAAATATTTTAAACATTTCCTAATCGCGGCGATACAGAATGTTATAAACACATTTGCAAAGACACCCACTGTCATTATTTTCCATGTGGGAGGCTCCCTCTGTGCTTATGAATCAGCAGGTTAGTATAATTTTCACATTGCTAAACTGGATTATGGCACATTTTAGAATATATGTACACAAAAAGTCAGAGATCTCACTAAGCCGTTACTCTATACATAAACTCCAAATTAACTCCTTCCCAAAAACTGCATGCCCCCTGTATTTAAATACAATGTATAGATACCCCATGTCTTCTTTGACCACAGTAAATACTAAGGGGCAGATTTATCAAAAGGTGAGTTTAAAGCTTAATAAACAAAAACAAAGCCACGTTCTATTCATTCCTATGGGATTTTTAGAATTGTATTTATCAAAAGGGGAGTTCTAATTTTCACCCATTGATAAATAGAATGCTAAAAATCCCACAGAAATGAATAGACCATGGGCAAGTTGATATTTATTAAGCAGAAAGACCTATATGAGTGAGGCTATTTTAGAAATGGCTAGGGTTGCCACCTGTCCTGTTTTGATCCAGACAGCCTGGTTTTCGGGAGGGCTGTCCGGGTCAAAACTACCTGCCCAGTTTTCTTAATTTGGAATACCAGGCAGGATTCCCTAAGATTGACATGGTGATCAGCCAATCGACAAGTCATAGCTACACCTATTGACCCATCAGCGCAACGTCACCACCCTGCTCACATCACCTCCCACCCCATAATGTCATTACCCTGCCCCCACCCAGAGTTCACAGTGGGGAAAGGTGCCAACCATATATCAAGCCTCTGGTTGAAGCTGCAGCTATAAATAATCTCAGGCCCGAATTTGTGGAAAGGCCACCAAGGCCCGGGCCTAGGGCAGCAGGATTTCAGGGGGTGACATGCTGCCCAACCACACCCACATTGGTTCAAAAACACTGGGGATGCACAGGAGATACATTAAATTTCCCCATTGCTCCGGTCCCAATGTTGAAAATTTGCACCAATAAAGGGGAGGGGACAGGGGCGATGAACGGCAGTGGGCCTAGGGGCGCCCACTATGTAAAGCCGGCCCTGAATAATCTTCTACAGTAAATAATCTTCTACATCAATGAGAGAGATTTAAATAAATGGTGGGTCTCATAGTCAGACTTTTTCCTTTTTTTTATAGTGATTTCAGAGTGTAGCATTTTACCTGCAGGGTGATATTTATTTTAACTCCAACTATCCTGTTCTGTCGTGACTGGACTATAACCCATATACTGTATGCTCTTTGTTTCCCATTTATTCTTTTCCCATGGTTGTTCATTTTATTTAATTCCATTATTTTTATTCATGCTTATTAATAAAATTGAAGTTGCTGTGGTTATTTCCATGGTTTTTGTTCAGTAATCATAAAATCAGCACCACTTGTTACATTCTTCACTGCATTGTTTGTGGTATACCAATGGTGGATAGTGCAGAGCCTTGGAAATCTCTCTCCCAGCATATAAAAGACACAGTTAGGAAGATTAGGCCAATGTGGTATAATGTATAAGTCAGAAGACACTGGGTGGCTCATTTATCAACATTCTCATTTTAGTGATTTTAGAAGCCTTTGAAACCACGAATAAATTCATATTCTCTAAATCAAAAACCCCTAAAACTGTGAGTTTTTCCAACAATTACTAGTGAAATAAAAATCAGAAAACCAATAAAACGCTATGGCTAAAAAACAGTCCAATAGGATCAGTGCAGCTCCCATTGACTTCTATAGAGCCTCGACTGCTTTTACTTGCCAAAGTTTTATATTAGAGTTCTCATGGTTTGTCTCTTTACAAATCTAGAGTTTTAGAGAAATAAAAAACCCACAAACACATTGGTTATATTTAAGGTAAATGACAGCAGCAAACACATGGGTTATAATTTGTAGAAACATAAGGGAGGTTATACAGTATACTAAACCTCAAATTTTTCTGATGAAGCTTTTTGGGGCAAAAACTCAAATTTTTTGTGATTTAGTGATTTAATAAATCTTTTTGAGATCTATTATACCCCGATGCAGCAAAAAGCCAGAATCTGAAAATCCACCTGTCGAGGTCCTGTATAAGACAAGGGAAAGTTTTCGTGGCCTGCCTGCGCTGGGTTTAGCCCAAAAATCCAACTTTTTCGGGGGATAATAAATCTCGAAATCTCAGGGTTCAGGCAAAAACTAGAAAAAAATTAGAGCAATCGGGAAAAAGCCTGAAAACTTCGACCAATTTTGCTTGATTTTATCGAGTTTTTCCACGATCCGATTAAATCAAATTTTATTTTATTGATAAATTGACCTAAAATCAGGCATGGGAGTTTGGTTGTGTTTTTTTTTAATAAAATATGAGATGAATTCAGATTTTAGTAAATAACCCCCAAGGTATAGCAATTCTAGAATCATTTTCAGGTGACCTGCTGTAGTACTGAATCTAACCCTGAATCCTATTAGTGACAGATACTGTATATTTTTAAGCAACACTTTTGCAGAAAAACTGTGCTCTGACATTCAAATTATTTTTAGATTTTATTATATATGCTCTGTTAATAGAATGTACTTTTCACAATGCTATAAAGCTTCATATTTCTAAGAAACAAAAAACCTAGGCAATTCCAGTTATTTGCTCAGTGTTGTCTAAACTGACAGTTGAGCTAAATGTGCCATTTATGGCAGTGCCAGTTATCATGATGAGTAACTGCTGATGCAGACAGGGGTCAAGGCAAGTCACATGGCAGAAATTAATTGACGAGAGTCTTTATTACATAGAAGGACAAGCCACTGCTAAATCTTACTAAGGTTTCCATGACACTTTCTTTAGAGCCTTGTATCATGTAACAATTATGTTACATAGCACAAGTTAAAAGAGATATATTTCAGTATTTATAACATCATATAATAATAACTATACTGATAGAGGGGAAGGAGATGTACTATCTATTAAAATTAATATGTAACCTATATAGTGAATAAAGTACCCCCTATTGTATTTATACAGGTCATGGAATGCCAAGGTGACTTCTAATATCATCATATTTTGCAACTGGGGGTACTTTATTTATTATAATGCACAAGTTTCAGTGTTATAACTGATGACATCACTAAGCACCATTTATAGGGTTTAAAATTACCCTTATTTTTTCCGCATGTATTTAATTTTGCATACAAATAGATGACGCCATACTGTTAATTTAAGAGAACCAGCCTAGCTGTTATGATTGTCAACAGTCAGTTGCACGAGAAACCATTCACTAAAGGTACTTGCCCTACTTGCACTTAGGACAGTTGCCTTCCTTCTGCCTTTTCTGTTCCAATTCACACAATTGTACCTATTGAGGAAGGGAAACCCTGGAGGTACTGCCTAGTTTGAGGTTAGGGAAGCTCAGCTCCGCTGCATCAACAGACACAATCACCACAGTAGAGTCCACACATCACTTTTATGTCAATTTCCAGAAATCACACCAACCAAAATTTTCATCAGAACTGTGTCAGTTTTGAAGCATTTCATGCCATTGTGCCATGTAGACTGAAATTACTCTGGAATTATGGGGGCTAATGCTGCATTGTGGGTGAAAAACACAGTGACTGAGTTTTAAATTGCACTTAACCCACTGTACTTGCAGTCATAAACAACCCCTTAAATGGTATCCACAGAATCCAGCCTCTGATTGCTATAATAGAATTTTTTTTTAATCTGCAGTTAAAGGGATATAACATTTGTTTTTGTACAATTCAAAATTAATTGTTATAATAATAATAAGGGAGTAACATCTAGCACTGCAGACATGTTGACATTAGAATGTTTATTTGTATGTCTGTCGAAATGGAATATTCAGGGTTGAGATATTACAACACAGTGGCCTGACTAATCAAACAGGCATTAATGGTACTCTCTATAACAGGGACAACTTCCTGGGTTTTCTGAGAAAGAACGCAATTCAATGACAGCACAGGTATTTCCTTTGACATGCTAACAATGGGTTGGCATAGGGTTTATTAATGTAAAAAAAACACTTGAGTTTTCTACCTCCATCGTGATTGTTTTTTTTCCCAAATAAATTATTTTCTAAATTATTATTTTTTTTTATTAGAAGCTCATCTGCTTAATTCTTGCCATTTTTTTTACAAAAAAAAAGGAATCATGGAAAAAAACAATAAAAAAAAGCAAGATAGAGATCATCAATAGACATCAATAGAACTGATTTTGGCCTTTTATTGTTTATCAATCAATCCCCCCAACAATACTTCTGAAACATGCAAAGCTACACATGTGCTTTTATCCAGGAAATGTCCAGTTATAGGAGAAAAACATTCAAACTTTTTTATAGAATGAAAATTGCCTTCAGTGTCCTTCATAGTAGAATAAATTATAGCAATGCCATTGGAACACAAACAGTATCCAGTATGCTGCTGTTTTATGAGTTACTAAGTGAAATCAAGGATTTACTGCATTAAATAATTAAAGGCTGCAAAGAAATAAAAGAAGGGTAAATATTTCTATATATGGATACAGAACAAAACAAAGATTTCAGAAAGGTCAGTCTGTTTGGTTTGCTGTATTCACTGCATTAATTCATAAGGCCAATGTCACTTATTGACTCAACAGACGGAGAGCACAAGCAGGAAGATTGATAGCTTTATTTTCTTCTAATTGTGTAACATAGCCAAATAGGGTGATTCACCTTTGCGTTAACTTTTACTATGTTATTGAATGTCCTATTCATTTTTCAACTCTGTGTGTCGACAAACTTATTGCTAGTGTTACCTTTTATGACTTATCTTTCTAAGCTGGCTTTCTCCTGATCATATTTCTATCTCTTGTGCAAACACTGCCTGATTGCTAGGGTAAATTGGAGCCTAGAAACCAGATAGATGCTAAAGCACTCCTTAAAGCAGAACAAACCCCCCCCCCCCTTAACAGGCCCGGATTGGTGGAAAGGCCACCTAGGCCAGGGCCTAGGGCGACAGGATTTTAGGGCTTGTTGCCCAACCACACCTATATTGGTTCAAAAACACTGGGGATGTGCTGGATATAAAATCATTTTTTAAATTTCCCATGCGCCGATCCCCATTGCTCCAGTGCAGATGATGAAAATTTGCACGAATAAAGGGGAGGGGACAGGGGCGACAAAAGGGGGCCTAGGGGCACCCACTATGTAAATTCGACCCTGCCTTAAAGAAAGAAGCCCCCATCCACTAACCTCTACTGGCCGCCCTCCATGTTTCCTCTACACATCTTTTACTTGAAAAGTATATGGCAGGAACACTGACCTATCCATGCAGAGTAGCACAGCACTACTCATGGGTGCCATCTTTGTTATCCTCACTGAACGTTTTGGTGCATGCGCAGTTGGAGCCAGTCTGGTGTTGGCGGCAACTACACATGCACTGGAAAGCTCTTTAATTTACCAAAAAAAAAAGAAGAGGATCCGAAGATACCAAAGATGGCACCCGTGAGCTCTGCTGAACTACTCTGCATGTATAGTTCAGCGTTTCTGCCATATACATTTTCAAGTAAAAGACTAGAGTGTATTGGATGGGGGCTTTTATCTTTAGGGGGGCTTCCTTCTTTAATAAAACAAAATCATTCAATAGAGAAAAAATACATAATTAAGACCAATTTGCAAATGGAATATCATTGTACTTTAAAAAGACATACTGTATTGGATAAATGAAACCCCCTAATTTGGTAGACAATAATGTATACTATATAGTGCTGGTTTTACTTTTGGCTGTAAATTACATAGTTGCAGAGTTACATAGATAGATTGGGTTGAAAAAAAAACCAAAGTCCATCAAGTTCAACCCCTCTTAATAAAAACCCATCATCCATACATACACCCCTCCATATTTCACATAAATTATATATACCCATATCTATACCAACTATAGAGTTTAGTATCATAATAGCTTTTGATATTATGTCTGTCCAAGAAATCATTCAAGCCACTCTTAAAAGCATTAACAGAATCAACCATCACAACATCACAGTCCTCACTGTAAAGAACCACATACATTGCTTCAAATTAAAGTTCTTTTCTTTTAGTCTGAAGGGATGGTGATCATCTTTATGGGTAAAAAGGTCCCCTGCTATTTGTCCTCTAATGTTCTTGCAAAATGTAATCATGTCCCCTCACAAGTGCCTTTATTCCAGATAAAACAACCCCAACCTTGAAAGTCTTCCATCCCTCTAACCAGTTTGGTTGCATGTCTCTGCACTCTCTCTAGGACTGGAGTACAAAACAGCACTGCATACTCCAAGTGAGGCCTTACCAGGGAGCTATAAAGAGGCATAATTATGTTTTCATCCCTTAATTTAATGCCCCTTTTTATGCAAGACAGAACTTTATTTGCTATAGTGGCCACAGTATGGCACTGCACAGAATTAGACAACTTGCAGTCTACAAAAACCCCAAGATCCTTCTCAGTTAAGTAAACGCCCAACACACTGCCATTTAGTGTATAACTCGTATTTATATTATTTCTGCCAAAGTGCATAACCTTGCATTTATCAACATTGAACCTCATTTTCAGTTTGCTGCCCAGTTTTACAACTTAGTCAAATTACTCTGCAAAGTGGCAGCATCCTGCATGGAACCTATAGTTCTGCACAAATTAGTATCATCTGCAAAAATAGAAACAGTATTTTCAATGCCCGCCTCCAGGTCATTAATAAACAAGTTGAAAAGCAAGGGACCTAGTACAGAGCCCTGCTGTACTCCACTAACAACACTGGTCCAATTAGAAAATGCTCCATTTACCACCACTCTTTGTAGTCTATCTTTTAGCCAGTTCTCTATTCAGGTACAAATACTACTTTACATTCCAGTCCAACATTCCTTAATTTAACCAGTAACCTTTGTGTGGCACTGTATCAAATGCTTTAGCAAAGTCTAAGTAAATCACATCCACTGCCATCCCAGAATCAAGGTCCCTGCTCACCTTCTCATAAAAAGAAATTAAGTTAGTCTGGCAAGATCTAGTATCTAGAAGTCCAGTATTTTATTCTTTATTAACCATTCAAAAACCTTTCCTACCACCAACTGTCCTATAATTTTGAGGCTGAGAATGGGATCCCTTTTTGAATAGCTAACTACATTAGCATTTTTCTAGTCTTTTGGCACCATGCCAGACCTCAATGAATCCTGGAAAATTAAGAAAAGAGGTTTGGCAATCACAGAGCTAAGCTCACTAAGTACCCTGGGATGAATAGCATCTGGCCCCGGGCCTTTGTTTATCTTAAAATGTTCTAGTTTTTTTTTAATATCCTCATGTGCAAACCATGCATCAATAGTTGTATATTTATAGTTGCTATTTACATATTTAAAAAATCATTTTGGATTCTTTTTACTGCTTGCTGTGATATTAGCTTGAAAAGCCTTAAAAGCACGTCTTTTCTTACCCACCTCAACACCAACACTTCTATTGAACCAAAAAGGTTTTGCTTTGCAACGACGTTCCTTGCTTACAAGTGGAATATACTGACAAGTATATTTATTAAGCAGCATTTTAAATATTTCCCATTTTTGTTCTGTGCTTAACCCTGTGAAAAGCATTTCTCACTTAATATGTTGCAGAGATGCCCTTATACTGTTTGCACGTCTGAAATTTTGTGTTTTAGTTACTCCTTTATAGCATTGTCTCTGCAACAGAATGTCAAAGGGGACCATATTATGATCACTATTCCCTAAATCCTCCCCACACAAATGCTAGAGATGAATTCAGCATTATCAGTTATTACAAGATCCAAAATAGAATTATTCCTAGGAGGTTTTTGAATGAGCTGGAATAAAAAGTTGTCATTCAGCATATTTACAAACTTACTGTCTTGTCAACCCCATTACCCCAGTCAATGTCTGGATAAGTCATCCATAAGTTACCCATAATAATAACTTGACCTATTTGTGAAGCTGCTTCTATTTGTAAGAGTAGCTGGGCTTCATACTCGTCACTTATACAAAGTGTTTTATAGCATACACCAATGATTTGTAACCTTTTGCCCAGTCAAAATCTCTACGCAGAGGGATTCCACACCATCACCAATCCCATCAATGGTTATTTCTTTAGTTCATTGCTTTAATTCAGGCTTTACATCCAAACAGACTTCTCCACCCTTTTAAATCTCTCTGTCCCTCCTAAAAAGGGTGTAACCATTTAAATTCACAGTCCAGTCACATGTTTCATCCCACCAGGTCTCAGTGATACCAATTACATCATAATTTTTAGAGCATGAAAATAATTCTTGGTCTCCCATTTTACCTGACAAACTCGTGCATTTGCCAGCATACAGCGGAGGTTACTACATTTTCTTTTGAGATTTGCATTACTTAGTGGAGAATTATATCTTAAGTTAGTATTAGCCTGTTTTCATTGTAACAAAGGGACCTCCTGTCAGGGAGCCGGGAGCTCCCTCCAGGGAGGTAGTCTGGATCAAGGAGGAAGCCTTCTTGAGGGATCAAGGTCGCGGTATCCAAAGGGTTAGGCAAGAGAATAATCAGAGTTCAGGCTAGAGTTCAAGGGCAGGCAGATCAGGATCGGTAAGCAGGAGGCAAAGGGTCAAAGGGTCAAAACCAAGGCAGGTGCAGGAATCAGGGTACAAGATACAGATATCAAGGCTTGGAGCAGGAACCCAGGTTCAGGGAAGCAGAACCTATTCTTGGGCGCCATTCTGGCATCCTGGGAGCCTTTTTATATCCAAATTTGGCGCCAAAGTGACGTCATTGACGTTCTTACGCCGGCGTGTTTGCGTATGTGCGTTTACGCATGCGTCGGCGTTGCGGTGCTGGCGTCCCAGTGCCCACTTGGGCCGACTGGGCGCCGCCATCTTGGATTATTCGCCGCCGGGAGCAGACGCGCCTCTTTGCGCTCCCGGCGGCCTTGACACCTCCTTAGCTGGTAAACTGTATGCCCCCCTCACTCCTCCCCCATGACCCCTTACTAATCCCACTGCCCTATTTACCTTAACTTCCCCATAATTCTTTATCTCATCCACCTTGCCTAGAACACTCGTCCAACCTCTTAGCCATTCTTTCCCCAGCACAGTGGACTCCCTTCCATTGAGTTCTGTCATGACTGTATAGGTTGTACCCTAAGGAAAAATAAGCCCAGTGCTCTAGGAACCCAAACCCTTCATTCCTACACCAAGACTTGAGCCACACATTTAGCTCCCTAATCTCCAGCTGTCTTCCTAAATTTGCACGTGGCACAGGCAAAATTTCTGAAAAAATGACATTGGAAGACCTTCACTTAATCTTAGACCCTAGATCCCTTAACTAACTCTTAAACTGTCTGACCCAGCTAGTTCCTGCTCAGTGAGCAAGAGATTCCTTTCAAGATTGTCAATCGACCACAGTGTTGCAATTTGTTCCTCTAGTGCTCTAACTCGAGCCTCTAAATCTGCATACATATGGCAGAATATGCACTGGGTCAAAAACATTATCTTCAAAAGTAGCCCCTTTATTGGAGCTCCCCATAGATATTCTCTGGTCTCTGTCATGTTTCAAATGGGGGGGGTCCCGCCAGAAGTACAGTAAGAGGGGGACAGGCAATCACAGTCTGGCAGTCACACAAGCAAAGACAGGCTTCAGTTCCCTATCAATTCAGCCTAGCTACTGATTGGTTCCTATCCTACAGTGCAGTGTGCTGAGAGCCTCTCTCCTGCACAGCCAGACAGGAAGTGGACAGGAAGTGGAAGAGATGGGCAGGACTATTAGAGTTTTTGCTGACATTTTCAATAAAGTAAAGAACATTCCTTTTATATCAAAAAGAGTATTATTTACTGGCACATTCTCATTTTTTACAAAACCTGTTCCTTTAAGTGACATTGGAGGGAAATCGCCCTTTTAAAGTTTTTTCTTCATTTATTTAAGTAAATTTAAATTAAGTAAGTACCAGTAACAGTAAAGAAGAAAGTTACTTATATTTATAGTCACTAAGGTATATCATTATATAAACAATAAACAATACATTATGTATTTCCATTTACAATTTATAAGTCTTAAAACATGTTCTACATAATTTACATTTGTAATGCATTAACTGTATACTGAAAAATATTACAGCAAACTGCAAATATTTTGTTCTTAACTTTTTGTTACGACATTGCTCAAAGAATAACACACCAATGACTTAGTGCAAGTAATACTATAAGCCTGGGTGCTATCAAATTGGTTTCCCCATCACAAATGTGCAGAGGAGTTAATTTACAGCACTATGCTATCTGCAACACAGAGACACAGATGTGGAGAATCCATTATAATTTATTGCAAAATTAATATCAGAATTCTGTCAGTTTCTCAGCTGGAAAGGTCACTGGCATTAGTTTTCTTATAATGACTGTCTAGGGGTCTCAGTAAGGAGAGAATATACTTTTACACTTTTTAAACGTGGAAAAAATTATTTGACAACAATAGTTGTAGAATAAAACCAACCATCACCCATACATGTTGATGCTTGAACAGCAGATCTTCCATATTTTAATTACTGGGCATAGGTAATAATGCTCGAAATGTGTCCCTGGTCTGGTGCCGCTTACAAGCCAATCATCTTACCTTTTGCTGATCTAGTGCAGTCAAATAAGATGCATATATCTAAATGACTGAATAGTTACCCCCTCCTGGCCCCATGGAACCCAGTCTGACCACACATAACTTAGTTACAGAATGTGTATATTATTTTTGCAAAATTTGAGGTTGCTGTTTTTATAAATCAGGGGACGGTTAAAATTCTCCTAGAATTATTTTTGATGGTCCAAATAAAACACCCGAGTAGGTTCCAGGAAGATTGCCATATGACTGCCTCCTGATTACAAACACAGAGAGTAACTATGCTACAGGTATAGTTTTCTTATATGGGAACCCAATATGCAAAACTACAAATATTCCCAGGTATGGGATTCATTATCCAGAAACCCATTATCCAGAAAGCTCCGAATTATGGAAAGGCCATCTCCCGACTCCATTTTAGCCAAATAATCCAAAAATTTAAAAATGACTTGTATTGGGTTTAATTAATGTTTAAATCTTTGCATGCTTGTTAGCAGACTAACAATACGGCAGACATAAAGTATATTATGGAAAAATCCTTTATCCAGAAATCCAAGGGCCCAAGCATTCTGGATAATAGATCCCATCATTGAATTACCTGTATTCTTAACTCACGAATGACTAAAGCTGCTGCAATTATTATGCTTTCTATTTCTCTTCAACAAAGCTGGTTCTCAGTTTAAACTAAAAATGGGGTACTGTTTCATCTAAATGTCAATACTACTATCTAAATAAGTCATTCCTGTGAGGCCATGTAATGCTGCATAAAGGGATGCTTTAGCCTCAGTTCCAAAACAACATTACAAAGGTTCCTCCTAAAACTTTGGATTTGTTATTCATGAAACTCCTATGGATATTTACTAACAGATCTGGTAAAGAGCACCAGTCCAGTTGCCTATAGCAACCAGTCTGCAATTAGTTTTATTTACGACAAGTGAAATAATAAAAGCAAATATCTTATTACTACAGTGCACTTTTGCAATTTAGCACCTATGCTGGTCACACACTTGTTTGATGAGATTATTAAACAAATGGATCTTTGCCCAGTTAGGCCACTCAAAAGCTGGGCCAAATTGGGCTGATACAGACCACGGGGCAGATTTACTAACTGGCGCAAATTCACCAACTTCCACTTCGCATCCAGCGCAACACTTTGCCAGGCGCTGATTCACTAAAATGTGGAGTTTTGTCTTGGGCGCCTAATGCTGGTGACTTTTTGCTAGCGTTATTTGGCAATGTGAGAATTTGATAGCAAAGATGCTCTAGCGTTAATTTCTGCCTAGCGAAACTTCACTAGGGGTCTTGCGCTCAGGTCAATTTGCATGGGGCGAGAAATTGTGTTACATCTTTATGTTAAATGTTGGTGCATATACAAATTACACTTTTTAAAACACAAGTCCAGGGAACCTTAATAAAGACAATAGGTTCATTCTAATGCCCTACACATGTGCCCACTGTAAAATTAATTAAAAGTTAGGTCTTTTGCAGGCAATCAGGCTGGAAAAAGGAAAAGGCGCCAGCGTTTTTTGGACTTTGATGCATTTTCGGCTCACAGATTATAATGTAAGTGACAGAAGGTTGAGGAAGATCTAGCTTTAGTGAATTACATCCATTCGCCAGAGCAATTGTCGCCTGGCAATAGAGTGCTAATGACCGCTATCGCCTGCCTCTTACACTAGAGAATTGGCGCCTTCACCCGTTAGTAAATTGGCATTGTCCCTGTGGGCAGTAACACTAGCAAATTGATGCTAGTATTAACTACTTTTCCCTTTGGTAAATCTGCCCCCAAGAATGGGATCATAATGCTACATCATGAGCTGATGTGACCCTAGCCCAAAAGGATTTTCAAACTTGCAAAATATATATTTAGCTACAAATTGGCCAGACAGGCTTTTTGCACAATCTACAGATGCTCACAGATTCCTCTTGATGAACCAAACATGATTGCATGATTTATTAGCTGAGTGCACAGGGGAGGACCCCTACATCAGTTTTACAAGTACATGAAGGGCTTCTCACATTCACCAGCCAATAAACTACCAGCCTAGTCTGGAGCGGCTTAGTAGGCAGCCAATATTGGCATGTGTACAGTGAGCTTAAATCTTTATTTATTGCTGCTCTTAATTGCAGTTTCCTAGATTTGATAATGCTTTGGAGTAACTGAAAAAAGGGGAAGATTTATTCCCTTGTACTCTTGTACGTAAAAATTTGCCCAACAATAACTGTACATGGCATTTTAATATTTTTAAGTATGCAAAAACCTGCATGGAGAGCAATGGGATGCTCCTGACCATGCAACTACTGCTGAGAAAGTGGTAAATATAGAGTCCTTGAACCCACAGCCAACACAAGTGCTTTTGTCAACCTCTGTCCAGTCATGGCATTGTCCCACTTGCAGAAAAGTATGTGACTGCTATTGGTTTGTAGCACACCGGAAAAAACAGCATGCCAGCTAAAGGTTATGGATTTATGAAGAAAAAAAAAACACGGTGGTTAACACAGTTTGTCCTTAATGAATGATCCATAGTGCAAACCCGCAGGAACAAACCCCTGACTTCTGGTCCATCTCTTTCTGTTGGTTTTGAAAATCCCCTTACTTTATGTATATGCTACTCTGTACACTCTTGTCACATTCATCTATATTTTACATTATATATAATGTCTAATTTGCAAAATCCATTGTGGTTATAGCTCTTTTTGAATGGATTTTGGATGCCTCTATACCCAGCGGCATTATTCACAAAACACATAGGTCAGCACCTGCACTCTTAGTTGATGGCATATTTAAGCCACTATAGATTAATATTTAAACAAAAAAGTAATATAAAAGGTCAGAATTCAAATTCCTATGCCCACATGTGTAATATAAATGAGCATTACAGAATTAGCAATGCAAAAGTTTGTTAAAAGCCCATGCCTATATACAGTACATCACCAGACTGAATCCTTTATTTTATGCTAGCATTTAGTATTCCTGCATAGAAAGCACAGCTGTCAGATTATCTGGATATTGATCTCTGCATCCCACAGAGGTTGGAGAGGGAAGGATGACTAAGCATTCATTTGCCTCTTTATTATTCAGACGGGCTAGACAATGGTGTAAGGAAAGAGCTTTATCCAAGAAGGACTACACGTCAATAAAAAAAATTCCAAGCACCCTAACTAAAGCTGGTTCCCATAAACTGGGATTCATTTAAACATGTCAGGGGGTAGATGTGAATTTATTGACTTACTAATTAATGTATATGGCAGAGAGGATGTAACAGGGCTAGTGCTTTTACTTAATTCATTTCTTAGTGCAGAGCCCCTTCACACTTAAAGGGGTGGTTCATCTTTAAGTTAACTTTGATTATGTTATAGCATGGCTAATTCTAAGCAACTTTTCAATTGCCCTTTATTTTGTCTTTTTTATATATTTTTTTCATTATTTGCTTTGTTCTTCTGACTCTTTCCAGCTTTCAAATGGGGGCCACCAGCCCATCTGAAAAACAAATGCTCTGTAAGTCTACAAATGTATTATTATTGCAACTGTTTATTACTCATCTCATCTATTCAAGCCTCTCCTATTCATATTTTAGTCTCTTATTCAAATGAATGCATGGTTACTAGGGTAATTTGGACCTAAGCAACAACATCGCTGAAATTGCTACTGAATAAAAAGCTAAATAACTCAAAAACCACAAATAAAAAAAATGAAAGCCAGTTGCAAATTGTCCCAAAATATCACGCTCTACATCATACTGAATGTTAATGTTACGATGAAAAAACCTAAATTTGCTGCTTTGTTATATTTGGGATGTTTCAGCCAAAAATCTTGAGTCCAGAAAGCAATCTTGGGTCACCAGCACACAAGAATTAAAAAAAGACAATCTCTTCAGAACCAGGATGTCAGCCCTAAGCATTTCTACGTTTATCCTTAATTTTACATTGCAGGCCATATTATTTAGGAGCTAAGGCGAAAGATTGTTTCTCCATAAAGTGGGAATTTTCCATTACGCTACCCCTTCTGCCAAAGTTTCCTTCGCCAGCTTAGACCTGGCGAACTGATAAGAGGAAGCAACATCCTCCTCAATCTTATGTCAGTGACATCATATCCTGTGTGCCGAAAAGTTATAAAAATTAAAAACACTTGCATTTTTTCCTATTTTAAAATGGTATAGTCTTTAAAAATTGCAACTGTTAAAAATTTTAGTTTTAACATTTTTTAACAATTTGAGGGGCATGTCACATTTGTTTTAGGGCGGACTCATGTCTAGGTCATTAGAGGATCTCTTTTGTCTTTATTTTGCTTCCTTGGACATTTGTAATAATAAGTGGCCACTTCAAGCATTTGAACCAACATCTCTAATAAAGAAGTCTATACGACCTACAGTATATGTACCTGCCTATACAAATTGATCTAAGCGTAAGTGTACTAACAAAGTTTCTAACAAAGTACTAATAAAATTCTCAAGCTGATGAATTTAGCTAAACTTCGCCAGCGTTCAGCTGCCAAGACTCAACTTTAGTTTTAGTGAATTAGCGTTGTGGTAGCAAAATTGACGTCTTGCAAAGTGTGGCGAAGCCTTCGCAAGCTAAAATTCACCCTTTAGTGAATTTGCCCCAATGAATCCTTATTGGAAGCAAAACCAGCCTATTTGGTTTATTTATTGTTTAAATGATTTTCTAGTAGACTTAAGGTATGAGGATCCAATATCCGAAAGATCTGTTATCCGGAAAACCCCAGGTCCAGAGCATTCTGAATAACAGGTCACATAGCTGGACCTTAAAGATTAACACATATACATTGTTGAATGTTCTTTTTTTGGTAGTCTGCACATACAGACCTAGTGGCAGATTTACTCGAGGGCGAAGTGGCTAACGCTAGCGTCAATTCGCTAGCATTACCACCCACAGGAACATTGCCAATTTACGGGGACAGGCGTCACTTCGCTATCAAAAGAGATAGACACTAGTGGTCATTCGCACTCTATCGCCAGGGGTGCTTCACCAATGAGACAAGTTGAGGCTGTCGCCTCAGACGGCAGCGCCCCACTAGGTACCAGGGGCAGCAAAAATGCTGCTCCTGGTACTTTAAGAGCGAATTTCTGGGGGAGGGGGGGCAGCAGCAACTGCTGCTGCCTCAGGCGGCGGAGGGACCAGGATCGCCCTTGTCTATCGCCAGGCAACAATTCACTCTAGCGAATGGACGTGCTCCGCAAATTCAATGAAATGCGGATTTTACTAAACGTTACCTCTTTCACCAGACTTGCTTTCGCCAGCTCAGACCAGGGGAAGTGCACTGGAGTGCATAGATCTTCCTCAATCTTCTGTTACTTACAGCACATTTTTTAGGGGAAAAACCTTCTAAGTCCAAAAACGCTGGTGTCTTTTCCTTTTCCTTTTTTCAGAGTGATAGCCTGCCAGTCCTTAAAAAATGTTTTGGCTAACCGGGTTCCCCCATACATTTTCTAACATATGGAACATTATGAGGCATATTTATCAAGGTTCGAATTTTGATTTTGAAAAACTTCGAAATTTGAATTCAAAAAGACCAACCGAAATTAAGTCAAAGTTTTTTTTTTTGGCCGAATAGGTCGGTTTTGGATCGAATAGGTCTGTATTCGGCTGAATTCAAATAGTTTGAATCGAAGTAATAGCGCATTCGATCAATTTCGAACCAACGTTTTTCCCAACAAAAACTTTGATTTTTCAAAGTCCACCAATTGACTCCAAATAGGTTCTAGGAGGTCCCCCATAGGGTAAAACAGCAATTCAGAAGGTTTTAGATGGCGAATGGTCGAAGTTAAATTTATAAAGAGACAATAAATGATACATTTTGATGTTCGGATTTTCCCTAACTATACAATGGGCTCATGTGTAAGGCATTAAAACAACTTTATTTTCTTTACTAAGGTTCCCTGGACTTGTGTAATTAAGGGGCCGATTCATCAAGACTCGAATATCGAGGGTTAATTAACCCTCGATATTCGACTAGGAACTAAAATCCTTCGACTTCGAATATCGAAGTCGAAGGATTTAGCGCAAATGCTGCGATCGTACGATCAAAGGATTATTCCTTCGATCGAACGATTAAATCCTTCGAATCGAACGATTCGAAGGATTTAAATCCAACGATCGAAGGAATATCCTTCGATCAAAAAAACTTAGGCAAGCCTATGGGGACCTTCCCCATAGGCTAACATTGACTTCGGTAGCTTTTATCTGCCGAAGTAGGGGGTCGAAGTCTTTTTTAAAGAGACAGAACTTCGACTATCGAATGGTCGAATAGTCGAACGATTTTTACTTCGAATCCTTCGATTCGTAGTCGTAGTCGAAGGTCGAAGTAGCCCATTCGATGGTCGAAGTAGCCCAAAAAATGCTTCGAAATTCGAAGTTTTTTTACTTCGAATCCTTCACTCGAATTTAGTGAATCGGCCCCTTAATGTATTTCCTGCAACATCCATTCAACTTTAAATTTCCAGAAGTATGCAAATTAACCTGAACGCAAGACCTCTAGTGAATTTGCGCTAGGCAGAAATGAACACTAGTACATCTTCGCTTTCAATTGCTCGCATTGCCGAAGTAACGCTACTGAAAAGTCACCAGCGTTCTGCGCCAAGGACAAAACTCCACATTCCAGTGATTTATCATTGTCTGAGCAAATTTACACCTAGCAAAGTATAGCGATGGGTGCAAAGCGATCGCAGGGGAATTTGCGCCCTAGAGTAAATCTGCCCCTAGTGTCCTAACTATACACATGAAGACCACACATAAAAACGTAAGCTTTTTTTAAACCTCCCGTGCTCCAATCCCCATTGCTTCGGTCCCAAGCAAATAAGGGAGGGGACAGGAGTGGCAAATGACAGCGGGCCTAGGGGTGCCCGCTTTGTAAATCCGGCCCTCAGCATATCCATTTACTTCACTGAGATTGTTTAGACGTCTATCCATTGATGGCGTTGGTTATAAATGACCTGTCTTCTTTTATATGTTTAACCTTTTAAGAACTTCCTCACTGAGCCAAACAAAAGGCATGATTACCGCATGCAAAGCAGACTGTTAACACAATAGGAAAGAAAACTCTGTGTGTGTTCAGTACATACCCATATTGGCTGAAGTAATATAACACAATTCTAATGCTTGGTATTTTTTTTAATAATAATTCCTTTTAGAGTTCCCCAATTAGGGCCCCGAAAAGCTACTGCTGTACTACAGCAGCAACACAAATATCACTCTAATACTAAAGTAAAATATGTGGATTTAATCAGAATTTTTGTTATTGAACATATGAGAATGGATGTAACGATGCATGAGTTTCAACTTGGATTCATTGTCATTGATAAGCATAAACATTTGCTGCCAGATATAAGACACAAAGATTGTAAATAATGTTTTGAAAATGAATATAATGCTGCAATGTGTAATCTAACCTGTAACTGCAAGAATAGCTGTAGCGTAACTATAGAGGAAGCAGGGGGCACAGGGAACACTGTGGCCCAGACTTTGGGGTCTACTTCCTCTATATCTAAAAAGGAAACCCCTTCCTCCCCAACTGCTTTCTTTCCGGCGAGGAAGGGGAGGCAAGTCGGGGTGGGACGTGGGTGGAGGCAGGGTGGGATGTGGACGGAGCAGAGGTGGGGCATGGGTGGGGCAGGAAGTGGGCAGAAGGATTGGGATCAGAGTATGCTGGGCCGGGGGGGCCCGGAGCACTCTAGTTATGCCACTGAAGAATATTATATTACAAAAGCTGTAGTGCTGTACCATAAAAGCAAAAAAGTCCAATTGGTGCTGTATTCGAGGTATAAGTGTTTGATTACAGCTCCCACCAAACGTGTCCACCTTGCAGGATTAACACAATATATTCTGTGGGGAAGCACAAACAAGAAAAGTTCTCAGGAAGCATGGCGCACCACATGAAACAAGTAGAGGAATAAATGTTGTGGGCTTGAACTGAACATTTGTTCAATACTGTTTTAATTTTGAATCCCCAGTTGGGGGCTCGTCTATCAACAATTAAAAAGCTATACTTCGATATATGGCATTCCTATCTTTGTTTTATCCAAGGTTGTGAAGATTGAACTAACTGTGTTTATCCTAAATATATACTATATTCTCTCCATAGAGGTTTCTTATTACCTGTATTAGTGGGGTTACCATACTGACACGGTGGATGTGTTTTTGCACTTTTTACATATACGTACCTGGATATTTGGCAGCAGGAGTTATCTTGTTTGCGCTTCCCCACAGAATATATTTTCAAGCCTAAATGCTGTACCATAGTAGGTGAGGTTCAATGGTAATCCCTTTTAAGAATGTTCAGCAGCTCAGTGCTTGCAGGTGGAACAGAACAATGGGCAGGTAATAACATAACACTATTTGTCTGCTGAAGGATTCGGGGTAAAAACTTCATGTTTATATGCTGCTGCCCTGCTCTGCATTGGGGTAATAGCACTGGTACTGGTGCTGATTCTGTCCTGTATTTAGAAATGGTCAAAACTGCCCATACTGACTCTCATTCATGTCACATGGGCACGTGACAAATCTTCCAAACATAAGAATCATTCTGAAAATTGCCTTCTCCTGAAGGGAGCTTTCTCATGAACATGATTCATATATTTTACTGCCTGCAATTCACACTGACAACAAAGAAAAGGGTTTTTTTCAAGAGATTTGTCTCCCCTGGGTAGTGCAGATCTCCCATGGGAGACAAATCTTCCAGTGTACCATAGCCAGCCATAAACTGTAAAGTATATTCTACATTATACTGCAGATAAGGAAAATAATTACAATCATTTAAAACCAACTAATGACATATAATGTATAACACTAACTATGGGAAATAACACAATGATATAAGAAGCCATGTTCTTAAAATATTTTGGTGTTCATGCATGCTGTTTATATTGTTACTTTAAATCTGTTCTTTATGATGAGCAATCTTGTAATTAAAAAATAAGCTGACACATTTGCATGCTGCAAAGTAATACAGCCGAGACTAGATGAAGAAAAGGATGTCTTACAGATCAGCCAAAGGATAGAACTGTATATGTTTTTTGGTTTGAAATCATTTTTGATCTGTGATGCTGGGCAACTTGCATAATAAAAAAACAAAAGCAATGATTGTAGTAGGACATATTCATAAAAAAAACACTGAAGATTAATTTGTTAAATATTTGCTTATCCTACCTCAAAATCTCTACTTGTTTCCCCTTGATCTTTATTATCCAGCACCAGTTGCTCAGCTATTCGTCTATCGCTGGAATTGAACGATGCCCGATGGAGGGTTAAAGTTGTATTATTGTCTCTATGTGAAGTAAAGTACAGAGGAGTGATTCCTGAGCTGCATTTTTGGTGGTGAAAGAGAGTCCAGTCATTTCTTACATACTCAAAGTCCTCAGTCCTATGTTGCCTGTCCATATCCTTAAAAACCATATAGATTTGAAACCCTTTGTAAAATATGACTATAAAGACAAGTGTGCTTAATATGACAGCAATAGCAATTATTAGATGCTCAGATGGACCTGTGGTTTGATGTTCACTCTTGACTACCATAATATAATCATTAGCTTTTTTTTCACTAGTGTCCACAATATTTATCACTATAGTGGTTAGTGTTGATTTAGGAGGTTGTCCATGGTCTTTCACAAGTATCAGCAACTTGTGCATAGTTTCCTCTGTCTCTTTGATACTGCGTGCAATTCTTATCTCTCCCGAATAACTGTCGATACTAAATAGGGTTGTATTTGAAGTTGGGTCCACTTCATAGGTAAGCCAAGCATTATAGCCGGAATCTGCATCTATTGCCCTCAGCTTTGTTACCAGATGTCCAACCTTCATTGATCTCCACACCATTTCACTGATAGGCAAAGGAGGGAGCACTTCAGGTGAATTATCATTCTGGTCCTGAATAAACACAGTGATGTTTGCCGTGTTGCTCAAGGACGGCAAACCATGATCTTTAGCTTCAACTTGGAATTGAACCATTTGTGTCTTTTCATAGTCAAAGGAATTCAATGAAAACAAATTTCCTGAATCAGGATTGATAGAGATAAAGTGGGAAACAGACTTTCCTTCCACATATGATTGTAGCAAAGCATAATGAATCTGAGCATTCTTACCAGAGTCTTCATCTGAAGCAGAAACCTGAAAAATCAAGGACCCTGGAAGAATATTCTCTGCTATAGAAAAAAAATATAATTCCTCTGTAAAAAGAGGCGGGTTGTCATTTATATCATCTACTGAAAAATGTATATAAGCTGTAGCAGATAATGCAGGTTTTCCATCATCTGTTGCTGAAATGGGAACATTATACTCTGCCACCAATTCCCTATCCAGATTGTGTTTCAGAACCAATGAATAATAGTTGGAAAATTTGGAATCCAAATAAAATGGCAGGTTACCTGGTATTTGGCATCTGACTTTGCCATTTGACCCTGAATCCTTGTCTGTAACAGTAAAAAGGGCAATCACAAAGCCTGGATTTGAGTCTTCTTTTACTGTACCTGTCAGTGAAGATATTCTAATTTCTGGGGCATTGTCATTCACATCAGTTACAACTATGATCACTTTACAGTGACCTGTCATTGGCAGCTGTGCAGTGTCCTTAGCTTGGACATGTATTTCATAATGTTTTTTATCCTCATAATCAAGGAGACCTTTCAGCCGGACTTTCCCACTGTTATTCTCTATTTTAAATAGCTGCCTAATATTTAGAGGGGCAATGCTGCTAAATGAATATTCAATCATTCCATTTTCCCCTTCATCCAAATCAGTAGCCTTTAGGACTACTATTAGGCTGCCTACTGCATAATTTTCTGGTATGGAAACCCTATATATCGGATGGCTAAATGTAGGGGCATTATCATTTGCATCTTGAACAAATATTGTTATTTGGGTTGTCCCTGATCTCTTTGGAGTCCCACAGTCTGCGGCTGTGAGAGTTAATAGATGAAACGATTGCTCTTCCCGATCCAATGCCTGATTCAAGACTAACACCAAAGATTTGCTTTTATACTCGAAAGGACTTTCTATACTGAAAAAGGCACTTGGGCTCAGCTCATATGAGCACAATGAATTAGAGCCCACATCTGGATCATAAGCAGCTTCTAATGGAAACTCTGCATCAGGAACAGATGACTCCACAATTTTTAAAATAGTTTTATCTTTTGGAAAAACTGGAGAATTGTCATTCATATCCAAAACTTGTATTTCTATTTGAAAAACCTCAAGCGGTATGTCCAGAACAATTCCTAGTTTTATCTCACAGGTCATGCTGCTGCCACAAAGTTCATCTCTGTCTATTTTGTTACGAATAAACAGAATTCCAGTTTTGGTGTTAATATCAAAATACTGAGTCTTAGTATCAAAATTGATCTGGAACTTACGATTGAAAAGGCTCCTAGGGTCCATTTGCAGATCGTGGGCTAAATTCCCAACTGCTGTGCCTTTTTCAAGCTCTTCCATCACTGAATATCCAATCTGCCCTTTAACCATATATCTAAAACAAAGCAGCACTAAGGTCTCGGCCCCCCACCACCAAGGTATCAAGAGCTTCCATGGTAAGTCCATCTCGATGGAAAGTGAAAAATAATTACTGTAGCTGTAGGGTTTTTATTTCAAAAGAGTGAGATACTGAAAGATATTGCTTCAGGTATAATATTGTGTGAAAGGTTCATGTTTTTATTGCAGAGATTCTGAACAATGATAGAAAATAAAAATCCAAGGCACATCTCAGTTGTTGTGATTCATAGAGTTTACGCTAACACAGTGACACCTTGTGCTATTGCAAGGCAGTTACATGGAGCTTTCAAATCATAAAGTTAATACATATATAAAGTTGATGTGGTTGCTAATAAGTAATAACTGTTAGAGACTGTATGTGTGTTTAATTATAAGTATGTGTTTATGCATATATAAAGAGAGAGAGATTGGCTAACTGGACAGTTCTCCCTATCTCTTTAATGTCAGGTGCATGATAAACATTGGATGATAGATATATATATATATATACAGTATATATATATATATATATATATATATATATATACACAAAATGACCAGCACATTCAAAAAATTTAAAATTTTCAACCATGTATTTAAAGTATTGTATACTCTCATTTCCAATAAATGATCCCGTATGGAATAAATAAGGAAACATTTTACTTCAAATCAACAGTAAAAAAAACTTGGCGCAATACTTAATAAAAAGACATAGAAATTAAGGTACAGGTGGAACACAACTTATTGCAGGATATGTTACCCTACACAGCAGGTTTGACAATGAGGATTACATTCTGTGGCTTTAATTGTAGACCTGCAGTAGATATTAGAATCTATGGCCCTGGTTGCTTGTTTGCCTAGCCCTTTAGATTCTATATTTCTTAGCTGTATTTTGTTTCATGTGGACATAGGTAAAACATAATTTACATATTGGTCTCCAGCAAGAGGGTTAATCTGGAGCTTATTAAACTACCTGTATCATTTAGAGTGTGAGAGGAAATTAACAAACTTCCACCAATAAAGACCCCTTACAATGGATGAGCATTTTATACATTATTTACATTATGCTTCAACTTTTCAAGAAAACATGTTTTATTAACATTCCACTAAATGCTTAAAATGTATAAGCCCACAAACACAAGATGAAGCAGCAAAAAGTAAAACACATAGGGGCAGATTTACTAAGGGTCGAAGTAAATTCGAAGGAATTTTCAAGGTAAAAAAATTCGAAATCCGAAGTAATTATTTGGATACTTCGACCATCGAATAGGATACTAGGACTTCGATTCGAAGTAAAAAACGTTCGAATATTCAACCATTCGATAATCAAAGTACTGTCTCTTTAAAAAACTTTGACTTCAATACTTTGCCAAATTAAACCTGCCCAAGTGCTATCTTAGCCTATGGGGATCTTCTAGTCCATTTTTCTAAGTCTTTACACATCAAACAGAAATCGTTCGATAGATCGCTAATATCGTTTGAATCGTTTGATTCAAACGATTTAATCGTTCGTTCGATCAATTTTTATTTGACCGCAGAATTGCCAAACTTGTTGAAAAAACTTTGAATTCGATGGTCAAATTTCAAAGATTTTTGTACTTCGAAATTCGACCCTTGATGAATCTGCCCCATACTGTACTTATAAATTAGTTTTCACATTTTCAGGAATTTTTCAGCATATAAAGCAGCGAAAAGTTTGCGAAACGCATTGACATCAACATTTTTTTATACGCAACAATTTTTTAAGCGCGTGACAATTTTTCTAGCTCCAAATGCAATAACGTCAATGGGAGCTTTTTCTTGTGCCGATTTTTTTGTCTCAGCAAATTTTTTGTTCAAATGCATTAAAGCTAATAGGCGTTTTTTTCTTATGGTGACTTTTTTGTCTAAATGAATTAAAGTCAATTGGATTATATTGGAATTTGGCTGATTGGATTCTTACTTTGCTGCGGGTTCTGATGCTACACCTGAACCACTGATTAGGAGTGGTTAGTGACCCATACTGCACGTAATGTAAGGGATTGATTCAAGCAAAAGGTTTGGGGCATGGGCATGGGCACTCAAATCAAATGTGTTATCTGGTGAGTGTTGGGTATTTTGTTAATTTATGAATTAATGCAATTTGAGTGATGTAAATGCCAAAGTGAAGGGCTGCACTGCAAAAGCCAGCTGCAAATTGTCGGTGCTCAAGGAAATGGCTGCTCTCTACAGAGGTGCAGAGTGCAGGATTAGGACATGCAGAACAGCCCTGTCCTTACAACCTACAGGGCAGTCAGTAAAGACAGGGCCCCATTGTGACATGAGTCCTCTGCCACTCCCTTATTAGAACAACTGAATCAGTAAAGCAAAAACAGGTATGGGACCTGTTATCCAGAATGCTCTGGACCTGGAGTTTTCTATATAAGGGGTCTTTCAATAATTTGGATCTCCTTACTTTGTATACTTAAAAAATCATTAAGTACAAGATACCATTTTAGTATTACAGAAAAAAAGGAAATCATTTTTAAAAATCTGAATTATTATTATAATGAAGTTTCGCTAGCATAGTAAACTTTGTTGAAACTTCGTTAGTACACTTACGCTAAGTTTAATTTGCATAGGGTGGTTACATACATAGGTCATATATATGTCTTTATTAGTGATGTCGGTGCAAATGATTGAAGGGACCACTTATTATAAAGAATATTCAAAGAAGCAAAATAAAGCCAAAAGAGATCCTCTAATGACCTAGACATGAGCCCACCCTAAAGAAAATGTGGCATGCCCCTCAAATGGTAAAAAAAAATGTTACAATAAAAAATGTTAATGGTTACAACTTTTAAAGACAATACTGCTTCAAAATATGAAAAAATGCCAGGGTTTTTAAACATTTCTATGACTTCTGGAGTACAGGATATGATGTCACTGACATAAGATTGAGGAGGATGTAGCTTCATCTTATCAGTTCGCCAAGTCTAAGATGACGAAGGAAACTCTGGTAAAAGAGGTAACGTTCTGTAAAATTCGCACTTTACTAAATTTGCGGAGTAATGATCGTTCGCCTGAGCAAAAATGTACCTGTCTCTTTCACTCTTTCTACGCCGCTTAGTAAAATGGCGATGTCCCTGAGGGCGAGATTTCAGGTGAATTTTCACTCGACCATCACTTTGTCCTTTAGTAAATCTGCCCCAATACAAGATGCCCTTTCCGTAATTCGTAGTATTCTGGATAACTAGTTTCCATATAACGGATCCTAAACATGTATTTGTCTCACATTTACTGCCCCTCATAAATACAGTGCTGCCAAGCACAGGCAGTGCAGTAATTCAGAAATGCATATACTCTCTGCATAGTACTTAAAATTGGCAGATTTCAAAATTTTTTTGCACTTTACAAACTGCCTTGGAAGTCATAAATTAACCCTTAATGTTATATACCTCTATATATATATATATATATATATATATATATATATATATATATATATATATATATATATATATATATATATATATATATATATATATTTACATGCAGCATGTGTGTGTATGTGTACAACTTATATTGCATACTTGGTCTGAAATATACAGTACCTTTCTCTTCAATTTAGTATTTTGTTTCTAACTGCAAATTAGTCAATTTTCAGTATTGCATTCTAAATAAACCTTTGAAAGAACTGAATGTTCACACTCAGTAGTGCAACAAAAAGTCAAGTACTAAACATCTCTCCATTGTTTATTTTCACAAAAGAAGCACAAAAGAATACACAGTATGTATAGTTGCCAATAACATTCAAAAGCTTGTCAAGACAACATTCCATCATGATATTCACTGCTGTGAGATGTTACCCCTTTCTAACCATTACACCTTCTACCCAGGTCACTATGTCTTTTCCGGCAGAGCAGTAAGTGGGGTTGGTGTTATTTTATTTCATATGCACTGACTAGGCTACCTGGTGGTGATAGATGGAGCAGGAGCAAGTGAAATGCAAGACAACCTGATCATGGAAGAGGATAAAAAAGGGTCCATATTTTCTAATAGAAAACACAACAGGAAAATATACGACTGAATCTTTAATGGGCTTTTCATAAGGAAAATGTTTTAACAAAGGTCGAGACTAAGGGCGGGATTTACTAAAACTCAAATTTTTCTCATTTTTATTTTTAAGAAACCATGAATAAACTCTTTATCAAAAGATCCAAACTGAAAAAGCACAAACAGGAAAAAGTTGCAGAAAAGTCGAAAAAAAACATGATTTTTTTTCGACTGGTCACATGATTACAACTTTTTCATATTGTTGCATAACAGTCAGCGTCAAAAACACCCAAAAACCACAAAACACAGAAATATCTTCCAGTTGTAAAAGGGACATTTGCCAATCATTTCTACATGATTTCTACAGGTTTTAGCTGGCGTATTTTCAGATTTGGAAAAAAAAAATAACTTTTTAACGCTTTATTTGAGTTTTTGGCAACAAAAAGTCACAGTAAATAAATTGGCCCCTCTTTGAGAAAAAATGCAGTGAATATACAGGATTTATTTAAAAAAAAAACACAAAAAGTCACCAGAAAAAACTCGGCAAGTAACAGCTGGCAAGGTTCCATTATTGCAGCTTTAATTATATATTTATTTTCCCCGTTCAAGGTTTTTAGCCTCATTAAAAAAGAATGGAACAATGTCATTCTCAATGGCGTGCAACTTTCTTTCTGAGAAAAAACGTGTGCAGGAAAATGTGTTGTGTTTTTTTGCTTAAATAAACGAGCATTATGTTTTTGTTAAAATAAATAGAAAAAAGTAATAGAACAACTCAATTTCATCTAACATTAAAAAAGGAGTCGGTAGATAATTTTTATGTGTTGCAAGTTTTAAGCCACTTATTTATACACTGTTTCTGTTGCGCCTCCAAATATTTATATAAGCTATCTTTGTCATTTGAAAAAAAATACCACGCACACTTTTATAAGAAGTTCCAACAACAGTAACATCATTTAAAAAACATTCCAGTGTAGCATGTTCAGCATGGCGAAGAGTGTAACTTCATAGCAATTTTTGTAACTCAGATTGAGGAAATCAGTAATATAACAACTTAAAAATTCATTATAGACACATGCTCTGAATTTGCAAAGAAAAAACTTGAATAAGATTAAGTTATAAACCAGCTTACCTGACTTGTTGAGTTAGCAATGGCACCTTGCTGGGATGAAGTTCCTTCCGTCTGCGAAGACTGAGGTACATTTGGGGCGAAGACTATTAAATCATTCTTTGTCTGAAGTGAATTTGAGTAGAACTTGTATTGGCTTTGAGAATACACCCAGCTACCTACTGTGTTTGAGCAGACCTTGTAATTTTCTCTGAGTTGACTGACCTCATCTCTATATTTCTGCCATCTTAAAAAAGTGAAGGAAATAAGTGTAATAAGGAAAATGCTTGAGATTGAGCAAATAGCTACAACCAAATAAACATTTGCATCAGAAAATTCATCAGTGATTCTTCTCGAATTATGATTTACTGTGTTGGTGGCTTCTTCAGAATCTGCCAAGCAGATAATGATTTGAGCTAGTGCAGTCATTGCAGGTTTTCCATTGTCTTCAGCCACCAAAAAAAGTCTGAACTCCCCGCCATCTGTTTCTGTTAAGGGACGCGTGAGTCTTATTTCTCCAGTATGTGGAGAAATAACAAATGGAACATTTCCAGAGGGATTCTTAAACGTATAAGACACCAATGCATTATATCCAGAATCCAAATCAACAGCTACAATCTTAGTTATCAGGTGACCTGGTTGTGCTAACTTGGGGGCTTTTACTGATGTTGTTGATGCACTGTTAGAATATTCTGATGTAAACACTGGTGCATTGTCATTTACATCTACAATAAAAATGTTAAGTGTCACATTGGAGCTCAGTGGAGAAAGTCCTGCATCTGTGGCTTTTATGTGACACTGGAAATATGGAACTTGCTCATGGTCAAAAGATAACAACGCAAACAGGTTTCCATTTTCTGGGTTGATGGAGATATAGGATGAAATTGGAATGCCCTCTATGAAGTTCTCACTAAGTGAGTATGTTATGAAAGAATTCTGGGCAATATCTGAATCAGAGGCAGATACTGTGTAGACATGAGAACCTGGTGGATTATTTTCCCTGATAAAAATTGTGTGAACTGATTGTTGAAATAGAGGTGCATTGTCATTCACATCACTGATCTCAACACTGATGGTCATTAAGGCTGAGAGGGATGGAGAACCTTCATCTTTAGCAGTTATGACAACTTGGTATTCTGATTTGTTTTCTCGATCCAAAGGTGCATTAACTATAAGAGAAAAATCCCCACTGAATGCAGGGTTTATTTTAAAGGGAGTGGGTGGCAAGCTGTAACAATTCACTCTTCCATTGCCTCCAGAGTCTCTATCACGGACTCTGATGATTGCAACAATGGTGCCTTGGGTTGCATCTTCAGGAACAGGCAAAACAAGTGAAGTCACCGTCATCTCAGGAGCATTGTCATTTAAATCTATAACTGTGACTAAAAGTTGACAGTGTCCTGTCAAAGAAGGTTCACCATTATCAAAAGCATCCACATGGATTTCATATTCATTGACTTTTTCATAATCAAGTTCACCATTCACCCGAATTTCCCCTGTAAACTTATCCAAAATAAATGTTGACAACACCTGCACTGGTACCAGTTTACTGAATTCATATGATATTTCACCATTCTTACCCAGATCCAAGTCAGTTGCATTCAGCTTTCCCACTAAGGTCCCTTTAGGTGCATTCTCCAAAACACTATATTGGTAGGATGACTTATTAAATGCTGGGGAGTTGTCATTCACATCTTCAACATTGATAATAAGCCGCGTAGAGCCACTTAGTTTAGGTTTTCCACCATCAAAAGCTGTGAGTGTTAAATTATGCAAACTTCGTTTTTCCCTATCAAGTGATTTCTTCAGAGCAAGATGTATGGATCTCCCCCGTTGAATGATTTTGGGAAGTTCTAATATAAAATATTCATTTGCACTTAGTTCATAGTTTGTGACAGAATTTGTTCCAATATCAGGGTCTACAGCTCCCTCTAGTGGGAAACGAGATCCAGGTAGTTTTGATTCTGCTACTGAAATTACATATTCACCAGCAGGGAAGGCTGGATAATTATCATTTATGTCCTCTATCTCCACATCCACACGGTGCATTTGAACAGGTTTATCAACAATAACTTGAATGGACACAATACAAAGAGGTAAATCTGGACACAGCTCTTCTCTGTCTATTGCATATTTAACAAATAAAATGCCATTTTGCAGATTTACCTGAAAATAATCCTTTTGGTCTAAAGAGACAATCCTTAGCATCCTGGAATTAATCTCACTGATTTCCAGACCCAGATCCTGAGCAATTCTTCCAACAAAGGTTCCATGTTTGGATTCTTCAGGGATGCTGTAATGAAGCTGACAGAGGACCGGATGACAAGCCATTAGTAAGAAAAAATGAATAGCCTGGATTATCACCAGCACATCTGTTTTGAAGGTAAGCATTTCCATTAATCGGTCAGATGGCAGGTGAAGCTTTATCCAGTTCTATAAATGCATCCAGAATATCTTGAATCATGGAGAATAAAAAGGAAACCTCCACAATTTTATTTAAGACCCAGCACCAATATGGCTGATTCACTTGAAAAAAACAATATCTTGGCCTTTTAAAAGATTTTTAGGTAGATGCTGACATCTTGTGTTGGAAATGAATGTTGCAGATGAAGTGTTTGTACGTTTTTCAGAAAATAACTCTTATTATTGAAGTAGTGTAAAATAGTTAAAATATTGTTTGTATTAAATTAAAGGGTATAATCTTAATAACAGAACTTTCAAAACTCTTATTTCACCATACCCAAAGGCTTTATGCATTCCTGCAATCCATGTTTTCAACTCTGGTATTCACTAGTGCTAACATTTAATGTACACATCTTTCGAGCTTCCAGCGTGTTTTTTATTGAAAAAGCCAGAACTAGGAGAAAAATATTCTCTATAATTATCATAGGATAACTATCATAACTATCATAGATAGGAGATTATTTCCCAGTGACCATTAGGTGCATCATATAGATGGTTTAATACAAAGGGTCAGATACCACTCGTGGGTCTTTCAGAGACAGAGGCCGCAACAAACAAGCAGAATTCATGAATAAAACAAAAGTTCAGTGAGAAAAAATCAGTCAAATCAAAACTAGCAAAAGTCAGACCAGATCAGCAGGTGGATGAGATAGATTGGCTGTTTGTAACAGCCAAACCAAGCAATGTTTAAAGTGTTATAATATATAATGTTATAATAATAATGTTATAATTAAAATAAAATAATTTCTTTGTTCATAAAAACATTTAGGGTAATTTATCACCCTCAACTTCCTGAAACATTGTCCAAAGCCTTTTACCACACATTTGTGTTGCAACCAGGAGTATTTGGATAGACAATAGTTGACACAGTAGTGAATAGAATGTTTATTTTACTATTCAAAGAGTTGAAAACACATGAGTCGACACAGGTATCATATTTGATAAATGGTTCATTTGTTAAAAATGTCCCTTCTGGATTTGCCAGCTAGATAGTTGGTAAATCTGCCCATATGTGTAATGTTCATAGAATATGTTGGAAAATATAAGTAAATATTTCAAGCCCTCCTTTTAATAATTATTGAGTCAGGGCCTCTCTATCTGAAAGACCAAGGGGCAGATTCATTCATTCTAAGGGTGAAATGGATAGCACTAGCCACAATTTGCCAGCGTTAACATCCATAGGGACTTAGCCTATTCACTAACAGGCGCAGGTATCAATTTGCGAGCAAAAGATACCGTCACTAGCGTTCGTTCACACTCTATCGCCAGGCGACTTTTCCCTCTGGCGAACGATCGTTACTCCGCAAATTCATTAAATTCCATTTTCTGAACGTTACCTCTTTTGCTAGAGTTGACTTCGCCACCTCAGACCAAGCGAAGTGCTATAAAGAAGCTAGATCTTCCTCAATCTTCTGTCACTTACATCATATCCTGTTTGCCGAAAATGAATTAAAGTTGAAAAAACACTGGCGACTTTTCCTTTTTTTAAGCGGGAATGCCTGCAAAAGTCCTAACTTAGTCTTTTTTTGGGTAACCGGTTTTCTCTAGACATTTCATAACATATGGAACATTAATTTTGCAGTGGGCTCATGTGAAGGACATTATATTAACTCTCTTGTCTTTATTAAGGTTCCCTGGACATTTGTAATAAAAAGAGGTAACAAACCATTTGCACCAACATTCATAATAAAAGACGTCCTTACAACAAATTTCCTGCCCTATGCAAAGTGACCTAAGCACAATAACACTTGCGAATTTTCGCTAGGCACAAACGAACGCTAGCGCATCTTCACTATGAAATACTCACACAGTTGAACTAACGCTATCGAAAAGTCTCCAGCGTTCGACGGCCAGGATGAAACTTCACATATTATTGAATTAGCATATTCATAGCGCATTTGCTCCTGGTGAAGTGGTGCAAGGGGTGCAAAGCTGATGCTGGCGAATATTCGAATCTGCCCCCAAAGATGATGATCATTTCAGTGTCAATTTGAATTGTATGATTGACGATCCGAATGCTCAACTTTATTGGATTATCAGATGAAAACCAGTGCAATTCACAATCTCAAGAAACATTTTCAGGGACATCTGCCATTGATTTCTACATGACCTCGACAGGTTTGAGATGAAGTATTTTCAGATTTAGATTTTTAGCAGCTTTGGGGTTTTTTTTGAGTTTTCCCCGCGACCAGAAAAATTCAAAGTTTAATAAATAAAAAAAATGGGCCCTCGAACAGACAAGTGATCTCTTGTGGTTTTATATAGTAATCTTTTGGGCACAAAGCAAATCATTCTAACACAATAACTAACCTATTTCTAAATATAATATTTAGCTATTAGGCTTACTTTTTACAGATAAAAATAATTTAATAAATGAAAATAATTATACTATAGGAAAACTGTATTAATGTTTATGTTCAACATAAATAAACGATAAGTGATAATAATACAGTAATTGCAGTATGTGACGTTAGCACAAGTTACTTGTAAGATACTACAGTACGAACAACCAGATACTGACATATTACTCCAACGATGTACATTACTGTTATTAAAAATTGTAAGCTTCTCCCAGATTATTTACAAAAAAAAAGTTACACATTGGTTAATGCTAAATATAAATGGCGCCTTGTTTGTATTGTTCAATCTCTCAGAAACTAGACAACCATATTGCCATATTTTGCAGCTCCTTTAGATACAGTATGCATGCATGGAAAAATATAGACACAAAACACATTAAAAAGAGTCCTTAATAATGCTTTAGGCGTTTGTAATTTGAGTAGTTATATAGTTATTATTGTTATGTTATACTGCATATACACACAGCCCAGGGTGATGCAAGGGACACTTGTGAGCAAAGAAAACATGACAGCACATTGCTCAGCTCAAATTGAATAACTCAACTTTAATATAGCATTAATTGTCCTTTATGTAACCAATACAATTAAAGACTGTAGTTTGTATCTAAAATGTATTTCACTGTAGAATTTATAATGCTAAACTCTAGACAGAACAACAGCTGGATTGTACAAAATTATGCATAACTTAACTACAAGACAGAATAACAGCTGGTTATACAAAATTATGCAAAATGTAACTACACGATAAGTATACTGTACATTGCAGCTACACACTGGGAGGAGTTAACATAGTTATCTGCCTTTGGTTGTAATCCCTTCAGCAACCATTGTTGCCTTGGACCTGGGTCTCTTGGTATCTCTGTACTTAGTGTATCCATGGTGGCTGCCTTGATTGCTGTAAAAACACAGTTAAGCACTTTGTCTCATGGGATAAAAGTACTACTGAAATAGCTGCATTTTATTTTAAAAAGTGGATCCTAAAGCTGACTTTAGAGTTAGTAAGAACTTTATTAGAGAGATTTAGCAAATAAATATTGCAAGTAAGGTATTTCCGTATTAGTAAGCAAAAGACAGCTTGAATTAGAAACCAAAGAATGCACAAAATAAATGAGTCCAGTTTGGTAGGAATATACCAGCATAGCTTGACAACCATTCTGCTTATATACTTCTTTCTTTTCTGGAGAGAATGCAAATGACAAGCAGTAGACATCACCTTGTACCGTAAAGATAAGGTGATAAAGGTGATAATTTTATTTCGAATAATAAGACCATGGGTGCTAACCTACAGATACGAGTAGCACAGTTTTTAATTTAATTTTCAAACTTGTAGTAAAAACTACAAGTAAAAACAAAATGCTTATTGGTTGCTACACTAGTACAAGTTAGCACCCATGTTCAGTAATGAGCCCTATAGTGTATCACAGGTATGGAATCCCATATCCAGAAATCTGTTATCCAGAAAGCTCTAAATTACAGGAAGGCAAGCTCACACATTTTAAACAAATAGTTCTAATTTCTAAAAATGATTTTTCTTTTCTCTGTTATAATAACACAGGAGCTTGTCCGTCTTCCTAAGTCAGCTGCATGAGTCCATATTGGCGGCAAAACCATTCCTTTCATGTTTAAATGTTTTTTAGCAGATTTATGGACTAATGATTCAAATTAAGCAGAGATACAGTAGATATTAAGAAATAGTCAGAAAGATGGACAAATGACTGGGTACAGTGGCTATATTGCATTTAATACTGCTATCACATGTAAATTTATGAAATGTCATCAACTTTATGGTATAGACAAATAGTATAGACAAAAGTGTGTCATCTCAAATGAACACAATTTATTATCAATGTAAGAGGAAACAAAGCATATCAGAGTAGCAAGAGCTACTTTTGATCTAACTTGAGTGAAACAATAGGCACCCCACACTGCCAAATTCTGCTTTTATACTCTAAAGTAATGGACATTTAATTGCATTTAGTTGAGTCAAGTTTTTTCTGATATTCTGTGCTGGATAGACCTGACATATTGTATTCTCCTAACAATACTGTTTATCATCATAGTAATTAAGAAAATCAGTAAAAAAAGAAAACTTAAAATCTTATAATAGACACAGGCTATAAACATGCAAATAAAATATTTGAATAAAATGAAACAAGCTTACCTGACTTGATGAGTAAGCAATGGCACCTTGCTGGGATGTGGTTCCATCTGGCTGTGAAGACTGAGGTCCATTTGGAGTGAAGACTATTAAATCATTCTTTGCCTGAAGTGAATTTGAGTAGAACTTATACTGGCTTTGAGAATACACCCAGCTACCTACTGTGTTTGAGCAAATCCTGTAATTTTCTCGGAGTTGGTTGACCTCATCCCTATATTTTTGCCATCGTATAACTGTGAAGGCAATAAGTGTAATGAGAAAAATGCTGGAAATCGAGCAAATAGCTACAACTAAGTAAATATTTGCTTCAGAAAATGTGTCGCTGATTGCTCTTGAATGATGATGAACTATATTTGTGTCTTCACCAGAATCCTTCACAGAGATAATGATTTGAGTTAGTGTTGTCATAGTAGGTTCTCCATGGTCCTCAGCCACCACAAACAGTCTGAATTCATCACCCTCTGCTTCTGTTATGGGCCGTGTCAGTCTTATTTCTCCAGTATGTTGAGAAATAGCAAATGGAAAATTTACTGCGGCATTTTTAAAGTTATAAGACATCCAGGCATTGTATCCAGAATCCAAATCAATAGCATTAACTTTAGTTACTAGGTGACCTGGTTGTGCTGATTTGGGTGCTGTTACCAGCATTGCAGATGCACTGTTAGAATAATCTGAAGTAAACTGCGGTGCATTGTCATTTATATCTACAATAAAAATATTTAATGTGAAATTAGAGCTCAAAGGAGGAAGTCCCGCATCAGTGGCTTTAATATGACATTGAAAATATGAAACTTGTTCATGATCGAAAGATAACAAAGCAAACAGATTTCCATTTTCTGGGTTAATAGAGATAAAGGAAGAAACAGAAATTCCATCTATGAAACTCTCGCTGATGGAGTACGTTATGAAGGAATTCTGACCAATATCTGAATCGGAGGCAGATACTGCAAAGACCTGAGAACCGGGTGGATTGTTTTCCCTGATAAAAATTGTGTGAGTGGATTGTTGAAATAGGGGTGCATTGTCATTTACATCACTGACCTCAACATTGATTGTCATTGAGGCTGAGAGGGATGGAGAACCTTCATCTCTAGCAGTGATCACAATGTGATATTTAGATTTTTTTTCTCGATCTAAAGGTGCATTAATTATAAGAGAAAAATCTTCACTGAATGCAGGGTTTATTTTAAAGATAGCGGGTTCTGAGCTGTAGCAGTTCACTTTTCCATTGTGCCCAGAGTCTCTATCACGTACTGTAAAAATAGCAACAATGGTTCCATGAGTTGCATCTTCAGGAACAGGTAAAGAAAGAGATGTTACTGTCATCTCAGGAGCATTATCATTCAGGTCTACAACTGTAACTAGAAGTTGGCAATGTCCAATCAAGGGAGGCTCATCATTATCAAAAGCATCAATGTGGATTTCATAAGCATTGCTCTTTTCATAGTCAAGTTCACCTTTCACCCAAATTTCCCCAGTGTACTTATCTAGACTAAATATTGACAACACTCGTTCCGGGACCAGTTTACTGAATTCATATGATATTTCCCCATTCTTGCCAAGATCCATGTCAGTAGCAATCACCTTTGCCACCAAAGTCCCCTTTGGAGCATTTTCAATAATGCTGCATTGGTAAACTGACTGATTAAATACAGGGGGATTATCATTCACATCTTCAACATGGATAATAAGTTGTGTCGAACCACGTAGTTTTGGTTTTCCACCATCAAAGGCTGTTAGAGTCAAATTGTGCAAACTTATTTTTTCTCTGTCAAGTGATTTTTTCAGAACAAGTTGTATGGATTTAATTTGGTAAATAAATTTTGGAAGTTCTAGAATGAAATAATCATTTGCACTGAGTTCATAGTTTGTGATAGAATTTGTTCCAATATCAGCATCTACTGCTCCCTCTAGTGGAAATCGTGTCCCTGGCAGCCTTGATTCTGGTATTGCAATAGAATATTCACTGGAAGGGAATGCTGGATAATTATCATTTATGTCTTCTATCTCCACATCCACACGGTGCATTTGAACAGGTTTATCAACAATAACTTGAATGGACACGATACAAAGAGGTAAATCTGGACACAGCTCTTCTCTATCTATTGCATGTTTAACAAATAAAATGCCATTTTGCAGATTTACCTGAAAATATTCTTTCTGGTCCACAGAGAGAACCCTTAGCATCCTGGAATTAATCTCACTGATTTCCAGACCCAGATCCTGTGCTATCCTTCCAACAAAGGTTCCGTGCTTGGATTCCTCAGGGATGCTGTAATGAAGCTGACAGAAGACCTCCATTTGCATTAGGAAGGCATAAGCAGCCAAGGTTATCACCAGAGCATCCAGTTTAAAGGAAAACATTTCCAGAAGTCAATTAGAAGGTATGTGATGCTTCTTATAATCACATCCAAATTATCTTCCGTTATAGAGAGATTAAATAGGAAACATCCACAATTTAAAATCTAGATCCAGCAACAATATGGCTGATTCACCAGCAAAAAGAAAACCAGTATCTCTTACGTTCAATAGATTCTGAAGGTAGATACTGACATCTTGTGTTGGAATTATATGTTGCATGTAGTCCTTTGGTAAAATATTTTCATCATAAGCACAAATATTTGTAGTGAAACTAGTATTTATATCTAATAGTAATATCTTTACTGCTTTTTTTTCTGTTGAGTGATACTATAAAAGTATGACACACAGGAATAATTTTTTCACCCAAATTATGGATAGATAAATATATGGAATACACCCAAATAATGAATATATAAATATAATGAATAATACATATGAATTATTTTTACATATTTTATTTTTATTAATGTCATTGTCTGTAGCTACCTTGTTACACATTTTGTATTGAATTTATATGCAAGTGTCTTTTTTAATGTTGTGGCTTATAGTGTTTACTTTTACACCAACTTGTAAATACTGTTTATATATTTCTATATATTTTATGTATACTGACTCCATTACATAAAGTGAAAAAAATGTGAATCATTTTCTGTTATTTTATTGATAAGCCAAATACCTTGTTGAGCAGTTCAGTTTTTTTTGTACAAAAGAAAAAAACAACCAAAAAAACTGAAAACTCAGGCAGCAAGTAAATATTTTATTTAGTTATGAATTAATTTACAGAGATAAATGATAGATGTGCACCTGTTTACAAAAAAAAATCCAATCTGTAAGCAGTGAGCAGTTTTGTGGTAAATTAGTAGTGAAGTAAATAATGCTTTATTACTAATTAAGTTCAACATTTATAGGGAATTATTGCTCAACTAACTGAGCTGAGTTCTATGTTAATTAATTTGACGTTTATTCATATTTAATTAATTTTTATTTAAGAAACTCAAAAATGGGTAATGCCAACATGTAATACTGTCATATATATGCGCATGATTGCATGGATAAGACATGAAATGAATAATACATCTCCATCATTAAGAAATTAAGTTGCCTGAATTCTTCTTGCTATACATATATAGCAATGCAATATACTTAGGGGACTCGTTAGACAAGCTGCAGAAAAATCCTTTTCCAGTTTTCCATTGACTGCACAAAAGTCTGCCAGTCCTTTTACTGCCCCATTTAAATGAATAGATTATGCCTAGTCTGATGCGACAGCTGAAACCCTACATGATAGGATATGTTTTGGAGGTTTCAATAGAAAGTCTGTGGCAGATGCAAGTCAAGAGAGGCATCAGATAATAAGGAAAAGTCAAGAAAGAAATCCTTCACTAATTATGTCTTGTTGCAGTCAAATCAAGAAGTACTAAAGGGTACGGTGTCAGACGATTGTATAGACAGATATCTGGAGGTACACCTCTGCTTATCTGTTTCCAGTCATTTATACTAACTAGTTGAAATGTGTCGGTAAGATTATTGGTAATTATTTTCTTAATTACAAACATTTTGAAATTATTTTTATCAGTGGTGTGTTTTTTTTGGTTAGAAGCCTAAACACAAAAAAGAATACATAATCACGTTAATGATCTCTTCCATGACCTTGTCAAGTAAAATGTGAAGAATACAAACAAAATAAATGATCAAGCAATAGTGTTGCATAAATCATTATCATATTACCACATGTATATTTTTACTTCAATTTCAAGGAACAGTTACCAACCTAACATTCTATACAAGGCGCAATGTTAGTATTGTTATAAAAATGTTTTCTCTATTTAAACACGTTCTAGTGTCTTTGCAAACTGATTATAATATATACTTACATGTATGGCCCCTTCTTCTACACCACTCTCATGCAGAATCCCATGTGATTATACAAGCCAGTCATTAATCAGATAGATTGGGCAGTGCTTATAGTTACAAAATCAAATTGCCCAACCACATACCACCACATACCATATCTCACAACATTTTTATGAGTGCGTGCATAGAGTACATTTTAATTTAAAAATAGTCCCTTATAGTGATATTAAATGTATGCAGCCAACTAGGTCTATAATTATACAATATACTGTATTATTTTGCTCACTAAATTAAATTTATTTATCAATGTATAATAATTCAATGGATTACTGCTTGACATCACTAACCAACAGATTCCCCAAATGAGCTGCAAAAGCAGGTTCTTATTTCAGTGCTAAGATCTAGCACAAAGAGGAGTAGATATTGCATTTCAGTCAAAACAACTGGTAGAACTTAAGAGCAAGTTGTGGGACCTGTTAAACAGACTGCTCTGAACCTGGGGTTTTCCTCTTGAGGGGTCTTTTTGTAATCTTTGATCTATGTCTACTTAAAATTAATTTAAACACTTATTTATTAAGGATCGAGTTGTGTATTCCATGAAAATTCGGAATTTCAAAAAATTAATTTTTTCAGGTAAAAAAAAATTGAATTTATACCCTGACCCTGGAAATAGCTATAATCAGAAAATACACCATCTAAAACCTGTCAAAGTCATGTAGGAGTCAATGGCAGAGGTCACTTGAACCATTTGAAGATGTAAATAGCCTTTATGATGTTCTGGGGTTTTTCACAGGGTTTTGCCAAAAAACTTGATCAATTCGAGCGATTTGAGTTTTTCCCGCCAAAATCTCGATTGATTCAAGTTTTCATGTTGTTACCCCTGAACTCACTGATTCCTGTTTTTTCCATTCGAGTTTTTTCTTAAATTAGAAACCATTCCAGTTGTGAGTTCATTTGAGGTACAAAAAACTCTAAAATTCATCTTGTTTTGCCTCCGATAAGGATTGATTTTATCTTAGTTGGAATAAAGTACAAAGTACTGTTTTAGTTTTAGGGAGAAAGGAAATAACTTTTAAAAATTTAAATTTTGTGATTAAAATGGGGTCTGTGGAAGATGGTCTTTCCACAAATCTGTGCTCTCTGGATAACAAGCTTCCAGGTCTCTGACTCCTGCAAAATTAACTAATTTAACTAAATGACAAAGTATAAACTGCAAATATCTATTAGAAAAGAAAATGTCAGAGTTACTCCAAAAAATTATGCAAAAGAATATGCCAAGATAATATAGGAAAATTTAATGTCATGTACAATTCCAACGGTATGAATTTGTGTGTTCAAATTAGCATTATTAACACTCAACAGTAGGAATGGCACTACTTATATTGTAATTTTTATTCCTCTGAGGCAAATTGGAGAGGCTACAGATAATATTGTTTGCCTCTGTATCAATTAGCAGTTAGGCAGGTTTCAATTATAAGAAAACTTGATGGATGTGTGTCTTTTATTTCTACAATATGTCTCTATGTGACTCTGCTTCAACTACCATTCTAGCCATATATTTATTTTGTACAGAATACAGATACGTATGAACAATTACAGAATATAAATAGGCAATAGTAATTATTTACTTTCACTATCCATCACTATCTATCCAGGATGCAATCAAGCCATTGATATGATATATGTGAACTAGTAGTTTTATTTTGGTGTCAAAAAAGGCATGTCCTCTCAAAATGCTAGTATTCAGTTGTAAGGTCTGATAAAGAGAGTCAATTGCCACCCCAAAAGCATTGTTTTATTTACTCTTACACAATTACTAACTGCCAACCTAATAGTGTTATGTTTATCAGACATTTTTGTATATGTGAGGTCTCTTGTGGGCTTTTGTAAAGAGCCTGTATATTTTAACAAGCCCTGAGTACAATGTGTATCATGGTATACTCCTTATCGTATGCCACCTTTTCAAAACACAGTAATACTATTTCTTAGCTTAAATACGTCATCGACAATGCAAAGTTTAACAATATATTGTAATTAGAAGAAAAGCAGGCTATGTATTTAATAATTAAAAAAACGTGACCATCTCACCTGAAGTGATAAGTAAGAAATGGCACCTCCTTCGGATGTGGTTTCTTCTGTCTGTGAAGATTGACCTCTATTTGGCGTGAAAACTATTAAATCATTCTTTGCCTGAAGTGAATTTGTGTAGAACTTGTATTGGCTTTGAGAATACACCCAGCTACCTACTGTGTTCGAGCAAATCCTGTAGTTTTCTCTCAGTTGATTGACCTCATCTTTATATTTTTGCCATCGTAAAACAGTGAAGGTGATAAGCGTTATGAGAAAAATACTGGAAATTGAGCAAATGGCAACAACTAAGTAGACGTTTACATCAGAAAATTCCTCACTGATTGCTCTTGAATGATGATGAACTATCTTGGTGTCCTCTCCAGAATCCTTAATTGAGATAATTATTTGAGTTAGAGCAGTCATTACAGGTTCTCCGTGGTCCTCAGCCACCACAAACAGTCTGAACTCATCACCCTCTGCTTCTGTTATTGGCCGGGTCAGTCTTATTTCTCCAGTATGTTGAGAAATAGCAAATGGGGAATTTCCTGCTACATTTTTAATTTTATAAATCATCCAGGCATTGTATCCAGAATCCAAATCGACAGCATTAACCTTAGTTACCAGATGACCTGGTTGTATTGATTTGGGTGCTGTTAAAGACATTGCAGATTCTCTGTTGGCATATTCTGATGTAAACACTGGTGGATTGTCATTTACATCTACAATAAAAATATTTAATGCCAGACTGGAGTTCAGTGGAGGAAGTCCTGCATCTGTGGCTTTTATGTGACACTGGAAATATACAACTTCCTCATGATCAAATGGTAACAAAGCAAACAGGTTTCCACTTTCTGGGTTAATGGAGATATAGGAGGAAATGGGGATCCCCTCTATGAAGCTCTCAGTGAGTGAGTATGTTATGAAGGCATTCTGACCAGTATCAGAATCAAAGGCAGATACTGTGTAGACATGAGAGCCCGGTGCATTATTTTCCTTTATAAAGATAGTGTGTGCTGGTTGTTGAAATAGTGGTGCATTATCATTCACATCACTGACTTCAACATTGATTGTCATTGATGTTGAAAGTGCAGGGGAGCCTTCATCTGTAGCAGTTATCACAACTTGATATTCTGATTTGTTTTCTCGGTCTAAAGGTGCATTAACTATGAGAGAAAAATCCCCAGTGAATGCAGGGTTTACTTTAAATGGAGTGGGTGGAATGCTGTAGCAGTTCACTCTTCCATTGATCCCAGAGTCTCTATCATGGACACTAATGATTGCAACAATGGTTCCTTGAGTTGCATCTTCAGGAACAGGCAAAGAAAGAGAAGTCACTGACATCTCAGGAGCATTGTCATTCAGATCAGCAACTGTGACTAAAAGTTGGCAGTGTCCAGTCAAAGGGGGTTCACCATTATCAAAAGCATCAACATAGATTTCGTAAACATTGTTTTTTTCATAGTCAAGTTCCCCATTTACATTAATATAGCCTGTGTTCTTGTCTAGACTAAATATTGACAACATTTGCAATGGAACCAGTTTACTGAATTCATATGATATTTCCCCATTCTTACCCAAATCCAAATCAGTTGCATTCAGTCTTGTAACTAAGGTTCCTTTAGAAGCATTTTCTGCAACACTGCACTGGTAAAATGACTGATTAAATATGGGGGAGTTGTCATTAACATCTTCAACATTGATAATAAGTTGAGTGCAACCACTTAGTTTAGGCTTTCCACCATCAAATGCTGTAAGAGTCAAATTGTGCAAACTTATTTTCTCTCTGTCCAATGATTTTTTCAGAACAAGTTGTATTGATCTAATCTGATGAACAAACTTTGGAAACTCTAGAATAAAATATTCATTTGCATTGAGTTCATAGCTTGTAACAGAATTAGTTCCAACATCGGAATCTACAGCTCCCTCTAGTGGGAAACGAGACCCTGGTTGCTTTGATTCTGCTATTGAAATAGTGTACTGAATGGAAGAGAACACTGGATAATTATCATTTATATCCTCTATCTCCACATCCACACGATGCATTTGTACAGGTTTATCAACAATAACTTGAATAGACACAATACACAAAGGTAAGTTTGGGCACAGCTCTTCTCTGTCTATAGCATGTTTAACAAATAAAATGCCATTTTGCAGATTTACCTGAAAATATTCTTTCTGGTCTTTAGAAATGATCCTTAGCATCCTGGAATTAATCTCAATGATCTCCATGCCAAGGTCCTGGGCAATTCTTCCAACAAAGGTTCCGTGTTTGGATTCCTCAGGGATGCTGTAATGAAGCTGACAAAGGACCTTATTCCAAGCCATTTGCATTAAGAAGACAGCCTGGATTATCACCAGAACATCTGGTTTGAAGATAAACATTTCCGATAGTCAATCAGAGGCTATATGATGCTATATATAAATCAAACACCTCCAAAATATCTTCATTCATATGGAGATTAAAAAGGAAATATCCACAATTGTAAAATCCAGCAACAATATGGCTGATTTACTGGCAGAAAAATCTATTGTCTCCGTGTTTCACAAGATAAAGTAGGTAGATACTGACATCTTGTGTTGGAATCAAATGTTGCAAGCAAAACCTATGTATATTTATATGTTACACCATAAAAACAATATTATTTTGAATCGGTTTATCAGTATATGTTTCTCTCATACATTATCTAATTTTTTGTAAGAATGTGGGTTTACTTTTTCTGCTGCCGGCAGCATTTTTTTAAACTTCAAAGGGTATTTTGCAGGAAAAAGTCTCTCTATATAAACAGACAAATAATAAAGGGTGGGGGTAAAGAATGATATAATGAAATTAATATGCACATCCATACATAGGACCCAGAAGTAGCAAACGCTGTTAATATGTATGTTCCTGAATTGGGGTTTTTTTTGGTTGTTATTGTAACTGTATATTTTTTCTGTAGAGGGTTGAGGCTTTTTTTAAAATATAAAACTGCAGAAAAATTGACTTCTGGCGCATGTGCGATATTTCAGAATAAAATGTTAAAGGTGATCTAAAATGTCCCAAAAAAAAATGTAATTCTACGCTGAGCCATGCCAAACATTACAGAGGATCTTTTCATATGAAAAGTAATAAAGATTCCACTAATCTTGGTTACCAGTTGACCAGGTTGTGATTTAAAGTACATTCTCAAAGTGGAATCTGTTCTCAGTGGTGTGGCCAATATAATTCCCTTTATATACATTTGAATATTTTATTTGATATTTTGCTTTAAAACAATCAATGCAAAATATATTTAATCATTGACGGTAAAACAACATAATATAATGCATGATTACTACTGTCAATATGATCTTAAAAAATGCTAGATGTTGGATTAAAGTTAATAGCAAATATAAAGATATAAAATATAAATATATAAATATAAATATATGCAACCTACCTGTAATTACAAAGACACAGACCTGTACAGTAACAGTTTATCCACTCAGCCCATTAAAACACAATTAGTCTGTAATATGATAAATCTGGCAGGTCTAAATATATAAACATGCTAAGAAAAGAATCTCAGTGTGGTTATTAGTTTCATCAACCAGAACCAGGTCATAAAACAAAACATGCCCCAATGTAAGGAAGCATAGTCAGAGCATAGTCACCAAAGTGAAGAAGACAAGATACAGGCAAAGCCACAAAATACAGACCACCAAAATTAAAAGTCAAATCAAGTCATGACGCTAGCATAAATTAAAGTAGCTGAAGAGGAAGGCAGAACAAATGGGAAATGTCACAATAAAATCAGGACATCTTTAAAGTTACACAATCAAAGTAAAAATGTTAGTTTTGTGCTTACATTCAGTAGACATTATATTTTTGTCATTATCAGTGCTAAAACAACTAGAAGAGGGGGATACTAAGTATGTCTTCTTTATTATAGTGTATCTTGTTTATTAGAAGTGATATAACTTATGTAGAAAATTAATACAAGTGGAAAATATATTTCAACCTCATGACATATCCTTGGGCTATTTAGCCCAGGTGTTGACTACATTGTGCCTTGCTTTTTTGCATGTGTGTATCAGAATCAGGATGTGCAGTCACACCTGCTGTTCCTCCGGTGGTTATGCAACAGAGTGAATAGGATTAGCCATTTTCTTACAGAAAGTGATCTCAATTATCCTGGCTAGTTATGACGACACTGGTCCACCCCTGCACCCCAAGGCCACTGACACCACCGCCCCCCCCACACACACACACACTAAGCCACTGTGTGCACATCTGACCCACCTGTCTGTGCAGACCCCAACGCACTCGCAAGCACCCCCCATGTGCACACCTTGACACATAAGCACCCTCCAGCACTCCCCCTGACCTGCTCACACCCAACCACCCCTCTTGTGCTCACACCCTAACCCACACATGTCCCCTTGTCTTTGCACAGCCCCATATGCTTGCATTGCCATTACCTGTTCCCTCAGTAAAAGTGTGACCAGTGGGAGGCATACCACCCTAGGCCTAGGCCTTTGTGGCCTGCCCACAAATCCTGTGCTGCTCTACCAACAAATTCATTCTTTCTAAAAACTCTTTTTAGAAATTTAGAAAAAAAGAGAGACACATTAGACTGTACACATTTAACAACTAAAAATAATGCATACTATATATTTTTACGTATCTCCACAACTGTAATTTGTATAGTGTGCCATTCCCATCCAATATAAGTTCCAGGAATGTTATTTGATTCACAATAACATAAAAACACAAGCTAATACAAATGATAACTCATTCCATTAGCGCTATATTCTGGTATAACAGTAATCACTGCTTTAACAGTAAATTGAGTTATCTCAAGTACTACAATTCTTCATTATTAGCAGCTGGTTAGTATCATTGTGTACAGATAATCATCTCTTAAATTATGATTTGGTTAGTATTATGAATAAATGATGGACCCATGTGCGTACTGGTATTTAGCTTCTCTGCCAACATTACAGGCAATTCAGTTGACCTATACTGAATTTGTTCCCAGGTGTTTCTCCAGAAACAAAAATATGCAATATGTATTCTCATTCAGAAGAGTATGCTGTGCCTAATTTTGACAATAGATTTATTGCAAAAGCAAGTATATTCAATTTAAAATTACAATGTAATGGAAAATGGTATTTTAAGGCTATGTATATTGAAAAAAGTTAAAAAAAATCATCTCACCTGACATGATGATTTCACAATGATTCCTTGCTGGGATGTGGCTTCTTCAATTTGTGAAGACTGAGGTACATTTGGAGTGAAAACTATTAAATCATTCTTTCCCTGAAGTGAATTTGAGTAGAACTTATATTGGCTTTGAGAATACACCCAGCTACCTACTGTGTTTGAGTAGTTCTTGAAATTATCTCTCAGTTGATTGACCTCATCCCTATATCTTTGCCATCGTAAAACAGTGAAGGTAATCAGTGTTATGAGAAAAATACTAGAAACTGAGCAAATAGCTACAACTAAATAGATATTTGTTTCAGAAAAGTCATCACTGATTCCTCTTGGAGGATGATGAACTATCTTGGTGTCTTCGCCAGAATCCTTAATTGAGATAATGATTTGAGTTTGTGCCGTCATTGCAGGTTCTCCATGGTCCTCAGCCACCACAAACAGTCTGAACTCATCGCCTTCTGCTTCTGTTATGGATCGTATCAGTCTTATTTCTCCAGTGTGTTGAGAAATAGCAAAGAAAGAATTTATATCTGAATTTTTAAACGTATAAGACATCCATGCATTGTATCCAGAATCCAAATCGACAGCATTAACCTTAGTTAGCAGGTGACCTGGTTGTGCTGACTTGGGGGCTGTTACTGATATTGCAGACACACTGTTAGAAATATCTGCTGCAAATGCTGGTGCATTGTCATTTACGTCTATAATAAATACATTTAACGTCAAATTTGAGCTCAGAGGAGGAAGTCCTGCATCTGTGGCTATAATATGACATTGGAAATATGCAACTTGCTCATGGTCGAAAGATAACAAAGCAAACAGGTTTCCATTTTCTGGATTGATGGAGATGTAGGAGGAAATGACAATCCCCTGTATGAAACTCTCACTTATTGAGTATGTTATAAAAGAATTCTGGCCAGTATCTAAATCAGAGGCAGATACTGTGTAGATATGAGAACCAGGCGGGTTGTTTTCCTTGATAAATATTGTGTGAACTGATTGTTGAAATAGGGGTGCATTGTCATTTACATCACTGACTTCGACATTGATTGTCATTGAAGACGAAAGGGCAGGGGAGCCCTCATCTGTGGCAGTAATCACAACTTGATATTCTGATTTGTTTTCTCGGTCTAAAGGTGCATTAACTATTAGAGAAAAATCCTCAGTGAATGCAGGGTTTATTTTAAAGGGAGTGGGTGGTAAGATGTAGCAGTTGACTCTCCCATTGTCACCAGAGTCTCCATCATTGACACTAACCATTGCAACAATGGTTCCTTGGGCTGCATCTTCAGGAACAGGCAAAAAAAGAGATGTTACAGACATCTCAGGAGCATTGTCATTCAGGTCTACGACTGTGACTACAAGTTGGCAGTGTCCAGTCAAGGGGGAATCACCATTATCAAAAGCATCGAAATGGATTTCATAGGTATTGGTCTTTTCATAGTCAAGTTCACCTTTTACCGAGATTTCACCTGTGTACTTGTCTAGACTAAATATCGACAGCACTTCTTCAGGGACCAGTTTACTAAATTCATATAAAATGTCCCCATTTTTACCCTGGTCAAAATCAGTTGCATTCAACTTTGCCACAATGGTCCCTTTAGGAGCATTTTCAACAATGCTGCTTTGGTAAAACAACTGATTAAATACAGGAGGATTATCATTTACATCCTCAACACTGATAATAAGTTGTGTAGAGCCACGTAGTTTGGGTTTTCCTCCATCAAAGGCTGTGAGTGTTAAATTGTGCAAACTTGTTTTTTCTCTGTCAAGTGATTTTTTCAGAACAAGCTGTACAGATTTAATCTGGTGAATAAATTTTGGAAGTTCTAGAATAAAATATTCATTTGCACTAAGTTCATAGTTTGTGATTGAATTTGTTCCAATATCAGCATCTACTGCTCCCTCTAATGGAAATCGTGTCCCTTGCAGCCTTGATTCTAATACAGATAAAGTGTATTGACTGGAAGGAAACACTGGATAATTATCATTTATATCCTCTATCTCTACATCCACACGGTGTATTTGAACAGGTTTATCAACAATAACTTGAATGGACACAATACAAAGAGGTAAATCTGGACACAGCTCTTCTCTGTCTATTGCATGTTTAACAAATAAAATTCCATTTTGCAGATTTACCTGAAAATATTCCTTCTGGTTCCTAGAAATTATCCTTAACAATCTTGAATTAATCTCACTGATATCCAGACCAAGATCCTGTGCAATTCTTCCAACAAAGGTTCCGTGTTTGGATTCCTCAGGGATGCTGTAATGAAGCTGACAGAGGACCTGATTCCAAGCCATAAGCAGTAAGAAAAAATAAACAGCCTGGATTATCACCAGAATATTTCTTCTGAAGGTAGGCATTTCCTGGATTTAGAAGGTGATCGATGTTTCGTGTATTTCAACAAGCATCCAACACGTCTTGAATTATCAAAAAACATTAAAAAAAAGAAGCATCTACAATTTTCAACAAGACCAGCAGCAATATGGCTGATTCATGTGAAGAAAATTCCAATTGGATAGCTTTTCAGAGATAAAGAAGGTAAATACTGACATCTTGTGTTGGATTGTGATGTTGCATAAAATACTTTCTAAAATTATTTTCTCATAAGAACATGTATTATAGTATTTAGCAATCAGTATTAAATAACAATAAGATAAGTTGTATTATTAAAATGTCTTAATATCGGTAATAATAGACGTTCTGTATTAATAAAATGTCTTAATATTTCTAAAAAATATTGCTATCTTTAGATATTAGGTTGTGTTCATCTTTTTGAATCGGCAGTGATTATTATTTCCTTTTAATGCTAAATATGTATTCAGCCATTTGCTATTTTGGAAGAATTGTATATAACTACAATCATAAAAGTATTAAAAAGGTTGTAATAACACTTGTTCTCAAAAAAGAAAAAAACTGTGCTTAAACTGCAGCCCACAATTCTGATGCATAGTTCAATGGATCTATTAAGCATTATAAGCATTAAGCATTAAGCATTATAAGGATCTGTTATATGCATTTTGTATTTTACAAAAAAAATTCTATATTTAGAAATTATAAAATAAAAAACTTTTTAAACTGTTAAATACCATGTTGCTAAAATTTACAAGGAAATGTACTACTATATGCAACAAAATTAATAATCTTTATCATTTGTGTTAAAAAGGCCAAATTACACAATACTATGTTTGCATATGAAACAATAAAAATTCTACTGTACTTGTAAATTGTGACCCATAGTATATAACATTCCTCTATTTCTGCCACATTCAAAAAGTTTAGCCAAAGATTTTTAAGCACTACAATTTAAATGTTTAAAGTGCCCAGTAGACAAATCAGGGTTTCTGAGTCTGCTCTGCTTATGTAAGTGACTTCTCTTTACTTCTGACCGAGAAGGCAAGATGATAGCTCTTGTCCAAAATATTGAACTACAACTTTTTTTGCCTAAGAAATTTGTAATAGCAAATCTAGTTGCCTATAAATATGCATAAGCAATGCCAAAAAATAAAAACATACTGTATTTTAATATTATAAGCAATACTGAACCTCTGGCCTGTGCAAGGGACTACATGACCAAGGAGAGGTCCAAGGATCCTCACACATACTGCCTACCAGAACAATTTTTTTTTATTGAATACTACAAATGAAATAAACAAGCATGTATCACTGTGAGGTTATTTATTTGCACTTGCGGGTTCATGGTTAACATAATTACACAAGCAATATGATATATTACAATCAGTATGATGCTATATGATGTGTTACTGAAAACTATACATCTACTTATGATTAGTATAGTATTTAAACAATAAAGAATAGAAGGCACGTTTTGCACTAGGATGGTACCAGTTTAAATATTTATAATGTATAGTAAAAGTTCACTGTTTCATAAGGTTAATATTTAATAATGTTCAAGGTTGAGCAAAAAACATAGACACTGAAAAAGTGACAAAACGTGTTTCTTGAATACTAGCTTATTTAAGAAAAAAACTGGGAAAGATTATTCCCACACATGTTTTTTTCAGAAAAAGTTTGCCAGAGAGAATCACATTTTCCATTTATCTTTGATGAGGCTTAAAAACTTGAATTTTTTATGAACTGGGAAAATAAATAAATAAAGTTGCTAGAGATAATTCCCAATAACTTCTTATTTTTAGTCAAGGTTTCAAAATATACTACATAGTATGTTCGCTTTGCATTTTCTCTCTGCATTTTTTCTCGAATTGTGAAAACACAAAATCAGATTTTGATAAATCAGCACCTAAGGGGCGACTTTATAAATGTTCATAGAAAGGTTGTTTCTCCAAATCATAGTTTTTAGCACAAACAAACACATTATTTATATAGTTACTTAATCCTTTTCATTATTTATCAAGTGCAAAACCATACATTCTCCTATTACAAAAGTACGGCAATGGAAGAAGTCAATAGAAGTTCCCTTTCTTTTCTTGGAAAGATCAGCCTTTCATTCATGGTTTTAGGGGTTTTTGGACATCAAAATATACATTTTTGTATGAATTTTCCATTCATTTGCTAAAAATTTGTGGTTTTTGCATTTTTTGTGGCAGATATTTACATTCATACTTTTTGTATTTGGATCTTTTTATAACCTTTATTGCATTCATGGTTTTAGAGAAATAGAGTTTAATTGTGGTTTAATCATTAGTTTATGATTAAGTGTTGTGAGAACACAAAACGCACAAGGCTGTAATTTATGTTTGCACTTCAATACGTACGTGTTTTTTAACTTTTCTACCTGAGGACTGCCCTTTGAGTACCTGCTCTACATACAACATGGTGATGTCCATTCCATTAAGCTGAAGGCTCAGGGCAGAGCACCTGTGCCCCCTCATATATGTTTTGATAATTTTTGGAGCTATTCAAAAAACTCTTAAACCAATAAAGGTCGACCCCCAATATGCCTCCACGTCTTCCATAAAGAATTTCATTATGATCATACTTGCACTGCAGTGGTAGTGAGAGACACATTAAACATATAATTAAAAAAAAGTCTTCTGCATGATAATACTAACAAGATTTTACTACCATTAAAAACTTTCACAATTTGATATCAACAATAATTTCACATTCTTTTACTATTAAAAGATTTTCAGTGTTTGTAAACAGGTAGTCCTATTTAAATGTTTAGAAGAACAATTCTCTTTTTTAAAATAGATAAATACATTAAGACATAATTCAAATCAAAGTAGAATACATGAAAATAAATCATGCTTCAATGTGTAACTTTCATGAAACTGGATTGCCATCACAATACTGTGAAGGAAATAAGTGTAATGAGAGAAATGCTGGAAATTGATCAAATAGCTATAACCAAGCAAATATTTGCATTAGAAAAGTCATCATTGTTTTCTCTAGAATGTTGAGTCTATCAAAGAGATAATGATTTGAGCTACTGCTCAGGGCTAGGGCTCTCCACGGTCTCCAGCCCAAATCGCTTACCTTTAGCCTCTGTTAAAGGTTGCGTCAGTCTAATTTCTCCAGGGTGCAAAACAATGTCACATATTACATTTTAAAGATGTTCCTTTACTCTGTATGATAACTAAGTATACACTAATCTTGTTGCCAGATGACTAGGTTGTAATTAACAGTACATCATCAAAGTGATATCTGTTCTCAGTGGAGTGGCCAATATAAATTTCCTAAATATTAATTTAAACATCTTCATTTTATATTTTGCGGTGAAACAATTAATGCAAAATATATTAATAATTTACTGCAATAACAGAACATACCATACTTGATAACTGATGTCAATACAGGTTTAATAAATACTAGATTGTGGTCAAACTTTAGTCTCTTTTATGGCAAATGTGCAGCTTGTCAATAATAAGAAACAGAAATAGTATATGCAACTGTATTAGTATTTGTAACATTTTATATAGTCAGGTTCCTGTCTGTTTGGTCAAAATTAGTATAAAAAGATGTAAACATACTAAGCAAAGAATTCTTCTGTGTGAATTAGTCTTATCAACCAGAGGCAGGAAATAAAAAATGAGCCAAAACCGACCGATGTATGGATGTATGAACTGGGAGGAAGTAATCATAACACTAGAATTAATAGCAGTTGAAGGGGAATGCAGAACTAATGGGAAATGTTACAGTAAAACCAAGAAGAAAGATTTTTAGCTTGTGCCTACATTCAGTACATATTGTCATTTTGAACCAAAATATATCAAAACAAGGAGAAGGTGATCTAGTTTAATTGTGTTTCTTTATTTTAAATATGTATGTGTGTTTCTTCATTCAATCTATGAAAAAAGTTGCCCTTTTCAAACATTCTTCTGCCATATTTTATCCTTATTTATTTGGGTCAAAAGTCAAAACCCCTCATTGAGCACAGCTGGTGACTGCATACTCCCTTGTTTTTTTTTACTAGGATTGTACCCCATGACAATATTTGGAGCGTTATATTCTACCATGTATGATTTAATGCTAAAATAAAGTAGAAACTCTGAATACGAGTGATTACCAACGGCATACAAAATACTAGAAACATATTCTCAATGTAGTGTTGTTATACAAAAACACTTCCTGAAAGCCTTTTCCAAGATCCTTTCTAACTTGGTACCAATTAAATATTACCTTCTGAAAGTGCTGCAGCCTCTATAAAAAAATCACTTTAATGGATTATTTAAAATTTTGCTACCCAAATAGATGATGCAGTTTGATAATCTATTTGGGTAGCGAAAATGAAAATAAACTATTAAAGTGATTTTTTTGTTTGGTATCAGCAGCTTTATAGAGGCTGCAGCACTTACTTTCAGCAGGTAATATTTAATCCAGAGGGCCATGGGACTAGATCAAAGAATCAGTGAAAGAAATTAGTGGCAACTGCCATTACCTGAAAGATGATGACTTCACTGCAATCTGATGGAATCATATGATGGTTGCTTAAGATCATTTAGGCCCCACCAACAGGAAATGATGGTTAGACATTTAAAAAATATCTAATTGTTGAACAAATTAATTCTCTTTTGAACAAGTTTTAAACTGTTCAATACATTTTAGAGATGCACTTAGAAAGACAAATAAACAAAAAATATTGACGCCGGTGACATTTTAGATGCCCGTGAATTGACAAATATGGCAAATTTGCATTTCACAAATTTTTCAAAATTATACCGAAGCAAAACGGGACAAATTCGCCCATCACTAGTTTATAATTATTAACAAATGGTCACTATCAGTGTGTGTGTGGAAAGTCATTTCTCCAATTATGAGGTGGTCATAATGGGACCAAGCTTTTATCTTGGCCAAATTATAGGCAAATCTCAGTTTTCTCAGTTTTCTACACACATACTGCAAAATTAGGAAAACTCAACATTGAACATTATATTATGCACAGATTTTTCAGGCTATGGTTTTTGAAAAAAGTAAAAAAAGATATCTCACCTGACATGATTTTAAAATTACTCCTTGCTGGGATGTGGTTTCTTCAGTTTGTAAAGACTGAGGTACATTTGGAGTGAAGACTATTAAATCATTTTTTCCCTGAAGTGAATTTGAGTAGAACTTATATTGGCTTTGAGAATACACCCAGCTACCTACTGTGTTTGAGCAGATCTTGTAATTATCTCTCAGTTGATTGACCTCATCTTTATATTTTTGCCATCGTAGAACAGTGAAGGTGATCAGTGCTATGAGAAAAATACTGGAAATTGAGCAAATAGCTACAACTAAGTAGATATTTGCATCTGAAAAGTCATCAATGATTCCTCTTGGAGGATGATGAACTATGTGGGTGTCTTCATCAGAATCCTTTATGGATATAATGATTTCAGTTAGTGCAGTCATTGCAGGCTCTCCATGGTCTTCAGCCACCACAAACAGTCTGAACTCATCACCTTCTCCTTCTGTTATGGGCCTTATCAGTCTTATTTCTCCAGTGTGTTGAGAAATAGCAAAGAAAGAATTTCCTGCTGCCTTTTTAAACTTATAAGACATCCATGCATTGTATCCAGAATCCAAATCAACAGCATTAACCTTAGTTACCAAGTGACCTGGTTGTGCTGACTTGGGGGCTGTTACTGAAATTACAGATACACTGTTAGAATGATCTGATGTAAATGCTGGTGCATTGTCATTTACATCTATAATGAAAATATGTAATGTCAAATTTGAGCTCAGAGAAGGAAGTCCTGCATCTGTGGCTTTAATATGACATTGGAAATATGCAGCTTGTTCATGGTCAAAAGATAGCAAAGCAAACAAGTTTCCATTTTCTGGGTTGATGGATAGGTAGGAAGAAATGGGAATCCCCTCTATGAAACTCTCACTTATTGAGTATGTTATAAAAGAATTCTGGCCAATATCTGAATCAGAGGCAGATATTGTGTAGACATGAGAACCCGGCGCGTTGTTTTCCTTGATAAAAATTGTGTGAACTGCTTGTTGAAATAGAGGTGCATTATCATTAACATCACTGACTTCAACTTTGATTGTCATTGAAGATGAAAGGGATGGGGAGCCCTCATCTGTGGCAGTAATCACAACTTGATATTCTGATTTGTTTTCTCGGTCTAAAGGTGCATTAACTACAAGAGAAAAATCCTCAGTGAATGCAGGATTTATTTTAAATGGAGTGGGTGGGGAGATGTAGCAGTTAACTCTCCCATTACCACCAGAGTCTCGATCATGAACACTAATAATTGCAACAATGGTTCCTTGGGTTGCATCTTCAGAAACAGGCAAAGAAAGAGATGTTACAGACATTTCAGGAGCATTGTCATTCAGGTCTACGACTGTGACTACAAGTTGGCAGTGTCCAGTCAAAAGGGGTTCACCATTATCAAATGCATCAAAATGGATTTCATAGGTATTGGTCTTTTCATAGTCAAGTTCACCTTTTACCCAGATTTCGCCTGTGTACTTGTCTAGACTAAATATTGACAACAATTCTTCAGGGACCAGTTTACTGAATTCATATGATATTTCCCCATTTTTCCCCTGATCCAAATCAGTTGCATTCAACTTCGCCACTATGGTCTCTTTAGGGGCATTTTCAACAATGCTGCCTTGGTAAACGGATTGATTAAATACAGGGGGGTTATCATTCACATCCTCAACATTGATAATAAGTTGTGTAGAGCCACTTAGTTTGGGTTTTCCACCATCAAAGGCTGTGAGTGTTAAATTGTGCAAACTTATTTTTTCTCTGTCAAGTGATTTTTTCAAAACAAGCTGTATAGATTTAATCTGGTGAATAAATTTTGGAAGTTCTAGAATAAAATATTCATTTGCACTAAGTTCATAGTTTGTGATAGAATTTGTTCCAATATCAGCATCTACTGCTCCCTCTAGTGGAAATCGTGTCCCTGGCAGCCTTGATTCTTTAACAAAAATAGTGTATTGACTGGAAGGAAACACTGGATAATTATCATTTATATCCTCTATCTCCACATCCACACGCTGCATTTGAACAGGTTTATCAACAATAACTTGAATGGACACAATACAAAGAGGTAAATCTGGACACAGCTCTTCTCTGTCTATTGCATGTTTAACAAATAAAATGCCATTTTGCAGATTTACCTGAAAATATTCCTTCTGGTTCCTAGAAATGATCTTTAGCAATCTTGAATTAATCTCACTGATATCCAGACCAAGATCCTGTGCAATTCTTCCAACAAAGGTTCCGTGTTTGGATTCCTCAGGGATGCTGTAATGAAGCTGACAGAGGACCTGATCCCTAGCCATAAGCAGTAAGGAAAAATAAATTGCCTGGATTACCACCATAATATTTCTTCTGAGGGTAGGCATTTCCTGGACATAGAAGTTGATTGATGTTTCATGTATTTCAACAAGGATCCAACATGTCTTGTTTTATAAAACGATTAAAAAAGAAAGCATCTATGATTTTCAACAAGACCAGCAGCAATATGGCTGATTTAAATGGATAAAATCCGATTGGATAGCTTTTCAGAAATAAAGAAGGTAGATACTGACATCTTGTGTTGGAATGTGATGCTGCATAAAATATTTTCCTTCTTAAATTATTTTCTCATAAGAAAATGTATTATAGTAGTTTTTAATTAATATTGAATAATACCCCAATAATAAGTTATGCATTATTGTTTAATAGGTGTTATTGTTTAATTATGTGTTAGTATCTCTATAAACATTGCTATCTTTAGAGGTTTTTAGGTACTCAAACCCGCAGTGATTATTGTTTCCTTTAAACACCATTTGGCAAGAATGGTATATTACTAATGGATTAAAATAGTGTATGGTTTATAGATCATCTGGAAATGGTTATTAACACATTATGTACTTTGGACTGAGTATAGAATATAGAATGAAGTGTGATGGCACAAATAGCAATATGTCAAATAAGATTATTATAGATAAAGCTATTTTTGCACGATTTGCATGATATGTGGATCATTACTATATGTGTATAGTTGGTGGCAGGAATATGAATAATTCACTGGAGTATGGACTTTAAACTTGTAGTTTTCCTTGACCCCCTTGTATGAAAGAAATAATAGGAAAATAGTAAAATACTGTAGGGAATATAGATTTTATTACATACACTGCACATGTTTGCAAAAGCCATTTGGTCGCAAACTTTGCAAGTAAGCCATTGATGTCTGTAATCAGTCAAAAAGGATGGAAACATGGTCACTAAACATATTACAATCCCAATAGCATTTAACATTGCTCTCATTTCTGCCAGATTTAAAATGCACACAAATTTGTAGAATATCTGAAAAAATCTTGAAAATCTGATAATAAATAAGTGTAAAAAACCAGAGAATTTGTAGCAGAAAATATTGAGATAAATTTGGACTTTGATAAATAACCCCCTCAGTGTGTTGATCAATTAGTCAAGGGAGTGTCATTTGTTCAAGAATAGAATCTCACACCATCCTTATTACTAAGGTTTTCAAATAGCTTAGAATTTATAGCATAAATAAAGCTATGTACAAGGCAAAGATAACCATGAAAAATTTAACTGTCACAAATCGGCACCCAGAATCCAGAACCAATACAAGGCTCCCTGGTCTCGGCTCTTACTTCTGCCTTTAACAGCCGCCTTTCACCTTGAGAGGAGCCCTCGGCTAATTGGATGCCAGGTCTTATAAAGAGAGGAGCCAAGTGAGGGTTCTGGAAGAGCAGAGGGGCACGATCATTAAGCAAAGTCTTTTGGGCAAAAGGTCACAGTTCAAGGGTTAGATGAAAACTTAGTCAAACAGTCAGTGCAGGCAGATATAAAGCGGAGTCAGACAGGCAAGGGTCAAAACCAGAAGATCAATCAGAGTAATCAAAACAGGCACAGGTCAGATAACAGAGTGTAGAATAGTCAAATAACAGGCCAAGGTCAGGATCATAGAAGTCAGGAGAAAGTCAGGCAGGCAGGGGTCAAAACACGAATCAGAATAAACAGGAATAGCACCCAGGAACTCACGAATGGAACCAAACAATGGGCAATGAGTCTTAATCCATGGTCCCTTTAAACCCCTTTGAATTTGGCACCATTGCGCCCTGACATCATATGCCAGCGTCAATGCGACTATAAAAACCAACAGTGCGCGCCGCGCGTGCCCTAGAGCTACCCTGCCGGCAAAGAAGAAATATGAGGAGGGCGTCCCCGCTGACCTCCATGAACCCCTAGACCACCAGGGTGAGTAGTTATTACAGTAAATTTGCAATCCTGACAAAACAGATAATATGAGTAAACTACTATGTTATGTACTGTAAGTTAGTATAAATTTCTGTAATTATTTATTTAATTTAGAACTGATTTCTAAAGTCTAAAATTAATTTAGATTTGTTTGTCTAAAATCTTCTTTAATGAGAAGGTAAAATTATCTGGAAAAAATTTTTGAATGGGGAGAAATATTTTCATTTAGAAGAAATAGATGATACCTATAGATGATTATATCCTTTAGAAACCATTCACAACATATATTTAGTTTTATCAGTTGTAAAAGCAATATTTTTTCAACTTGCTTTAATTTTTGTACATCTATATGTATAATTAAACATTTTATTAAGAAGAAAATACCATTTAAGGAAAATTGACTTAGTAAATGGATCCATATGTGTTTATAAAATCTGATCTGGCTAAGGAATATTTCTTAATTGTAATTCACAGAAGGTTGCCTAATAAAACAATTTGAAAACAAAATGTTTGGAATTTACAATACTATATATTTGATATAAGATGAACAAAACACACCAAGTGTTATTTATTAATAACTATTTGAACAATTAGAAATAGATAAGAGTAACTAGAGTAACATTTGCATCAGTAACTAAGATAAGTTTAAAGTTTAAAGAAACAGATCAATGAGACAATATCCATGATGTCTGATTCAAATCTAGGCCTGTGTCAAGTATGTACTATATGACAGGCAATGGCCCCATGGCTGATAAATATCAAAGCCAAACTAAGCAAATTATTCTAGTCTTGTTAATAGAAGTTCAAATAAAATTATATAGAAATGTATATTTATAGGATTGTCTTATAATGCAATTTACTAAAGTAACTGTTTAATTACATGGCTTAAACATTTATAAAGCAAATGCATTATTAATGGACTCTTTGAGGCTAGTTCAGATATAGGTCAAAGAAGCAACAGGGCAGAATGCAAGTGTGCAATAAAAAGGTCCATACAAACTTCTAAACTTTTCAAAAATAAATTCCCTCAATAAGAGAATTAAACATCAATATTTCATAGTCTTCAAAATAAAGACAAGATGTAATACAGCACTAATCTCTTATACACAAAAACAGACATTTTAACACAATTAACTGTGCCGCACAATACATCATAAGTTAATGCACACAATACAAAACAGACTGCTCAAAGTTATTATGATGGTAGACTAGCAATACTACACATTTCATACACAAGTCCATTGTCAATTGTCCATCTAAAGGGTGAGCCTAGTTTGTACTCAGATAATTGGACAGTGCTATGCATATTTTCCCCTCAACAATTGAGCTGCCAGAGTAATATAGAATTCCTGAGAATACTCTTGCATTAATTAAATACAAAGGAATTTCTTATCTGTCAACAATGGAGCTATTGGAGGCATATTCTATTCTACAATGCACCATTACTTATCATGTTTGAAAATATGTGTCAATATACATTATTTACTGTGCTACAAAACCAGTTGCTACAACTGTAAAAAAAATAGTTTTATACATAATCACATACTGAGCTTCCCTGCAGAATCAAAGCTCAGACACCTGTGAATCAATTTATGATAAATCAAGTTTGCATTCTTTTCTCAATTCGAGAAAAAAACACTGAAAAAAGTGGACAGAAACTTACTAATGATGGGCGAATATCTCCTGTTGAATTAGCGAAAAATCGTGAAATCGGAAAGTTCAAATTGAGCAATTCGAACATTTTCAGGAAAAAATCAAGCAATTTGAATGTTTTCACAAAAAAAATCGAGCAATTCGAAGGTTTTCACAGAAAAATCTACAATTCTAACGTCTTCACTAAAATCAAGCAATTCTAACGTTTTCACTAAATAATCTAACAATTTGAACGTTTTCACTAAAAAATCTTTAGTTAGATTAAGGGAAGTCACAGACATCTCTGATGGTTATCATTCACATTCAGAACATTACGATTAAGACATGGCATTATAAGCTCTGTCAATAGCATTAACTTCTATTTTACATAGATTTTTCTTTTTTTAATCTACTTCCCCAACAACATGTATTATCCCTGGATTTTCCTCTATGCTGAATATTTTTCTCACTTGCTTGAGGAACTAGCTTATTAAATGAATCGTTAAATTTACTGTTTTCTCCCTGATCTAAATCTGTTGCATTAACCTTAATGATGATTGTGCCCCTAACAGAATTTTCTAACAAACTGTCTCCGTACATTTCATCATCAAACACTGGTGCATTGTCATTTACATCTTTCTTGAACGTAGTCAGCAGCTGGGTTCAACTTAATTTGGGTTTGCCTCCATCAGATGCAATTAGTGTTATATTATGAAGCGGGATTTGTTCATCTGAGCCAAAGTTATGTTTCTGGCATTCTGAACAAACCAAGGTGAAAAATTCCAATTAATAAAACACTTTACCAGAACATTTGGGAGTAAAGATGAAATGGCCATATCAAACCTAATGGATTATCAACATGTAATCTAGCCTTGCAATTAAAAGCAGTTTTTAAGCATTATTTATATTGTTAGCTACCATCTCATCAAAATATGTACTTATCAGGAATGAGAGGGCACCCCCTTTAAAATAAAAAAGAGGAATTTGCATGGTTAAGAGCTATCACTTATAACAACAAAATCTATGTTAATATTAGGAATTCTTCTAATTTCCTAATATCCTTTGTATAAGCCCACAGATGTATTTTTATACCAATTATCTAAGTTGCTAATGTATAACAAATATTCTGTCATCTGTATTCAACTGGACTTTGAAATTTGCCTTCTCATTTTCCCTGCAGAATCAAAAGCCAGGCTCCAAGTGTTCGAGTTCCCATCTTACATTGCAGACTGGAAAAAGTTTGGTGTGAAAAGTATTAAATCATTGTTTTGTAAAGCTCCACCTAAACAAACCTTATACTGCCTTTGCTGAGAGTAAGTCCAACTGCTTGCTATGCTGGAACAAATTGTATTTTGTCTCAGAGTTTGGATTCATTGGTTGAATTTCTGCCACCTTAGAACAGTATAAACAATAAGAGTAATTAGGAATATGCTGGAGATTAGGCAAATGGACATGATCAGATAAATATTGGCATCTGAAAAAGCATTATCTTTTCTATTATGGTTCTTTGTTTCTGCTGCTATCTCATGCCCAGGGTTTCAAAGTAAGATGAACAGAGTCACTGTTGCAGACATTTGAGGAGCTCTATGGTCCTTCAACTCAACAGACAGATTGCATGATGGTAATTTCCCCTGTATGATTTCTAATAGAAAAAGGAGAATGTTTTGGTAGATTTATAAGCTCATGAGAAATCCAAGCATTTTATCCAGAGTCTGGATCAATGGCTTTAATTTCAGTCACAACCTGACTTTCTTTTTCATTGTCATAAATATCCTCTATAAAAAATATATAGAGTTAGATTGCTGCTTAATGATGGCAGTCTTGCATCTCTAGCTTTTATTTGGCACTGATAATATCGAACTTGTTCATGATCAAATGACAGCAAAGCAAATAAAGTATTCCATCTATATGTAATGAAGGAATTCTGGCCAGAATCAGAGGCTGATACAGTGTAGATATAAGATCCCGGTGGGTTGTTTTCCTTAACAGAAATTATCTCTGAATATTTTTGAAAAGGACAGTGGGTTTTCATTCACATCACTTATTTAAATCTTAATAGACTTGGTAACTGAAAGAGCTGAATAGCCTCCATCTGTAGCTGTGACATCTAGTTCATATTCTGATGCTTATTTACAATCTAATGGTCCATCAGTGAGTAATATTCCATTAGTGCAGAGGATATCTTGAAGGGAATGGGCACATTCTTAGAAATATGACAAGTGACTTTTCCATTCTGATTTAAATCTCTGTCATGGACACTGATAACTGCAAATACTGTTCCTGGTGGCGAATCTTCAGGACCAGTAGCATTCAATGATGTTACAGTCATTTCTGGTGTGTTATCATTCTTATCCAATATATGTATTAAGACCATTCAAAGTCCAGTTAAGAAATATGGACCTTTATCAATAGACTTCAATTTCATACCGGTTTTTCTTCATAGTCAACATAGTCAATCAAAAGTTTACATAATACCTGATCTAGTTTGTTGTGGAACCAGTGTATTAAAGGAATATGGCAGTATGCTGTTTTCTCCCTCATCTAAATCTGTTGCATTTACCGTGCATTTACTGGTTTTGTAATTTGATAGGTCAAACACTGGGGCATTGTCAGTGACATCTTGGACTGTTTCGTTTTTGGTTTTCCTCCATCAAATGCAGTAAGTGTTATATTGTGAAATGGGATTTGTTCTCTGTCCAGATTTCTTTAATAAAAGTTAAACAGATTTTCTCTCATGAGTATATGACTGAACATCTAATGCAAAACTATAATTTAGGCTAGTAGCCTGGTAGCCTTGATTCAGCAATGATAAATGTATATTATTTAGCAGGGAATATTGGATAATTGTCATTTATTTCTTACATCTACATGGTGAATCTGCACAGGCTTTTCAACTATGACTTCTAATTGTACAATACATACACTGTTTTCAGGACACATCGCTTCCGTGTCTATAATTCTATTGACAAATAATATTCATTTTTTTAAATTTACCTGGAAATAATCTGATCCATCTTTAGAAGCTAACCTTAGCCTTCTGGAATTAATGTCACTGATCTGCAGCCCCAAATCTTATGCAATTCTCTCAGCAAAGGTGCCGTGTTTGGATTCCTCAGGAATCATGTAATGGAGCTAGCAGAGAACCAAATCAGCAGCCATTTGTACATGAAGAAATCACTTAATTTTAGATGCATTTCCTTGGTTCTTCATTTAAATGGTAAACATATTTTTAATCCATCCATATAATAGTTAACAGATTCTTAAGGATACAAAAATCAGAGCTACACCCATGCAGAGAAATGAATTATTGAATTTGTTTTCTTGTAAGTTAGGCAAGAATGAAACCTTGTGACACAACATAGAAATAAGACAAAATAATATTTTGATCAAAGGAAATGTATTTAGAAACTCCACTTTAGCTAATTAAATGTATAACCAATATATTCATTGTTTCTCTAATCCTTAATAATCATTATTCTTTTTGATTGTTAATGTTTTTGCTTCACTAAAATGTTACCTTTTCTACTAATTATCATTATTTTGCACTCCTAGAATGGTGAATGTGTTTTTCTAGTATGCTCTGCTTATGTAAGATGCTCACTATTCTGCTGCACTAGAACTTTTATATTACTGGATGGTTCACTGTATGCAGTTTACCAGACTGTTGCTCTATGAGTTTCAAATGCCCAATATTTTTGTTTTAGATTTCTCACTGTTTCTGCTGCACCAAAAAGTTCTAGGGTTGTGTTTCATGTCCTTTTATAAGGACAAACATCCATATCCTGTTTCTGCATGATTATGTCCCATGGAGAAATCAAATTAAGTACAGAACTGTTTTGCTGTGTTGAGAAGATACAAATCTAGAGCCTAATCACCTAACACCAGTGTCCAACCTCATAAAGGTTCTTGCATATTAATGAAAGCATAACCCAACAACCATTTTCCTGGTGGACATCCTACCTAGAGGCTGAGAAGCTGTTGTAGTAGCAAACAAAGGATAAACCTCATATCAATACCTTTAGTTTCAGAATAAGATGTTGGACCAACAGGTGTCCAGGTGCTTTTAGCTATTTAAATCATTTTAATCTGTCCAGTTGCTGTGGCACAGAGAGGTATGTAGTTCAGCTTGGAATCCATAATTGCATTTAATATTTACTTTAAATTTCCCGGATTGTTTATCTTTGCTCTTTAGAATCCAAGATATATATATGTCAGATGCAAACAAAACCTTTTGTATTTAAAAACCTTCTTTCTTCAGGTATCACTAGAAATCAAATAACTCAGCAAGTTCCTCCCATAACAACGGAGGATAGCCCTATGGTGAACCAGCAATATACCGCCACTTGTCTCTTAGGTTAAACCAAACATCTCACTTTCAAGACTTAAGATCCATTCAATGTAATATCTACTCATGCCATTTCAAAATGTTACGAAACAATACAATTGTCTCTTTTATCATAGCATTTCACAATTACAATTTAATTTGTATAGATAAAAAATACACATTAAAGTTATAAATAGCCTTAATATAATATAACACTGAAATTGTAATTTTGAGGTAATGAGAAATACTTTTGTCTTCTTACATTTTCAGCAAAATTAAATGCCAGGCTTCCAGTATTTGAGTTTATGTCTTCTTTTGCAGATTGGGGGTAGTTTGATGTGAACAGAATTAAATCATTATTTGGTGGATAGGGATGTCGCGGACTGTTCGCCCGCGAACTAATTCGCGCGAACATCGACTGTTCGCGTCCGCCGAATGTTCGCGAACGGCGCGCGACTGCTGTAATAACCCAATAGTCCTTGTAAGGACTGCTTTTATTTTCTTTTTTGTTTTTTTACTTTGCTACTATAAGAGCCCAGTGCTATTAGTCTAGCTGTGTTGGGGAGTGGGACTGGTGTGCTGCTCCTAGTAGTTCAGCACCAACCAGAGTATTTTTTTTTTTTTTTTTAATATACATATATATATTTTTTTATTTTACTTATCTTACTGTTCTTTAACGTGTCCAGTGCTGTTTGCTGTTCTTCATAGTAGTGCACCAATAGTAGTGCACTTGCAGGCATTGTTTGCCCAGTGTGTTCTTCAAACAACTGCCACCTAGCTGTGTGAGCTTGTTCACATTCTGTCTAAATATCAATAATAATACCGTCTCCAGAAACACCACCTGAGTGACGTTTTTCAAGCAGCAATAATATATTCCGTATCCACTGCTGTAGTGTATACGTTGACCTTGCAGACATTGTTTGCCCAGTGTGTTCTTCAAACAACTGCCGCCTAGCTGTGTGAGCTTTTTTACTATCTGTCTAAATATCAATAATAATACCGTCTCCAGAAACACCACCTGAGTGACGTTTTCCAAGCAGCAATAATATATTCTGTATCCACTGCTGTAGTGTATACATTGACCTTGCAGACATTGTTTGCCCAGTGTGTTCTTCAAAAAACTGCCACCTAGCTGTGTGAGCTTTTTAACATTCTGTCTAAATATCAATAATAATACCGTCTCCAGAAACACCACCTGAGTGACGTTTTTCAAGCAACAATAATATATTCCGTATCCACTGCTGTAGTGTATACGTTGACCTTGCAGACATTGTTTGCCCAGTGTGTTGTTCAAACAACTGCCGCCTAGCTGTGTGAGCTTTTTCACATTCTGTCTAAATATCAATAATAATACCGTCTCCAGAAACACCACCTGAGTGACGTTTTTCAAGCAGCAATAATATATTCTGTATCCACTGCTGTAGTGTATACTTGACCTTGCAGACATTGTTTGCCCAGTGTGTTCTTCAAACAACTGCCGCCTAGCTGTGTGAGCTTTTTCACATTCTGTCTAAATATCAATAATAATACCATCTCCAGAAACACCACCTGAGTGATGTTTTTCAAGCAGCAATAATATATTCCGTATCCACTGCTGTAGTGTATACATTGACCTTGCAGACATTGTTTGCCCAGTGTGTTCTTCAAACAACTGCCGCCTAGCTGTGTGAGCTTGTTCACATTCTGTCTAAATATCAATAATAATACCGTCTCCAGAAACACCACCTGAGTGACGTTTTCCAAGCAGCAATAATATATTCCGTATCCACTGCTGTAGTGTATACGTTGACCTTGCAGACATTGTTTGCCCAGTGTGTTCTTCAAACAACTGCCGCCTAGCTGTGTGAGCTTGTTCACATTCTGTCTAAATATCAATAATAATACCGTCTCCAGAAACACCACCTGAGTGACGTTTTCCAAGCAGCAATAATATATTCCGTATCCACTGCTGTAGTGTATACGTTGACCTTGCAGACATTGTTTGCCCAGTGTGTTCTTCAAACAACTGCCGCCTAGCTGTGTGAGCTTGTTCACATTCTGTCTAAATATCAATAATAATACCGTCTCCAGAAACACCACCTGAGTGACGTTTTCCAAGCAGCAATAATATATTCCGTATCCACTGCTGTAGTGTATACGTTGACCTTGCAGACATTGTTTGCCCAGTGTGTTCTTCAAACAACTGCCGCCTAGCTGTGTGAGCTTTTTCACATTCTGTCTAAATATCAATAATAATACCGTCTCCAGAAACACCACCTGAGTGACGTTTTTCAAGCAGCAATAATAGATTCCGTATCCACTGCTGTAGTGTATACGTTGACCTTGCAGAAACACCACCTGAGTTGTTGATGTTGTTTTAAAAAAAATGCCAGGCAAAGGCAGGCCGCCACGCAGAGCCACTAGGGGCCGTGCTGCTATGCTATCCTGTGGCCCTAGGAAATTGCCCAGTTTTACAAAGGCAATTACCCTCAACTCCCAAAATGCTGAGGAGGTAGTTGACTGGCTTACACAGCACACCCCATCCTCTACCGTTTCTAACTTTGCCACAACATCCTCATCCTCCTCTGCTATGGGCACCCCACGTAACACTTCCTCCACCACCGGCGCCCCTTCTTCACTGGAGTCAGAGGAGTTATTTACACATGAGTTTCTTGAACTGAGTGATGCGCAACCATTATTGGCAGAAGAAGATGAAGGAGATGAGGACGTTACACCAGATATAATTCTGGCAGACAACACAACAGAGATGGACATAATGAGTGATGAGGAGGTCCCCGCTGCTGCTTCCTTCTGTGAGCTGTTAGAAGAAATTGATGCATCTGAGGAGAATGATGATGAGGAGATTGATGTTTTGTGGGTGCCCAGTAGAAGAGAGCAAGAGAAGGATAGTTCAGATGGAGAGACGGAGAGTCAGAGAGGCAGGAGGAGAATAAGACTTAGAAGAAGCAGGGAGGACAGCTCGCAGGGAACAGTAGGGCAACAACATGTATCGGCACCTGTGGTCAGCCGGCCAACGCACCCGCCATTGCCGCCAACTTCTACTGTTACCGCCAGATTGCCAGCTTCAAAAAGCTCAGCAGTGTGGGATTTTTTTAATGTGTGTGCCTCTGACAAAATCGTTGTAATTTGCAATGAGTGCAGTCAGAAACTGAGTCTTGGGAAGCCCAACACCCACATAGGTACAACTTCTATGCGAAGGCACATGAACGGCAAGCACAAAGAACTATGGGAGCAACACCTCAAAGGCAGCAGACAAACTAAAAGCCACCCTCCTTCTGGTCCAGCATCTTACTGCTCTACCTCTGCTGTCCTTGACCCGTCTGAACCACCCTCCACTCCACCTTCCACCTTGACCACCAGTTCCCAGTCATCTGCCCCCAGCCAAGTTTCTGTGAGTGCCATGTTTGAGCGTAAGAAGCTAATGTCTGCGAGTCACCCCCTTGCCCGGCGTCTGACAGCTGGCTTGTCTGCACTCTTAGCCCGCCAGCTTTTACCATACCAGCTGGTGGACTCTGAGGCCTTCCGCAAATTTGTAGCAATTGGGACACCGCAGTGGAAGGTACCCAGCCGCAATTTTTTCTCCAAGAAGGGAATACCACACCTGTACCACCATGTGCAGAGCCAAGTCACCGCATCTCTGTCACTTAGTGTTGGGGCAAAGGTCCATATGACTACTGACGCATGGTCCTCCAAACATGGTCAGGGCAGGTATGTCACCTACACTGCCCACTGGGTGAACTTGCTTATGGCTGGGAAGCAGGGAATGCCTGGCTCAACAACAAAGTGGAGTTGGTGTCACCGCCACGTGCTGCTGGGTCCTCCTCCTTCACACCTGTGCACCCCAAGCTCCCCCTAGGCTATTCGACGTGCCAGGTACGCCGTTGTCATGCTGTCTTGGGGATGACGTGCCTGGAAAGCAGAAACCATACCGGATCTGTACTCCTGTTATCTCTGCAGTCACAGGCCGATCGGTGGCTGACCCCACACCAACTGAAGATCGGAAAAGTGGTGTGTGACAACAGAAGCAATCTGTTGGCAGCACTGAGACTGGGCAATTTAACACATGTGCCCTGCATGGCACATGTTCTGAATTTAATAGTCCAACGTTTTGTCTCGAAGTACCCAGGATTCCAGGACATTCTCAGGCAGTCCAGGAAGGTGTCGGCCCATTTCAGACGTTCCTACACAGCCATGGCACGCCTTGCTGACATTCAGCAGCGGTACAACATGCCAGTCAGGCGTTTAATTTGCGACAGCCAGACTCGCTGGAATTCAACGCTCCTCATGTTGGAACGTCTGCTGCAACAACAAAGAGCCGTCAATGAATACCTGTTTGAACTGGGTGGTAGGACTGGGCTGCTGAGCTGGGGATTTTTTTCCCCCGTTACTGGGTGCTTATGCGCGATGCCTGCAGGCTCATGCGCCCTTTTGAAGAGGTTACAAACATGGTCAGTCGCACCGAAGGCACCATCAGCAACCTAATACCCTTTGGTTTCTTCCTGGAGCGTGCCGTGCGACGAGTGACAGATGAGGCTGTAGACCAGCGTGACGAGGAGCAGGAAGCGCACGATTTCTGGTCGGAATCACCAGAACGAGCCCAGGCACCTGCTGCAACGCAGGGAGAGGTGTCAGAAGTGGAGTCAGAGGAGGAAGTTGGCTTTGTGGAGGAGGAGGACCAACAGGAGCAGGCTTCCCAGGGGGCTTGTGGTGACCTTTTGGGGACCCCTGGTCTTGTACGTGGCTGGGGGGAGGAGACCGTGGATGATATAGTCCTTGATAACGAGGAAGCGGAGATGGATACCTCTGCATCCAACCTTGTGAGAATGGGGTCTTTCATGCTGTCATGCCTGTTGAAGGACCCCCGTATCAAGAGGCTTAAGGAGAAGGACCTGTACTGGGTCGCAACGCTACTAGACCCTCGGTACAAGCATAAAGTGGCAGAAATGTTACCAACGTACCACAAGTCCGAAAGGATGCTGCATTTACAAACCAGCCTGCAAAACATGTTGTACAATGCTTTTAAGGGTGATGTCACTTCAGGAACTCATCAACATTCCAGGAGCAGAGGTGCCAGTAATCCTGCCACGAGCGCACCTGCAAGGACAATGCACTTTGGCCACTCTGTAACGTCAGACATGCAAAGGTTTTTCAGTCCAAGGCAGCGCCAGAACCCTTCGGGATCCACCCTCAAAGTACGCCTCGACCGGCAGGTAGCGGACTACCTGGCATTAACTGCAGATATCGACACTCTGAGGAGCGATGAACCCCTGGACTACTGGGTGCGCAGGCTTGATCTGTGGCCAGAGCTGTCACAATTTGCCATGAACCTCTTGTCTTGCCCCGCCTCAAGTGTCCTCTCAGACAGGACCTTCAGTGCAGCAGGAGGGATTGTAACTGAGAAGAGAACTCGCCTAGGTCACAAAAGTGTGGATTACCTGACCTTTATTAAAATGAACGAGGCATGGATCTCGGAGGGTTACTGCACGCCAGAAGGCTTGTTCTGACTCCCCATGCAGCTGTCCTTCTCTGCACGCCGCATGACTCCACACACAGCTGTCCTTTAGCGTCCTCCTCCCTCCACCACCATTACAAACTAGGGTGCAAACCCTACTGGTTTCATTTTAATCAAAACTTTTTGGACAGGTAAATCCTGAGTTTTTCTGGCCTCTGTGCTTCAGTGGCTGCAACCAAAAAAATTCATATTTTCAGCATTTATATGGCATATTTTTTCTGGCCTCTGTGCTTCAGTGGCTGCGACAAAAAAAATTCATATTTTCAGCATTTATATGGCATATTTTTTCTGGCCTCTGTGCTTCAGTGGCTGCGACAAAAAAAATTCATATTTTCAGCATTTATATGGCATATTTTTTCTGGCCTCTGTGCTTCAGTGGCTGCGACAAAAAAAATTCATATTTTCAGCATTTATATGGCATATTTTTTCTGGCCTCTGTGCTTCAGTGGCTGCGACAAAAAAAATTCATATTTTCAGCATTTATATGGCATATTTTTCCTGGCCCTGTGCTTCAGTGGCTGCGACAATTTTTTTTTATATTTTTAGCATTCATATGGCATATTTTTTCTGGCCTCTGTGCTTCAGTGGCTGCGACAAAAAAAAATTAATATTTTCAGCATTTATATGGCATATTTTTTCTGGCCTCTGTGCTTCAGTGGCTGCGACAAAAAAAAATTATTTTTTTAGCATTCATATGGCATATGTTTTTCTGGCCTCTGTGCTTCAGTGGCTGTGAAAAAAAAAATTCATATTTTCAGCATTTACATGGCATATTTTTTCTGGCCTCTGTGCTTCAGTGGGTCCGACAAAATTCATATTTTCAGCATTTATATGGCATATTGTTTCTGGCCTCTGTGCTTCAGTGGCTGCGACAAAAAAAACTATATTTTCAGCATTTATATGGCATATTTTTTCTGGCCTCTGTGCTTCAGTGGCTGCGACAAATTTTTTTTTATATTTTTAGCATTCATATGGCATATTTTTTCTGGCCTCTGTGCTTCAGTGGCTGCGACAAAAAAACATAATTTTTCAGGAAAGTACACATGCCTAATTTTTCAGGGTTCTGCAACAGTGGCAAAATCGCATCTTTTATGGTCACCGCAGGTGATCAATAAAGTAGACCAAAACTGGGCCCACACTGCAGAATCAGTGTTTTTTGGTTCACTTCACTGTACATTGAATTACCTCTGCCTGACCGTGCACGTGCGCACAAGCACGGTGACTGCTAAACACACCACTACAGAAATATTGCCACCAACAGGACGAACATCCTGGAGGTGACAAGCAACTAGTAATTAAAAACTATTATTTGCTCACTTGACGGTATCATTCATGAAAGCTCTTTGCGTTTTTTTGCGTTGCAGTAAGCGCCGCGTTTTGTCTTTGTGTGTGAACAGGCTGTAACCTTTACATGACTTGATTGGCATGTAGAGCCGGACGTTTTAAAGCAGTTTATTACACAAGTTTAGAAATGTAGTGTGATTTCTGCCCTTTACAGCACAAAACGCAGCGCTGTGTCAACAATGTATTTTTCAGATACATTTTTGCCCTTGATCCCCCTCTGGCATGCCACTGTCCAGGTCGTTGCACCCTTTAAACAACTTTAAAATCATTTTTCTGGTCAGAAATGTCTTTTCTAGCTTTTAAAATTCGCCTTCCCATTGAAGTCTATGGGGTTCGCGACGTTCGCGAACCGTTCGCATTTTTGACGCAAGTTCGCAAATATGTTCGCGAACATTTTTTCCGACGTTCGCTACATCCCTATTGGTGGAGCTCTGCTGAGCTCCAACTTCCTGCTATGCTGGGACAAATTGTATTTTGTCTCAGAACATTGATTTCTTGTGTGTATTTCTGCCACCTTAACACAGTATAAACAATGAGGGTAATTAGGAATACACTGGAGATTAGACAAATGGGCATAATCAGGTAAATATTGGCATCTGGAAAATCATCTTTTCTTTTATAGTTTTTTTTTTTTAGTTTTTCCTTCCTGTTGGTAACTCTTGCATGGGATCCACCAGTGAGATGATCAGTTTCACTACTGCAGACATTTGTGGCTCTCCATGAACTTTCAGTTCAACAAACAATTTGTGTTGGTCACTATCTGAATCCATGAAGGTTCAGGTCATTGTTATCTCCCCAGTCTGACTTCCAAGAGAGAATGGAGAATTTCTTGGTAGATTTTTTAACTCACCATTTTAGTCACCAGCTGAGCTTCTTTAGAAAACTTTGGAACATCTTAGTTAAGGCAGATTCACTACTGGGAAATAGAGCTAGAACAGATGGAGCATTGTCCTTAATATCCTCTATAAAAATATGCAGGGTCAGATTGCTGCTCAGAGGAGGTAATCCTGCATCTGTAGCCTTTATTTGGCACTGGAAGTAAGTAATTTGTTCATGGTCAAATGAAAGCAAAGAAAATGTATTTCCATTTTCTGGATTGATGGAGAACATGTAATGAAGGAATTCTGGCCAGTATCTGCATCAGAAGCAGAGACTGTGTAGATGATTCTGATGGGTTGTTTTCCTTAATATAAATAGTTTCAGATATTTGTTGGAAAGAAGGAGGGCTGTTATTCAGGTCACTTATTTGAATTTGAATAAACTTGGTGATGGAAAGGCTTGGAGAACCTTCATCTGTAGCTAATATCAAGATGATATTCTGATGTCCTTTCACCATCTAAAGGTCCATCCACTGTTAGAGAATAATATCCCCTTAGTGTAGGAGATATATTGAAGGTAATATGTTTAGAAATATGACAAGTGAATTATACATTCTCACCTGTATCAAAGTCATGGACACTGATAACTGCAACTACTGTTCCCGATGGTGAATCCTCAGGAACAGGAACATTTAGTGATGTCACAGTCATCTGTGATGGATTATCATTCACATCTAAAATGTTCACTAAGACCTTGCAGTTTCCAGCCATTGCATTATGACCTTTGTCAATGGCCTCAATTTCTATTTCATACAGGCTTTTCTTTTCAAAAGCAAAAAATGAAATCACCGCTAACCAAGAGAGGGAATCGACTTCCGGTTCTTGATGCAGCCCTCCATGCCGGTCCGGTACGGCAATATAGCGATCAAAACAGGCACTAAAAGTGGGAAGGAGGGTGGCGTCCGGAAGGTCATCAAAGCGGTGGAGCCAGAAAGTGAGTTAAAACCGATAAACTTTAATGAAATCCTTAAAATTGACAGTACAAGCAGGCAGGGTGAGTGTAGCTTGACGCATTTCGTGACCAATACGTCACTTCATCAGAAGCTCAAGCACCTCCCCGTGAAACAACAACTTTATAGACAACACCAATAAAAGAATGAATTAACCAATTAAAAGATCACGTTATTGCATATTAGCCATAATATAAATAAAGATATATATTGTATTGAAAGTGTATAACAATCATAATAATAATAATGATAATAATAATTATTAATTAATTACAGGGAATAGTCCAGACATTAGAGTTTTATTTGGCCAATAAGATTAATATGTAAATTAATATACTGAATTCAAATCCAAATTAGTTCTGGAAGATTGGGTCCTAAACCATGTATTAAATAATTGTAAATTAAATTAAATTGAATTGGATCAAATCAATTTAAATCAGTACAGTTGAAATGGGCCCACCAAAACTTATAGTAATAATAATCATAATGATAATAATATGGTAATAGTAAGTGCAGTGAGGGAGACATTAGCCGAATCGATGTTGTATAATAAATAGGATCCTCATAGAAGATAACAAAGTATACGTATTTGAAAATGTTACAACCCCCAAGGGAATGTAAATGTCTTATCAGTTACTGGTAACAAAATAGATACAAAAATGAGAACCTGAGCAGTTAAGCTAAAGATAAGGAACAAAATCGCAACACAATAGAAAGCCAAGGAACAAATGTGAACCACCAATGAAACATATATATAAGAGACTAGTAGCTTTTACGACAAGATGTTCTTGAGAGTGCATAAAAACAGGGAAAGATCTACACGAGCACAATTGGGTAAGGAACTCAAACTATAATGTTAGCCAAAAATAATAATAATCATGATGGTAATTAATTAGATAAATAAATAAATTTGAGCAAATAGTTCAGTCCACAAAACAATTTAGTTCCCATTCTCTGTTTAATCCTTTCGGTGCAACCGTGCATAACTTATAGATCCAGAAGGCCTCCTTCCTCAGAAGTGAGGTCTCCGTTTCTCCCTTACGGACCCCCGGAACAACTCTATCTATGACCTGAAAATAAAGGCATAATTTGCCATTATGATGTTCCAATAGGTGTTTAGCAACTGCAGAGCTGTGATCACGACGTGATACACAACTCAAATGCTCAGAAATGCGTTTCCGGATGGGTCCTATGGTTTTTCCTATATACTGCAAGCCTCACTGACACGTAATGAGATAGATAACATTTTTAGTTCCACAGTTTGCATAGAAATCTATTTTGAACCTACGGGGGCCATTGTTACCTACAAAATCCTTAGATGTTTTCATATATATGCAAGCTCCACAGCGAGTAACCCCCCACCTGTAACAGCCCTTGACATCTAACCAGTGTGTGGGTTTCTGTAACCTTGGATCCACAAATAAACTAGGAGATAAAATAGACCCCAAACTGGAGCCTCTCTTATATGTAAATTGTGGACGTGAGGGTAGGATACCACTAAGATTAGGGTCCAATTTCAAAATTTTCCAATGTTTTTCAATTGTTCTGCGGACAAATGAACTATCATGTGAGTAGGTGGTAATTATGCGAGGGAAACTATCAATCACGCCCGATGCCTCATCCGGAGGTCTTTCGGGTCTCTGTTTTCTTCGATAATGTCTATTGGATCTTGTTGTGTTGTTCACAGTCAAAAGATCCTCGCGGCTTGTACCCAATGCCCTATCATAAGCTCTCTTGATATCCCAAAAGGGGTAACCCCTCTGGATGAAACGGTCCCACAGGAGCATGGCCTGATCGTTGAATGAGTCCCATGAGGTACAGATCCTGCGGAGACACAGGAACTGTCCTACAGGGACCCCCCGTATCACATTGGAAGGATGACAACTGGCCGCATGCAATAAAGTATTGCGTGTGATTGGTTTGCGGTATAGATCAGTAACTACCCTGCCATTGTCAATCGAAAAGGTAATATCCAAAAATGATATATGTGCAGGATTTTGGTCACACGTGAAGGAGATACCGCAGTTTGTGCTATTACAATATTTTGCAAAGGCCTCCACTGAAGAAACATCACCATCCCATACTAGGATCAGATCGTCAATGTACCTGTAGTACTTAACTATTTGGGTACGGTAAGGGTTGCCTTCACCATAAATGAATAACCGTTCCCACCACCCCATGAAAAGATTCGCATACGAGGGGGCAAACCGAGCACCCATCGCAGCGCCTCTTCTCTGGAGGTAGTAGGAACCATTGAACATAAAATAGTTAGTATTCAGGAGATAGTGCAATGAACGCAAGAGAAAATCATTCTGCATTTCTGAATAAAGGTTCGTGTGGTCTAGCCAAAAACGGACAGCTGATGTGCCCAATATGTGATCTATGGAGGAATAAAGTGCTGCCACATCCATCGTGACCCACAAAAAGGATGATTTCCAAGTAGTATTACAAAATTTGTTAATACAATCCGTGCTGTCTCTGAGGTAGCTGTGTAAGCCTAACACAATCGGATGCCCGACACTATTGGTCGACCCTGTACATTAGATGTACTTTTATGCACTTTGGGCAACCAATGAAATATAGGAATGCGTGGAGTCGTGCATTCAAGATATACAAATTCTTTTTCATTAAGTATGGACTCACTTTTGGCCCAATCTAGAAGGCCACGAAGGGCAGATCTAAATCTGTCAGTAGGATCATAATCAAGTGGCTCATATGTGTTGGTGTCTTGAAGCTGTCTCATGGCCTCGGATATATAATAATCAGAATCCAAAACTACCACTGAGCCTCCCTTGTCAGCACTTTTCACTACAATAGATTTGTTAGCTTTTAAATCTGCGATTGCTTTTAACTCCTTCCTATCCAGGTTACTGTTAGTATTGATCTTGCTTCTATATTTCGACAAATCACCAATAACCAATGTCGATATGCATACCTCTACTCTGAATAGGGTAAAACCTTGACTTATTACACAACTTAGTATGAGCGACATGATCATTACTCCTCGAGGAATCTAACAACAAATTCTCCATATCATTGAGGGTACAGAAATCATCAAAGGAAAATTCTATGTTAGCATCAGTCTGGTCGGTACACTGTGCAATATCGCTGGCATCAATAGTGTTATTCACATCATCCAAACTCAAAGCATCCCCCGTTGACAACATCCCTGACTGCCCGTCTATAAATGAGCAGCTAGAATTATAGTGTCTTTTTAAAGTTAGTTTGCGGATGAAATTATTAATGTCCAGAATAGTATCAAAAGTACGTATGCCATGGTCCGGAACAAAACTCAAACCATAGTTCAAAACTTTGATTTCAATATCAGTTAATACATATCTCGATAGATTGATCACATTATTATGTAAGCCATATCGTACTTGTTCCATGTCCCCGTTCAGTGATGTTTGTCGTTGTGTTTCTTTTTGTTTTTGTTTTGATCCAGACCTCTTGCGTCCACCGCACCTGGCTGACTCCGCGTCTTGACTCGGTCCCTGTCTAAAGGGGCCCTCCTGTAATCGTGAGGCTCCTGTCGTCTGGTGTCCTCCTCCGAATCGCTCTGGGATAATTCCCCTTCCGTATACAGATATGAGGAGGAGGATGCAGTACCTTCAGACATATAATTATCCGGATCCCTGAAGCGAACTTTTTTATCTGTGTGTGGTTTCCCTTTAAATTGCTTTCTGGGAAATCAATCTTGCCAATCACTCGAAGTATTCCTGTACTTCCCTCAATGCTAAAAAGTGATCTTACTTGTTGAAGATATGTGATTATACAATTTTCTCCCACATCTAAATCTGTTGCATTTACTTTAATGACAAATGTTCCCACAAGAGTATTTTCCAATAAACTTGCTCTGTTAATTAATCAAAAATCAAACACTGGAGCATTGTCATTGACATCAGTTACTGTAATTAGAATGTGTACTGCCCCGCTTAATCTAGGTTTGCCCCCATCAAATACAAGCACTGTTAAGTTGTGAAGTGAGATTTCTTCTCTGTCTTGCTGCTTTTTTTAATACAAGCTGAACAGATTTACTTTCATGTGTATATGACTGAACATCTAATGAAAAATAATCACTTGGACTAGGTTCATAGCCAATAACAGACTTTGTTTAAACATCATCATCAACTGCTCCCTCTAGTGGGAAGCAAGATCCTGGCAGCCTTGATTCAGCAATGATAAATGTATATTCTTTAGCAAGGAATACTGGATAATTGTCATTTACATCTTCAATAGTGATGGGTGAATTTATTCGGCAGGTGCGAATTCGCGGTGTCCAAAAAAATTTCCGCTGCGTCGAAAAAAAATGGACGCTGTCGTAAAAAACGGCCGCCGCGGTCAAAAAAAACGGCCGCCGCGGTCAAAAAAATGGGCACCGGCGTCAAAAACGGACGCCGGCGTCAAAAACTAGATGCCGGGGCCATTTCGCAAATTTTTCGCCGTTTCGCAAAATTCACAAATTTTCCGGCAAATTCGTCCATCAATCTCTACATCTACATGGTGAATCTGCACATGTTTATCAACTATGACTTCCAGTTGCACAATACAAACACTGATTTCAGGACACAGATCTTTAGTCTATCATTCTATTGACAAATAAAATTCCATTCTTCAGCTACAGTATACCTGGAAATAATCTGATTCATCCTTAGAGGCTATCCTTACCCTCCTGGATTTAATGGAATCATGTAAGGGAACTGGCACAGAACCAAATCAGCAGCCATTTGGACAATAAATCATTAAACCAGCAGCCTTCTGAAATGATTGCCTTTCAGTTGCATTTCCTTAGTTCTTGATATAAAAGGTGAACAATAATCCTAAAAATTATCCAAATAAAAAATAATCCATAAAAAAAGAAACCACGATATATAACAGCTACCAGAATCAGAAAGAAAGCAGTTTAACAGTAAAACCAGTAAAATGGGTTTCCTTTAACTTGAGACAATGCTGACACCTAGTGATAAAATGTAGGATTGCAAGGAGAACTAGATATTTTTTTAAATTGTAAACAAATTATAATTTTTATGGAGATAAAAATGCATCACTTGTTACATCTAATATGTGGGAGTTTTAAAAAAAATAAATAACTTAAATAAAATACAAATTACCTTAAAGTATCCATAAATATACAATCATATTTATAGACTAGGTATGCGTTAAGAAATAAACTGCATTTAATTCTACTATATTAAATCTTCTTTTGCTCTTCGTTTTTAAGTTAATAAATAATTTATATACAGTGCCAGATTTCTATCTGAGGCCTTGCAGTCCTAGTGCCGAGTCTTTAAAACTTGATGCAGGGAAAGTGATTCCAAAAAAGATTTTTAGAAGGGATTCCTCTATTTACGCCAACTAAAATTTGTTTAAATTATAAACATTTACTTCAGCAAAATTATTTTTGAATGCATTAATGTCTTTAAGCGCATTTATACATTTTACACCTTGTGTAAATTTAAAATATTACTTTAATCACACAAAGTATGAGCAGTTGCTACAGCCAACATGACACTGTCCTGTAAAATGTGATTTTAACTTACACAAGCAGCCACTGAGTGGCTTCTTAAAAAATGCTGAGCATTTAAGACCCTGACCAGCATCCAAAGACCCAGCAACTGTAGTGCTGCATTAAAATATGAATATACACTATACTGAAGACATTTCTAAGATAATTTATTTCTAAGTGCACTGAATGTTAATGAAACATAAACTCATCACAGAAAAAGAGTTTGACATCTGTGTTGGGCAAAATAATCTGAAGGCTTGTTAAGGGATCACATTCAAAATTTTGTCCTAGTGAATGGCATTATGAGCAGCAATCAGCGTGGCTTTATGAAGGATAGGTCATGTCAGACAAATTTTATTGCTTTTTATGATGAGGTAAGTAAGATTCTCGACAGTGGGGGGCAGTAGATGTGATCTATTTGGATTTTGACAAAGTGTTTGATACCGTGCCCCAAAACGACTACTTTATTAAGCCCAACAGACCTTAGTTTAGAAAACAGTTTCACATGGATAGGAAACTAGCTACAGGATCGGGTACAGAGGGTGGTTGTTAATGGTACATTCTCTACTTGGAGTAAGGTTCTTAGTGGGGTCCCTCAAGGCTCGGTATTGGGCCCACTTTTAAAAAACTATCCAGCCCAATTAATTCCATCCAGGATGTGGCATCCTTGCAACATGATCTTGACAAACTGGCAATCTGGGCAGCTAAGTGGCAAATGAGATTCAATGTTGATAAATGTAAAGTCATGCACATGGGATGTAAGAATTTCCAAGCCACTTATTCCCTTAAGGGGACTGCACTAGGCAAATCCATTATGGAAAAGGACCTCGGAGTCCTTGTAGATGATAAACTTGGCTGTAGCAAGCAATGCCAGTCAGCATCATTAAGGGCAAATAAGGTCTTGAGCTTTATTAAATGGGTCATTGATTGACAGCAGGAAGGGGTCATTCTTCCATTGTACAGAGCACTGGTAAGGCCCCATCTACAATATGCCATACAGTTTTGGTCCCCAATGCTCAAACAGGACATTATTGTTTTAGAGAGGGTACAGAGAACGGCAACTAAGCTGGTAAAAGGTATGGAAAATCTTAGCTATGAGGAAATACTGGCCAAATTGGGGATCTTCACGCTGGAGAACAGACGCTTAATGGTGATATAACTATGTATAAATATATAAGGGGATCATATAATAATCTCTCTAATGATTTATTTACCAGATGATGCACGGTCACCCATTCTGATTAGAGGAAAAGAAGTTCCGCCTAAATATTTGGAAGGGTTTTTTTTACAGTGAGAGCTGTGAAGATGTGGAATTCTCTCCCTGAATCAGTTGTACAGGCTGATACATTAGATAGCTTTAAGAAGGGGTTGGGTGGCTTTTTAGCAAATGAGGGAATACAGGGTTATGGGAAATAGCTCATAGTACAAGTTCATCCAGGGACTAGTCCGATTGCCATTTTGGAGTCAGGAAGGAATTTTTTTCCCCTCTGAGGCAAATTGAAGATGCTTCAGATGGGGTTGTTTTTTTTCCTCTGGATCAACTAGCAGTTAGGCAGGTTAAAAAAAATTAGAAAGTTGAACTTGATGGATGAGTGTCTGAACATTTTTTTTTGTTGCCAATTGACAACGTGTTTCTCAATTTTCTTGCCATTTCATAACTTTTGTTAGCAGTTTTGCAAATTTTTCAGCAAAGCAAAACAGGATTCGCTCATCACTATTAGTAACTGGAAAAGTGATCTCTCATAGCTCTATGCTTAGTTTAGATGATACATTGGAAGCCTGTTTCTCTTATCTTGAGACAACAGTCATGCTTTCATAAAGTCTGATAAATATGGAATTTAATAATTTGAAATCGTATATTAAATTTATCACTGTTCATTGGAATAACAAAAGGCTGCAGATTAACGTTTATATGATAACATCATGGTTTTTTAGATGTTTTTATGTATTGTTTGAAAGTTTTACGTATATACAGTGTAGTAGCCTATTCTTTACAGACCGGTTGCCCTCTTTTTTGTATCTTTATCAATTACCGATTTATACTTGAAATAAATAATGCTCAATAAAAATGTGATTGATTAATTACAAGTATTGCATGTGTGTGTATGTATTACAATAATCTAATCATCTAGTCATTTAATCATTTACAATTTCCATTGAACTATAATACAGGTTAATTAATAATAAAGCTTTTCATTCTGACACTGCTCTAAAGCCAAAATATTTTGAAGTTTGTGTCCCTTAGAACTAAATAAAGTTTGATAATGCTCTACAAAAATTTTTACACCCTAGTATAGGTTGAATTTGCATTACAATTTCGGGAAAAGAGTATATGATATTGTAGTTAAACCCCTAATTTAATTAATTTAATTTAATTTTTTTTACATTCAAGTTTTTTCTTAAATCAGAAAATATTGTAAGTTCATTCTAGGTATACAAAAAACTCACAAAGCTCTATAATTCAACCTTTGATAAATAACCGCCTAAAAGTAAAATAATATTAAAAATGAATAAATATGTTACCTTCCAAGAAGAATCAGACGCCAGACTCCCAGTGTTAGAGTTCCCATCCTCCATAGTAGATTGTGGGAAGCTGGGTGTGAAAAGTATTAAATCATTTTTAGGGGGAGCTCCGCTTAAACAAACCTTATACTGTCGTTGATGAGTATAAGTCCAACTTCCAGCTATGCTGGGACAAATTGTATTGTGTCTCAGATCATTGATTTCTTGGGTGTATTTCTGCCATTTTAGCACAGTATAAACAATGAGAGTAATAAGGAATACGCTGGATATTATGCAAATAGACATGATCAAATAAATATTGGCATCGTAAAAATCATCATCTCTTCTTTTATGATTCTTCTTTTCTACTGGTATCTCTTGACCAGGTTCCACCAGTAAGATATTTAGTGTCACTATTGAAGACATTTTTGGTTCTCCATGGTCTTTCAACACAATAGACAATTTGTTTTGATCATTATCTGAATCCATAAAGGCACGAATAACAGTGATTTCCCCATTTTGATGACCAATGGAAAATGGAGAATTTCTTGGTAGATTTTTAAACTCATAGGAAATCCAGGCATTATATCCGGAATCTGGATCAACTGCTTTAATTTTAGTCACCAACTGACCTTCTTTAGATGATCTCGGAACCATCTCCGTTACTGCCAATTCAGTGCTGGAAAATGGAGCCAGAGCAGAAGGAGCATTGTCATTAATATCCTCTATAAAAATATGCAGGGTGAGATTGCCACTCAGAGGAGGTAATCCTGCATCTGTAGCTTTTATTTGGCACTTGAAATACCTAATTTTTTCATGATCAAATGACAGCAAAGCAAATAGTTTCCCATTTTCTGGATTGATTGAGATGTAGGAAGATATGGGAATCCCATCTATGGAACTGTCACTCAATGAATATGTAATGAAAGAATTCTGGCCAATATCTGCATCAGAGGCTGACACTGTGTAGACATGAAATCCTGGTGGGTTGTTTTCCTTAATAGAGATTGTCTCCAAACTTTGATGGAAAGTTGGAGTATTGTCATTTACATCACTAATTTGAATACAAATTGATTTAGTGACAGATAGACTCGGAGACCCTTCATCTGAAGCTGTAATGTCAAGGTGATATTCTGCTGTCGTTTCTAGTGATGGGCGAATTTGCGCCGTTTCGCTTCGCCGAAAAATTTGCGAATTTCGCGCGAAATTCGCGAAACGGCGAAAAATTCGCGAAACGGCGCCAGCGTCTCGTTTTTGACGCCGGCGCCCGTTTTTCCGACGCCGGCGCCCGTTTTTGACGCCGGCGTCCGTTTTTCCGAAAAACATTTTTTGACGCCGGCGAATTTTTTTGAGAATTTTCGCGGGCGTTTCGCGAATTTATTCGCCTGCCGCGAATCGCGCAAATTCGCCGCGAATTCGCGCCTGGCGAATAAATTCGCCCATCACTAGTCGTTTCACAATCTAAAGGTCCATCTACTGTAAGTGAATAATATTCCCTAAGTGTAGGAGATATTTTGAAGGGCACATTCTTAGAAATATGACAAGTAATTTTTTCATTTTGTCCAGAATCTTTGTCATGTACACTGATAACTGCAACGACAGTTCCTGGTGGTGAATCCTCAGGAATAGGAACATTAAGTGATGACACAGTCATCTCGGGTCGATTATCATTCACATCCAGTACATTCACTAAGACTTTACAGTGGCCAGTCATGGCATATGGGCCTTTGTCAGATGCATCAACTTCTATTTCATGCAGATTTTCCTTTTCAAAATCAATCTCCCCAGCAACTCGAATTATCCCAGTGTTTTCTTCTATTCTGAATATTATTCTCAAATATTGAGGAACCAGTTTATTAAAGGCATATACAATGTCACCATTTTCTCCCATATCTAAATCAGTTGCAATTACCTTGATGACAAATGTTCCTACAAGTGCATTTTCCAACAAATCGGCTCTGTAAACTGGTTGATCAAACACTGGAGCATTGTCATTGACATCTTGCACTGTAATGAGTAGCTTGGTAGTTCCACTTAACTTAGCTTTGCCCCCATCAAATGCAGTAAGTGTTAAGTTGAAAAGTGGAATCAGTTCTCTGTCTAGCTGCTTATTTAATACAAGCTGAACAGATTTACTTTTATGAGTGTATGACTGAACATCTAATGCAAAATATTCATTTGGACTGAGTTCATAGCCAGTAACAGAATTGGTTCCAACATCAGCATCAACTGCTCCCTCTAGTGGGAAATGAGATCCAGTCAGCCTTGATTCAGCAATTACCATATTATATTCTTTAGCAGGGAATACTGGATAATTGTCATTTATATCTTCAATCTCTACATCTACATGGTGAATCTGCACAGGTTTATCAACTATGACTTCCAGTTGCACAATACAAATACTAAGTTCAGGACAAAGAGCTTCCCTGTCTATCATTGTATTGACAAATAAAATTCCATTTTTTAAATTTACCTGAAAATAATCTGATCCATCCTTAGAGACTACCTGTAACCTTCTGGAATTAATTTCACTTGCAGTCCAAGATCCTGAGCAATTCTCCCAACAAAGGTGCCGTGTTTGGATTCCTCAGGAATCATGTAATGGAGCTGGCACAGAACCAAATGAGCAGCCATTTGTACAATGAAGAATAAAACCAGCCTGCTTCTTGATAAGAAACGATTGCCTTTTAGATGCATTTCCTTAGTTCTTGGTTAAAAGTTGGAAATAATCCTTATTCATCCATATAAAAAGAGAGTACAATACCTAAAAGCTAGCAGAAACAGACAAAAATCTCAGTGTAAATACAATTGTTAAGTGCACTGTTTTCCTTGAAAGTTAGGCAAGGCTGACACCTAGTGATAGAATAAAGAAGTGCAAAGAGAATAAGATGAGAGCATGTTTTATTTGTAAGAAAAATGTACAGTATTATGGAATAAAACAAATTGGTATGAATCACACCAAAGTATACAAAAACATGAGATCACAAATAATTTTTTTATTCAGTTGTGTATACAGAAATCAATTATGTTTTATTGCCAGGAAATTAAAATGTCTTCCGTCTTTGATCCCACAAAGTATGCAAAACATAAGATCAAGATTTTTTTCATCCAGTTGTGTGGACAAAAATCAACTATTTTTTGCTTTTATTGCCAGGAAATTAAAATGGCTTCCTTTTTTGATCCCACAAAGTATACAAAAAAATAAGATCAGGATGTTTTATTTTAGCCAGTTGTGTGTACATAAATTAACTGTGTTATGCTTTTATTGCCAGGAAGTTAAAATGTCTTCCTTCTTTGATCCCCGTTATTAACTGTATAAATATGATGGAGGGGAGATATTTAATTTAAATAGCTTTAAATGTTCTAGGAAATGGCTATTAAAAAAAGAACTATAACATATAATTTAGTATACTTTTTGTCTTGTATTACTGTTTGTTAGGGTGTTAAGGACGAAGAAGCTTGTTGGTAGCGCTGATCCCTACAAGCATAAAGGTAAGTCAAATTATATCAGTAACTGTCCTGGACAATGGGTTCTCTTCGCCAAGCAGCTTGTCCGTGTAGTTTCCACTGTCTTCGCAGACACAGAGTGACAACTACTGTGTGCTGACTAACATTCAAGACTGCGTAGTGCTGCCAACACTATGGAATTGATCAGAAAGGTGTAGAGCAATGGGGAAAAATTTAATTAGCATAGGCTTATTGTACCTCTTAGCAAGAGAAGAAAACTGCAAGGCACGTACCTAGTACAAACAAGAACATGTGCCTCCATGTGCAAGATTGGTCTGCAGAAAATGCTTCCGATTAGATCTCGCTGAAAACAATCCCAGGGAGAGACGACATGACATCTATTATATTTTTTGTACATTTTACATAGTGATGTCCTGCAAATATTGTATCTTCACATGATGGTGTATGGGTATTAATGCACCCCTAATCACATTGTGTAGCATGATCCCAGACACACTGGGCAATCAGGAGCAGGATACCTTGTTTAATTACTGTCTAATTCATGGATCTACAAAGACATACCCATACTTAAAATATTTATATCAATAAAAATATTGCACATGGTATAACCTAGGGAAGCATTAGTAAGACTGAACCAACAATGCAGATAAATTACATTCTACAAAGTCATTTCATCCCATGGGAACAGGTTTTAAGACCATTTACTTCATTACAGAAAAAGAAGAATGTTTGCCCATTTGAGCAACAACACATTATTATTTACAGTAGTTATATCATTTGGTATAATAGTGTATGAAGGTTAACTTTAACTTTATAGTGGGTGTTAAGGGTTTATAGTCTAAAATCTCCACAGTCCTTTGCAGAGATTAAATTCACAAATCTAGAGATCTGTGAAACAGAAAACATGACAAGACCATTTACTTCATTACAGAAAAAGAAGAATGCTTGCCCATTTCTCTCTTTGCAGAGATTAAATTCACAATTCTGGAGATCTATCAAAAAGAAAACCTGACAGCACTTAATAACTGAAAATCTGGTGTTACCCTACTTTAAAATAAGGCACCGAATAATATTGATGATTTAATTATAGATTATGAGTTGTGTTGTATATTTTTAATGTGTACTAACTTCTCTGTGCCACAAGTCTCTGACAAGTCTCTGGTCGGTACATTACTGGACTGCTGTCTATGTTTCCTTTTTCTGTATAAAGTACTATTAACAGATTAAAGGGCAATTAAAGTTTAAAATAGAATAAGGCAAGAAATGCTGTATTTTGTATGCTAAACATAACAATGAACTGACTGCACCACAGGCCTAATCAAACAAATGATTTATGCTTTCAAAGTTGGCCACAGGGGGGCACCATCTTGTAACTTTGTTAAACATCTTTGCAAGACCAAGACTGTGCACATGCTCAGTGTAGTCTGGGCTGCTTAGGGATCAGCATAAATGATCAAAACTGCACAAGTCAAATAATATCTGCCAGAAGCCAATACAGCAAGACTGATTAATAATCAGAATATACAGACTGCACTGGGTCCTGTGTCATGTAATCTAATGTGGATTTTATAGTTTTTGTATTTTTTAAGACATACCTTCACCAACTCTGCAGAACCAGTGGCTGCAGCAAAATAATCCTCCAAATGGAATCCCAGTTTATCTATTTAAATCTGGCTCCATGATCTTTGTCCCTGCAGCTGGAGTTTGAAACAGTAAAGGGTATGTAAAGGCAAAAATAAAATCCAATACAAATCTCTACACAGTCACCGGCTTCTCTACAGGGAAACAAACAAAGCTGATTGAGTTCTGCATGGCTGGGAAGTAAAGTGGGAGCTCCCCCTGCTGTTCATAAGTATGATTGTTTCCCTGAAGAGCACTTAGGGACCATCTGACAATTCCTATCCACAGCAGTAAATGAAGGGAGAATTTCACTGCATACAGTCAGGTTTAAAATTAAAATTAAAGTATTTTGGAGATTGGTTTCTTTCTCATTAAAGAAAGTAAAAATTGGATTTTATTTTTTGCCTTTACATGCCCTTTAATAATGTTAAATAAATGAATAATTATATAGACGTCATTGATTGTTTTTACACACCCTCATTTTGTGTGTGTGTGTGTGCGTGCGAATGTATAAAGCATTTAAAATATCCAAAACATAACAAACCATCAAATTACCAGTAAGCTAAGATTAATATTGCCTTAAGAGCCCGCATTTGGATATTAATGACCTTAAATAGCACTAATATTATATTAATATTGATTAAACAGATTATACGAAAATGAATATATTATTATAAATAATAGATTTTCAGTCTAACATTACATTGGTTACATAGTTACATCGGGTTGAAAAAAGTCGGGTTGAAAAGAAGGCCATCAAGTTCAACCCCTCAAAATGTAACCCAGCATCCATACACACACCCTTCCATACCCTCACATAAATTATATATACCCATATCTATACTAACTATAGAGTTTAGTATCACCATAGCCTTTGATATTATGTCTGTCCAAAAAATTATCCAAGCCACTCTTAAAGGCATTAAAAGAATCAGCCATCACAACATCACCCGGCAGTGCATTCCACAACCTCACTGTCCTAGCTATGAAGAACCACGTACATTGCTTCAAATGAAAGTTATTTTCCCCAAGTCTGAAGGGGTGGCCTCTGGTAGGGTGATCCTCTTTATAGGTAAAAAGGCTTCCTGCTATTTGTCTATAATATCCTCTAATGTAATGTAAGTGTAATCATGTCTCCTCGCAAGCATCTTTTTTTCCAAAGAAAACAAACAAATTTAAATCTTCAATCACTGTGCTCTTCAGAGTAAAACATAGTTTGAAAATCATTGTAAAAGAAAATATTATAAATAATAACATTACATTGATTTAAGTAATCACTGTGCTCTTTAAAATAAAGTTTGAAAATCTTAAAACAAAATAATGAAAAACTTCCATAAGATAAAAGAAAGTAGAGAGAGATTTAAATGGTGAGACAAGGTTATAATACTGTATATCAATTCAATTAAATTCAGTTGTTTACAATTGTATTTTGATTGTAATCCTAAAAATATGTCAAGTTATTTTTGGGAAGAAAATGTTAATAAAAACACCTTACAAAAGAAGAAGCGATGGTCTAGAAGCAACATTTTTTAAAAAAAACTTACACTAAAAAAAGTAATATGATAAATACCATTGTCTCTCACCTTCCCAGTAGAATCAGAAGCCAGACTCCCAGTGTTAATGTTCCCATATTCCATTGCAGATTGGGGAACATTTGGTGTAAAAATTATTAAATCATTTTTTGGTGGAGCTCCACTTAAACAAACCTTATATTGTCTCTGCTGAGAGTAAGTCCAACTTCCTGCTATGCTGGGACAAATTGTATTTTGTCTCAGAGTTTGGATTTCTTGGGTGTATTTCTGCCACCTTAGCACAGTATAAACAATGAGAGTAATTAGGAATATGCTGGAGATTATGCAAATGGACATGATTAGATAAATATTGGTATCGAAAAAATCATCATCTTTTTTTTTATGATTCTTCCTTTCTACTTGTATCTCTTGTCCAGGTTCCACCAGTAAAATGATTAGAGTCACTATTGAAGACATTTTTGGTTCTCCCTGGTCTTTCAGCTCAATGAACAGTTTGTGATGGTCGCTATCTGAATCCATAAAGGAACGAATGAGAGTGATTTCCCCAGTTTGATGGCCAATGGAGAATGGAGAATGTCTCTGTAGATCTTTGAACTCATAGGAAATCCAAGCATTATATCCTGAATCTGGATCAACTGCTTTAATTTTAGTCACTAACTGGCCTTCTTTATAAGATCTTGGAACCATCTCAGTTACTGACAATTCAGTGCTGGAAAATGGAGCTAAAGCAGATGGAGCATTGTCATTAGTATCCTCTATAAAAATGTGCAGGGTGAGATTGCTACTCAGAGGAGGTAATCCTGCATCTGTAGCTTTTATTTGGCACTGGAAATATCTAACTTGTTCATGATCATATGACAGCAAAGCAAATATTTTCCCATTTTCTGGATTGATGGAGATGTAAGACGACATGGGTATTCCATCTATGGAATTATCACTCAGTGAATATGTAATAAAGGAATTCTGTCCAGTGTCTGCATCAGAGGCTGATACTGTGTAGACATGAGATCCTGGTGGGTTGTTCTCTTTAATAGAAAGTATCTCTGAACCTTGATTGAAAGTCGGTGGATTGTCATTCACATCACTTATCTGAACTCCTATGGTTTTGGAATCTAATAGATGTGTGGAACCTTCATCTGTAGCTGTTATTACCAATTCATATTCCGATGTTCTTTCACGATCTAAGGTTCCATCCACTGTCAATGAGTAATATTCTCTTAGTGTGGGAGATATCTTGAAAGGAACATTTTTCGAAATATGACAAGTAACTTCTCCATTCTGACCTGAATCTTTGTCATGAACACTAATAACTGCAATTACTGTTCCTGGTGGTGAGTCCTCAGGAACAGGAACATTCAGTGATGTTACTATCATCTGTGGTGGGTTATCATTTACATCCAGAATATTGACTAACACTTTGCAGTGCCCAGCCATGGCATATTGACCTTTGTCAATGGCATTGACTTCTATTTCATAAAAATTATTATCTTCAAAATCTACATCACCTATAACTTGTATTATGCCTGTATCCTTATCTATAGTAAAGGTTGACATCACATCTGGTGAAACTTTGTTGCTAAAGGCATAAAATATCTGGCCATTCTCACCTTGGTCTAAATCTGTTGCATTAACTTTGACAACAAATGTCCATTTGAGAGCATTTTCTAGTAAACTGGCTCTGTAAAATGGCTGATCAAATACTGGGGCATTATCATTGACATCCTGGACCATAATCAGCAGTTGAGCAGTTCCACTTAATTTTGGTTTTCCACCATCAGATGCTGTTATTGTTAAATTATAGAATGGGATCTGCTCTCTGTCTAGTGGTTTCTTTAAAACAAGCTGAACATCTTTGCTCATGTATGTATAGGTCTGGACTTCCAGCGCAAAGTAGTCATTAGTGGTGATGTCATAGCTGGTAACAGAATTGGTTCCAGCATCAGCATCAACTGCACCTTCCAGTGAAAAACGAGATCCTGACAGCCTTACTTCAGATATAATCATTTTATAATCTCTTGATGGGAAAACTGGATAATTGTCATTTATATCTTCAATTTCTACATCAACATGGTGAATTTGTACAGGTTTATCAATGATCACTTCTAGATGAACAATGCAAACATTAATCTTTGGACAAAGCTGTTCTCTATCTATTATATTATTGACAAATAAAATTCCATTTTGCAGATTTACCTGGAAATAATCTGATCCATCCTGAGAGACAATTTGTAGCCTTCTAGCATTAATGTCACTGATCTGCAGCCCCAAGTCCTGAGCAATTCTCCCAACAAAGGTGCCGTGTTTGGATTCCTCTGAGATTATGTAATGGAGCTGGCACAGAACCAAATCAGCAGCCATTTGTAGCATGAAAACAATAAAAATGTTCTTTTCCAATGAGCAGCCATTGTTTAAAAGGTACATTTCTACAGACTAATGATAGAGATTATTAGCATGGAATGTGCTAAAGAGAAAATTTAAAATCTCAAAGACAGAAAGCAATGCAGGCTGAGGCAGTCTCAAACTGAATGTCTCTTTTTTCCTGATAGTAAGAACAAATATGGAACAAGAGCAACACCAAGTGACAAATTGTGGGATTGCAACTGTCACTTGTTAAAGTATTTTACACCTAAAATAAAACTGAAATATACAATAAAAGTATAGCATCTTTTTGTCTGATTAATACTGCATCTTAAATGGTATTATTAAATACAAGATTTACTGTATGTAGTACATTATAGTATATATGGATGACAAAAACAAAGAGAAAAAGTACCCCGCTTACAATCTAACTTTAGCTGTTACTTATATAAATTGTTTCAATACCTGTTAGTTTAAAAATTGCATATATTGCAGTGCAAGCCCTGTGATTAACGTAAGACCAATCCCATGAATTGGTATTAACTAAAGTGCCGTGCTACAAATTCATTATAAAATTAACTGCGTCCAAAATTGGACAAGAATTAATTAATAAAGTGCTTGGCAGTGCTAATTCAATAATTCATTACAACTCAGGTAATTGGTTTCTAAATTAATTAGAGTAACTGCATTGATAAGGATAAAAATTAAAAAACAATACTCAGGTTCTTGAAATGAAATAGGAAAATGGAAAAGGAGAGAGGTGGAGTTGTCCCAAATCTACTACCTAATTTGTTTCTAATCCCTGGGACACCACAAAGGCAAAGAAGGCAGAGCAACTGGGCCTGTGGTCTCGTTAGTTAATCTAAGCCCTAAACTGTCAGGAGCTATAACGGCCTAAAAAAACACAAATCCACAGCCTCCTGTAAGTTCAGTATTGCGAGAGAGAAGAAAAAGTGTACCGAGTACTGAATTAATTATCAACCACCCCTGCCATTCCCATTTAACCCAAATTTTTTTAAAAAGCTTTATAAAGATTGAAATCAACTAGATTCAAAACGCCCGTTTTGGCGTTTTGAATCTAGTTGATTTCAATCTTTTTAAAGCTTTTTAAAAAAATTCTCTCTCGCAATACTGAACTTACAGGAGGCCATGGATTTGTGGTTTTTTAGGCCGTTATAGCATTAGTCTGTAGAAATGTACCTTTTAAACAATGGCTGCTCATCAGAAACGCCGTGCCCTTTTGTGAATTTTTTGGCAAAGCCAAACGGCGCAAATTTGCCCATCACTAGAGGTCATACCCTTAACCTAACCCAAGCACATCCTTTTTTAGACTGCTTTTGTTTTATGAATAGGTTATTTGCTGGTCAAAAAATCCAAACCATAAGGTATTAACAGAATAATTATACATCATTAAAATGGCAAGGTAAAAGCTGAACACAAGTCATAAACAAACATTAAATACTGTATATGTAAATGAATTAAGCATGTTGCTAATTACATATGTCAGTTTCAGCAATTCTTCTCAATTTTGTTTAAATAATCCCTACATAAAACAACTAAAATACTATTCAGAATACTTTCTGTAAAGGGTCAAAAACATATCTAAGAGATTATCAACCGGTACATTGTCATATATTTGGAAAGCTCTTAATTGTGATGTTGCATAAAGAATAAGTCACAAATAATAAAAGTAATTTTAACCAATCTGAATTAATTTATGTAAATAAAAGAAAATTTGATACATAGGTAGAAATGTGTGGCAAGTAAAGACAGTTGATGAAATAAATGAAAGTACATATGTGTTTTTTTACAAAGGAATTCTGATAATTACTGGAATAATTAATAAATAAACAGAACACTATGAATCAAACAAAAGGTAATATATTTTGGGAGTGAAATTGTTTTTTATTTGTGTAATACCAAAACTGGTAAATGCTTAGCAGAAATTAAATCTTTCCTTATTTCCTTACATTAAATATGGTTTTGGTAAAACAGATAAGGAAAAGTGGATCTGATCCAATCCATAATTAAAAATAAATTAGAATCCACCATACATTTGCCCCTTTGAATTACTACTTCTAAGAATTATTATTACTATTAATAATTACATTGTTAATACAGGTATTATATGATCCCAATTCTGACGGCCCCATTTAATAAAAACCATTAAAGAAATTATTCTTATTTGTTTCTAAAGCAGAATTTATTTCATATTCTTGTTGATTAGAAACAGTTTTATTTTCTCATAGTTTTCTGATAGTTTTCTGATAGTTTTCTGATAGTATCCCAGGTTGCTTTCTATCAGTAAATTATAAGGTAACGTTGAATTATTAATTGGCAGCAAGAGTAAAATGAGAGATGTTGGAAACCAGAAACTAAAACCAGGAAAGACAAAATAAAGAGTAAATGAATCAGAATTTCCTGAAACTGTTCTGAAGCTGTCCATCTGTTCTGAAGAGTTATGGTTAGTACACTGTTGATCTATGTGTATTTGCTTCTAAATTAAAGTCTGTTTTGTGACATGATTTTCACAAATGTAAATTGATGGTTTTAGAAGTTCACAAAAAAATTGCATATATTTAAGATGAATGTCAATTGCCATAACAACCAGTTTTCTTGACCTGATAAACCTGTGCTAAATCTTTGCTGAATAGAGACATTATCATTTTCTGGTGGTAGGGAGACATTTGGAGTAAACACAATTAAATCAGTTTTGGATGATATTCCAGTACCGCCATAGCCTGTTCTGGTGTTGCATTGAATAGGTCCAACTTTCAGCTATACTGGATGCCAGGTTGCTTTGCTTTAACTTTTAACTCCATAGACTATTGGTGCCATCTTATTGTTGTGTACACAATAAGGGTTAAAAAAAAATAATTGACATGATGCAGATTGCAATGATTAAATAGATATTTGCATTTGATTAGCAGTTGGGTTGTGGCACTCAGTCTTGTTTACCACCATCAAATGCCGTAACAGTAAAATTATAATAGCATTCTTTTTCTGTATAGAGGGTTCTTAAGTACAAGTTTAAGATTTAATTTTGGTGTTCATCCTTTTGGGACGATACTGGCAAGGATACAAATGTGGGGCCCCAGTTTGAGGATAGGTCTTGTGCATTTACCTGCTACATGGGAGCGGCTGCTAAGTTCCAAAGGGAGAGGTACTTTTGGGAACAGTAGCGCTACCTGGGGTATAAAAGCTCTGGGGGACATTTTATTTGAACTGAACTGTGAGGTTATAAACCCCTTCCAGAGGATTGGGACTTTGATAATAAAAATTACTGTGTTGGAGAAATAGTCAGGTACCTAATAGTAAGTTAGTTAGGTCCCACGTGTCCCCAGTGCAGGAGTGTATTGTGTATTAGATTGCTTAAGTTCTTTCACTACTGTTTTATATAATGTTTATATCTGTTTCATTTGCAAACTGTGTTTTATTTAGTAGAAATTCCCTGAGGTGTGCTCCTCAGTGTTCCCTAGGTGGAGGCACTGCGCAATAAATCCCAGTTCCCAGTACTTTTCATACACAAAAGGGACTCAGAGCCCCTGGATTGCCAAGGGTTAATTGCAATTAAAAGAGACAGTAACCAAATAAGGGTTATACATCATCAATTTCTGCATCAACAAGATATATTTGTACAGGTTTATCAACTATTATTTCAAGATGAACTACACAAACAGTGATTTTTGGACAGATTTCTTCCCTGTCTATACTTGTATTTACAAACAATATTCCATTCTGCACATTAATCTGGAAATATTCCTTTTCATCTTTGGAGCCAATTCGTAACATTATGGAATTCATCTCACCAATTGGTAGGCCAAGATCCTGGGTAATTTTTCCAACAAAGGCTCCATGTTTGAATTTCCCAGGAATAATATAATTAAGCTGAGTCAAAACCAAATTCCAAGCCAGTTGCAATAAAAATATAGGTATTATACTTCTCAGCACACAGTGGCTGCAGTAAAGAATACATATTACCATGGCTGTCTACAGAATCAGTTACAGGGGGCCAAAAAAAAATCAATTAGCAAAAAAACAGATTGCTGACTTAAATTTTGAAATGTTGATCAGCCATTGTAGTTAAGGTTTTGCAGCATAAAGAGAAGAGCTGAATTCTGTACCACTGCCTGAAAAGTTGGTGCATGGCAACAAGTGGAAGTGATAACACATAAAATAGCAGCTTTTGCTTTTTTTTCATATTGAAAATAAGTTATTGTACATATAAATATATATATATAACCATCCTTTTATAGTTCTATAGTTTCAAATGAAAGAGTAACAAGATGTTCTAATTATACAACTAATGCATTAAGAAAATGGCAGAGGGTATATTGGTGTCATTATAGGTGGTAAATGTCATGGGAAATAATGTGTGGTTGAGTTGTTTTTAGAAAATTTTGAACTTAACTTTTTAAAAAGTTCCAGACAAATTTTTGCTTGTACAGTGTAGGAAAGTCTAATTTATATTTAGAACTGTTTATATCAATGGTGAATGTTGAGTTTTAAAAAGCATTACTTAGCTGCTTACTAAAGTACAAATCTTGTAAGTAAACAAAATGATTCGGTACCACAGCACTAAAAAGGCATAAATGTGAGAATGATGCATGCACAATGGTTTTTCCGGGTTTGACGTGGGCGACGGATAACACCGCGCATAGGTTCAAAATTCAAATATTTAAAGAGCTGGCGTCCACTGTGTCATTGCCCAACGTAGGTCTATTCTTATAGTTCCTGGTTGATATTTTCTGTGTGTTCTGATCAGTTCTTGACCCTGCCTGACCCTGACCAAGCCTTGTCTGCTGCCCGTCCCGACTTCTGTCTGTACCTCAACCATTTTATCGGATCTTGTCTTATATCTACTGTTTTGTGTACTGACTTAGTCTGTGACCTCAACCATGCTTTCTGACTTTTGATTTTGTACTATGCATCCTGATCGACTCAGACTGTTTTTGACCATGCTCCTATTCTCCATTCCTGTTACACGTACAATTCCCTTACTCACCCAGAACTCTCTCCTAGGTCCTCTAACATTAAGACCTGGTGGCATCCGAGTAGCGGAGGGCTTATCCCAAAGTGCAAGGTGCTTGTTATAGGCAGAACAGTGAGCCATGGCCATCACATTACGTTGGGCCAGAGAATGAATGCTGCTGGAACTGCTGCCTCTCCCGCTACAACTGAGGCAATCCTGGTGAGTCTCCATCAGTGCCTCGGAGAACAGGAGGCGAAGCAAGACCGGATAGTCCAATGTCTCCAGGGGCTATCTGCAAGGCTGGATCAAGTTCAGCAGCAACCTATTGCCCCTGTCTCAGCTCTAGTCCAGACTTCTACCTACTCCTGCGGGTAACCCCTTTGTGGAGCTGGGCTGTAGAGACTGGCTGGAATGATACGGCCTTAAGGAGTCAGTTCAGGGTGGGTCTGCCCATGGATATTAAAGATAGCCTTGTTAATTTTCCTATGCAGTCTTCCCTCAACTCCATTATGCATCTGGTGATTCAAATAGATAGGAAGCTGGGCATCCAGGCCACAATAAGCCCTGTTCCCTTTTGTCTCACACTCTATGGTAGCCAACACTAAGACAGGATTTTGGTAATTATATTGAATCCTGCCCAGTTCGCCAACGTGCAAAACAATCCAGGTCATTACCTCAAGGACAGCTACAATCACTTTAGTAAAATGTCTCATTTTATTTCCCTGCGTGCCCTCCCCTCAGTTGCTGCCCAAAAAAGAGCCTGTGATAAGCACCAGAGAGCTTCATCTGATTATCAGGTTGGTGATAATCCCACTACTGTCAGGCTAGGACTGCCTCCTGAACTCAAAATCTCTAATGCTTTTCATGTTTGTTTATTAAAGCCTGCCAGAGTGGTACTACAGTCTTCTCTGTAGGTCAACCTCAATAAGAGGATCAGAGGTTGTTGTATTCTCGCCTTTCCAGGGGTAAAGTACAGTATCTTGTACATTGGAAGGGTTATGGTCCTGAAGAGAGGATATGGGTCCCTCCCTCTGATGTTCAGGCTGATCAGCTTGTTCGGCAGTTCCATGCCACATTTCCCAACAAGCCTAGGGGTCCAGTGGCCCCCTCTAGAGGGGGTAATGTGAGAATCCCTGGTGGTCTAGCGGTGGTGCAGCGGGGATGCCCACCATGTCTTCCCCCTTTGCACGATGGTGCTGAATGATGCATGCAAATCAACGCTCCTGGGTTTGACACGGATGATGGATGACGTCATCGCGCATAGGCGTACATTGACCATTCTATCGGATCCTGTCTTATATCTGCTGTTTTGTGTACCAACCTAGTTTGTGACATCGACAATACTTTCTGCCTCTTTATTTTGTACTGTGCATCATGATCTGGTATTGGCTCGGCCTGTCTTTGACCACGCTCCTATTCTCGTTCCTGTTACACATACGGTTCCCTTGCTCGCCCAGAACTCTCTCCTAGGTCCCCTCACATTAAGACCTGGCGGCATCCGAGTACCAGAGGGCTCATCCCGAAATGAAAGGCGCTTGTTATAGGCAGAATAGTGAGCCATGACTGGGACCTTGGGGCCTGTTCTAGGATAGGGAAATCTAACGTCACAATAAATAACAAAATAAAAGTATTTTCAAAAATGAAAATGTAAGGTATGTATCTATGTACATGTATCTATGTACTATGTAAGGTATGTATCTATGTAGGTATCGCTTTAACTTCACTTATGCACTTCCCAGAAGCTGTTTCTGAAGAATCTGTTTTGAAGAGTTATAGCTTGATTATTACAATGTTAATCAATTTGTATTCACTTTGCCTAAATTAAAGTCTATTTTGTGACATCATTTTCACAAATATAAATGCATGGTGTATAAGTTCACAAAAAATTTCATATATTTAAGCTGAATATCAATAGCCATAAGAAGCAGTTTTCTTACCTGCCCAGGTGGACCTGTGCCAAATCCTTGCTGGATAGAGGAATTATCATTGACTGGTGGTTGGGAGACATTTGGAGTAAACAAAATTAAATCATTTTTGGATGAAATTCCATTTAGCCAAAGACTGTAATGGCGTTGCATTGATTTGGTCCAACTTCCAGCTAGACTGGATGCCAGATTGCTTTGTTTTAACTCTTTTAACTCCACAGAATATTGGTGCCATCTTATTGCTGTGTACACAATGAGGGTCAGTAGAAAAATAACAGAGATAATGCAGATTGCCATGATTAAATAAATATTTGTGTTGGAACCATCTTCAAATTCAATTCCTTTTTGGTTTTGTTCAACAGTGATATCTTGGATTGTTTCCACTAACACGACAGTGATTGTCACTGTAGAAGACAAGACTGGATCTCCATGGTCCTTTACCAAAATGAGAAGTTTATATTCATCACGATCAGACTCTAAGATACGGCGAGTTACTATTATTTCCCCAGTATGCTGTACAATTCCAAAAGGTGTTTTTTCTGTAGGATCTTTCAAGCCATAGGCAAGAAATGCATTGTATCCTGAATCTGCATCAATTGCCTTGATTTTTGTGACCGGGTGGCCTATTTTTGCTGACCGTGATACCATTTCTGTAACTTGGGAGTCAAAGTTGTAAAATTGTGGAAAAAGTGCAGGTGCATTGTCATTTACATCCACTATAAAGACATTTAGGGTCAATTTTCCACTGAGTGGGGGTAATCCTGCATCAGAAGCTTTAATATTACACTGAAAGAAATGAATCAGCTCTTGATCAAAGGAGAGCAAAGCAAAGATCTTACCACTCTCAGGACTGATTGAAAGGTAGGATGAAACTGGGATGCCTTCAATGAAACCTTCTATAAGTGAATAAGTTATAAAAGAATTTTGGTTGATATCTGAATCAGTGGCTGATACTGTGTAGATATGAGAACCTGGTGGATTATTTTCTGTAATAAAAATTGTATCTGAGAGTTGAGCAAAAGAAGGAGCATTGTCATTAACATCACTTATTTCTACATTAATGGTCTGTGTAACCGAAAGTGCTGGGGAACCGCCATCCCTTGCAAAAATTTCAACCTCATATGCAGAGGCAATTTCACGATCTAAAAGTCCTTCTACTGTCAAGGCATAGTATTCCCTAAGGGTTGGGTTTAACTTAAAAGGTACTTTTCCAGCTATGAAGCAGGTCACTTTCCCATTGAAGCCTGAATCCGTATCTTGAATTCTGATGATTGCTACTGTGGACCCTACTGGTGAATCTTCAGCCACAGGCACTGAAAGGGAAGTTACTGTAATTTCTGGAGGGTTATCATTGACATCTATAATACTGATCAGAATTTTGCAATGGCCAGTCATCGGGTTTTGTCCTTTGTCTGTTGCATCAATACGAATGTCAAAATAATTATTCTTTTCAAAATTTACTTCCCCTATCACTTTAATTTCACCTGTTTCCGGATCTATCTTAAAAGTAGATTTTTCTTGAGGTGGGACCTGACTGCTAAACTCATATGTGACCTTTCCATTATCTCCTTCATCTGGGTCAATAGCAATTACTTTGGTCACCAAAGATCCTTTTAGAGAGTTTTCTAACAAAGTAACCTCATATACTGACTCGTGAAAGGTTGGAGCATTGTCATTTGCATCTTGAACTGTAATAAGTAACTGTGTGGTGCCACTTAATTTTGGTTTGCCACCATCAACAGCTGTTAGTGTTAAATTATAAAATGGCTTATTCTCTCTGTCCAAAGGTTTCTTCAGTATGAGTTCAACTGATTCACTTAGGTGTTTGTCTTTCCTGATTTCTATAGCAAACACTTCATTTGAGCTGAGTTGATAGGCCCTGATGGAATTTGTGCCAACATCCTCATCCACTGCTCCCTCTAATGGAAATTTAGATTCAGCTACTCTTGATTCAGCTATAACAATGCTGTATTCTTTTGCAGAAAAAACAGGGTAGTTATCATTAATATCTTCAATTTCTACATCTACATGATATATTTGTACAGGCTTATCTACTATTATTTCAAGGTGTAAAATACAAACAGTTATCTTTGGACAGATTTCTTCTCTGTCAATGATATTATTTACAAATAAGATGCCATTTTGCAGATTTACCTGGAAATATTCTCTTTCATCTCTAGAGACAATCCTCAACATTCTGGAATTAATCTCACTGATCTCCAGACCCAGGTCCTGAGCAATTCTTCCAACAAAGGTTCCATGTTTAGATTCTTCAGAAATGATATAATGGAGCTGAGACAGCACCAAATCCCAAGCCATTTGTAACCAAAACAAACAAAATACAAGGCTAAGTGATGTACACTTCCATTTTAAATAGGCTGCTCCCATGGTTAGAGTCAATAACAAAAAAGAATAAATTCCAGGAAAAAAATGTTGCCTTAAGAGGACAGTTTTTCTAACGGAGGTTTGCCAGTACAATTTGAGAGAGCAGCTTTTCCTCTTTTTTCTTTCTCTTTGCTTGAAAAGTTGGTGTATAGCGACACCAAGTGCCCCAAGAACAAACAGCAACTTTAATATAAATCCACTGGAATCTCAAAATTGTTTCATCAATATAAGACCATTTGTTTATAAAATTACACTTATATTAAAACAAAATAAAGACACACTAAGAGCTTTATATAATTTATTGTATTTACTTTCCATTGTTAAGATGACCATGGATTGCTTAATATATCCTTTGTGTTGTCCGAATAAAACAGGAGGGCACATTTATTATAATTTCATTTTATTTCAATATTCCAAAATTGCATTACAGCTGTACAAACTCTCTATAATAGACGTCCATAGGCTTGTCCTTGTTTTCTATGTTCCTGGAGATGTAAAGGTCCATTAAAAAAGACTAGAGCAAATGTATATTAAAGGAGAACTACACAAAAACATAACTTAAGCTTTTTTTTTTTGAAAAGTAAACATCATTTCAAGCAACTTTGCAATATACATCAATTAAAAAACATGCAGACTTCTACTGATCTGTCTGACTAGTTTGCTGAGCTGTCTGACTTCTGTTACTTTTTATCAACAGCCATCTGTCCTCAGCCTGCATCCTCCAAACCCCACAATTCCCTGCACACGTGATTTCAATAAGGAACAGAACATCACAGTGCAATGCATTGTGGGTTATGTAGTTCCTGCATGCTGTCTGTAAGCTGTGGAGAAGTTGTTGCAATTTGTAACATCAGTGTTTAGTCCATTTCTTCCCTGCCTGGATTTCAAGTGATGCAGAAAGAGAAGATTTGTTAAAAAGCTGGATTGCAGCATAGAAAATGGCATTTATTCATACGTTTTGAAGAAACAGGTAACTGTGATGGATATATTAGGGGTTTCTGTGTTATGTGGTCCTTTTATCAAATTTTGGTTTGGAAGCTGGAGTTCCTCCTTAAGTAGGTGTGTAGAAAATACAAAATTCATGATCATGAATTTCTGTAATACAGCTATAGGACCTATTATCCAGAATGCTCGGGACCTGGGGCTTTCTGGATAATGGATCTTTCTGTAATTTGGATCTTCATACTGTAGGTCTAATAGAAAATCAATTAAACATTAAATAAACCCAATAGGCTGGTTTTGCTTTCAATAAGGATTAGTTATATTTTAGTTTGGATCAAGTACAAGGTACTGTTTTATTATTACAGAGAAAAAGGAAATCATTTTTAAAAATGTGGATTATTTGGATAAAATGGAGTCTATGGGAGACATCCTTTCTGTAATTCGGAACTTTCTGGATAATGGGTTTCCAGATAATGGACCCCATACCTGTACATACTGTCCATTGTCAATTATGTGTTTCATAAACAGGAAAACTTTCCACGTGGTTAGAGATTTACATCATTATGTAATAGAAAATCATTTGGAAGTGGAAGATCCAATTAAAGGAGAAGGAAAGGTTAAAACTAAGTAAGCCTTATCAGAAAGGTCCATCTAAATATACCAGTAAACCCCCAAAGTAATGTTGCTCTGAGTCCTCTGTCAAAAGAAACACTGCATTTCTTTCCTTCTATTGTGTACTCATGGGCTTCTGTATCAGACTTCCTGCCTTCAGCTTAAACCTCATTGCCCTGGGCAAGAGCATGCTCAGTTTGCTCCTCTCCCCCCCCCCTCCCTTCTCTACTGTAATCTGAGCCCAGAGCAGGGAGAGACTCAGGCAGGAAGTGATGTCACACCACATTAATACTGCAGCTCCTATTCTAAACAGAGAGTTTCTAGAGCTTTTTACTCAGGTATGGTAAAATATTTTACAGAATAAATATAGCATTCTAGCTTGCACTATTGCAGCTAATCTATTGGCAATAACATGCCTCCGTAGCTTTCCTTCTCCTTTAAGGAAGTCTCAGATGTGCCATATATGATATCAAATAAATTTTATTTGAAGAAGTTTTTTTACTCAGGCTATTTCCCTACAGTAAGGTACAGCTTGTAGTCTCTATGTAACCTATTTTTTGTAGCTAAAAAAGCCTCTAAATTTCCATGGAAAGATCTATGAATGAAGAGTCCACTCAGTGAAAAACTCATCTGCTGTTAGTGATTTATTCATGATTGAAAAACTCATTGCTGCAATATTATTATAGTTAAAATAACCAAAACAGATCACATATTTCATTAAAACAAAGGCTTTAATACCGATTTGGAAAATATATTGCTTTAAAACATGGGTTTGCTAAACAGGTGTTCCACATTTGCATTTGAAAAAGAGAAAATGATAAATATGTAAAGTTAATTTTATGCAATGAATTGTCATTGAGGCTCCTCCAATACAATTGGGGTTGTATATTAAAAAAACATGTTATTTATTACTGCACAAACAAGCACTAGCATAAGCTTATTGAAATACTAAATATGAATCATAAGATGAAATATTTGAATATGAGGAGAAACTTTTGAGGATAGAGTTTGCTTCTAGAACAAAGGATGTGCTACTCTTGTTCTACTCTTGAATCATGTAAGATATTAAAGATGAATACCACACTATAATATATATTATAAATACATCAATTCTGGTGTGAACCTTACTCACCTTTCCCTTAATAAAAAAGATGTAATGTCCCATATTTACCATTCCTTCTGGAATACAGAGCATTAGCTTGTCTTTCAGGGTCCATACTGTAGGCATCTTCAAGAATAGATCTTCATTCTTCCAGGTAAGATAATCAAACATGACATAACTTAAGGGCTGAAATCTAGACAAGAATAGCCATGTTGATGGGGGAATGTGAATCTGTGGGTAGCCCAGAAATGCACATTTGCAGAATATTGCTGGGCTATATTGCATGGCTAGGAATTGCCATGTAATCAGACAGTATGCCTGTCGGATCTGTATTTTTAATAGAAATGAAGGTTGAACAGGCCAATAGCGACATCATGTGGATTATGTTAGAATAACAATCATAGTTAGAATATATCTCTAAATATTTTGGGACCTATTTGTTGGGAGAGCATCAATGTTTTTGAGATATCATTGAATGGTTGATTGTTTTCATTACAGTAATTCTATAGCTTTTTACTGATTTAGCTTCAGGAAGAAAGTATATAATGAAAAATATATGTAATACTGCCCCCTTGATATAATGTGTGAGAATTATAAGAATATTAAGAACTTAATAAATGAGCTCCATGATCATATGCATGGACAAAGACCTTAGGACAAGTGATTTTATGCAGATAAATAAATTCTGAAATTTAAGTATTGTAGTCATTTGTGTATTGTTTATTTAAAACATTTATTTGAAATCTGCAAGGATGTGGAGTATAACAAGGGGCGCATTTACTAAGTCTGTTCAGCAAGTAGGAAAAGAGGTGGATTAATTGGAAGAGCTGAGAAAATAAACACCCAAAATGCTGTGAGTGAAATATTTACTTAATTAGTGGAAGTTGAAATAAGTGTGGCTGAGGCACTTTGAGTAAAAAAAGTTTTTTTTGATATTCAGGCTGCTAGAAGACTGGTTTATTGTGGTTCAGAGAAATAAACTTTATTTGTTTGCTTATGCTATATGAAATAATAAAAATGTGCACTGTTTTGCAGGTCACAGACCTGCTTTAAGTTACACAGGGTGCTACTATCTCTTCCTATGAAAAATGTATTGATTGTATTGATGTAATGATTTGAGTTAACGCAAACTACACCACAATAGACTGGAAGAAACAGAATTTTGCTATTAAATTACAGAGTATATGCATGGATGCTTTAAACAAATAAACATAATATGCATTACAATTACACTCTCTGTTAATCTGTTGTCTTTGTCTTTATATAAATTATATAGTTTAATTGTTTATAGACATGATGTTTGATTGATGACTCTCCAGACCTATTTACATTACATTCCTAATTGTAAACTAAAAAAGGTCACTGCAGGGTGCTGCCAGTTACAACCTTGTTAGGTAGAGGGCACCCTAGGATTGAAATTCCTGATATATCCTTATATGTATTTGTGTGACTATAATACTTATGATATAATTTTAACGTATGGTATCCCAAAACCCAGAGTAAACCCCAACGTCCCGGTCATGGCTCACACTTCTGCCTATAGCAGCCGGCTTTGGCTTCGGGAGGAGCCCCCCGCTACTCAGATGCCACCAGGACTTAACACAAGAGGACCAAGGGAGAAGCTCTGGGCAGGCAAGGAAACTGTAACGTATAACTAGAAAGGAGAACAAGGATAGAGGTCAGGGGACAGGCTGGGTCAAAACCAAACAGACTGTACGGTACCAATACAGGAAGCAGAAGCATAGTCAAGGTCACAGGCCAGGGTCATACACAGATCAGAAGCGCACTAGATTCATAATCTAAATAATAGTCAAACGAAGGCAGGGGTCAGTTCAGATATATCCTTATATGTATTTGTGTGACTATAATACATGATATATATAACATATGGTATCCCAAAACCCAGAGTATACCCCAAGGTCAAAGCAGGCAAGGGTCAGTTCAGGCAGCAGATTGTCAATGTCAGGCAGTGGTCAATAACAGGATCAGATGAGATATAGCACCCAGGAACTATGAAACATAGACCTAAACTGGGCAATGAGTTACAGCAGAGTAAGGGGTTTTATAGCCAGTCAAATGGCTTACACAAATCACCTGTGGACAGATTGGCAACAGGTGAACCAAGCTATGCTTACTAGCAATTACCAAGCATAGCCTTAGCTGTCTGCTCGCATAGAGCAGTGGTAATACAAACAACACTGGAACACCAGGTCCCTGGTTTAACTCCAGGCAAGTTCACAATTTTAATACATTTACAGTATTATTAACATAATGTTACAACATCACAATTCCACATGTGTAACACATTGATAACAAAATATAACACTGTTATTTCATTAGAAATAAAATGCTGCATTGTTGGGAAAAAAGTGATAGCACTCAAAATTGCATTTTGCTCACTGCACGTGTATGTATGGAAACGTGTCCCCAGCTTTGTGTTTTTTGAGTGTAAAATATATATTACATATTAAGTCAAATGGATTCAAGTTGCATTAACACTAAAGCATGCAATTTAGAAACGTATTTGTTTTCCAACATAAAAGACAAGGAAAGGTGGGTTCAACCATTAGTGAATCCAGTCCTGACATTTTAAAACCCCCAGTGAATCCATCTTTACTTGTCCTTTAAACATATATTCTGGCCAGAAGAGACAGGAATTTTAGACTAAAAGATATAATCGAGGTTCAATGCAGATAGAACGGAACTAAAGTGTACACATTCTAGATAGATAATGATGCAAAAGTAATTGCAGAACTATGAGTCTAATATATATCTAAAGTCATTAGAGTAAGTACATCATTGTCCTTTATTAAAAAGGGAATAAACAACATAAGGGAGGAAATTGCTTCTTTATAAAGCACTAGTAAGGTCTTATCCTTAATATGCAGTGCAATTAGGCACACACGTTTTACAATATGGATCAGTAGGGAGCTGAGAATCGTTCTAATAAATGAGGAAGGGCAAAAGAGATTTAAATTCTGTCTGTAAAAACCCTTATTAGACTGCAAACAGTTAAGAACACTTGAGTTCTGGATAGCATATACACCAACTTATGCTGACAGATACGATACATGTTTTCAAATGTTTGTTTCTTAGCAAACAAAAGCCATTTAAGGTTTTAAGAACAACTAAAAAAGAGGCCGCTCACTCAGTACCCAGTGCTTGTACTCACAAATTCGAATTAGCAGCCCTTAAGGTGGCCATAGACGCAAAGATCCGCTCGTTTTGGCGACATCGCCAAATGAGCGGATCTTTCCCCGATATGCCATTAATGAGCATGGCTATATCGGGGCTAATCTGATCCAATTACGATGTGCAATGGGCTCCGACGAGATCAAACCTGTCCAATCGACCAAACGACCAATCTCAGCCGGACGAAAGATGTCGGCACTCTCCACACACGATCCAAAAATTGTACGAATCCTCAATTTGTACGATAGAATTTGTGCGTCTATGGCCAGCTTTAGGCATTTTAACTGCTGTCCACAGTTAGGAGGTTATTTATTAAAGGTCGAGTTGTGTTTAACTTGAAAAATGTAAATTTTTGAGGGTGGTTTTCAGTTAAAATTCAAATTTTTGGGGTTTTCAAGATTTGTTATACCCCAAAGCTGGAAATAGCTTGAGTCTGAAAATACTCCAGCTAAAACCTGTCAAGGTCATATAGGTGTCAATGGCCGAGGTCCCTTGAACCATTTGAAGATGTTATAAGCCTTCATGATGTTCGGGTTTTTTTCAGTGGGTTTAAGACAAAAACTCGATAAACTCGAGTGTTTCGAGTTTTTTTCAGACGAAAACTCAATAATTGAGTATTCTGGATTTCAGCCTGAATTTCGAGTTTTTTCCATTCAAGTTTTTTGTAAATAAGAAAAAATTTGAGTTGTGAGTTTATTCAAGGTATAAAAAATCTCACAAAGCTCACAAACTCGACCTTTGATAAATAACCCCTTAAATTCATGATAAAACGTTTTATTATCCACCAAAAACAAGAAATGCAAATTTATCAAATTCATGACCAATTTGTTACAGTTTTCAAATCTAAGCAACCAATAAATAAAATTAAACACAAGCTAACTTTAACTAATGAGTTAATATCCTTAACCCCTCCCTTGCTTCATACATTGTTTGTGGCACCAATGATTGAATTTGAGCAAAACCTTTTTTTCCCTGTTAAAGTAACAGAAACACCAAAAAATGAAAGCATTTTATAGGAATGACAATATAATGTACTGTTGCCTTGCAGTGGTAAAATTTGTGTTTTTGCTTCAGAAACACAACTATAGTTTATATAAACAAGCTGCTGTGTAGGCATAAGGGACAGCCATTCAAGCATAAGATACATAGAAGATAACAGATAGATAAATTCTGAAAAATGCTATTTTATACTACAAAGCTGTTATCTGCTGAGTGTCCTGTGCCTTTTCTCCTTTTTCACTGTATAATGGCTGCCCCCATAGCTACACAGCATTTATTTATATAAACCATTGTAGAGTTTCTGAAGCAGTTTTACCAGTGCATCACAACAGTACATTAGGGGGCAGATTTATCAAGGGTCGAAGTGAATTCGAGGGAATTTTCGAAGTAAAAAAATTAGAAATTCTAAGTAATTTTTTGGATACTTCGACCATTGACTTTGAATTCGATTAAAAGTAAAATCGTTCGAATATACGACCATTGGATAATCAAAGTACTGTCTCTTTTAAAAAACTTTTACACAACTTCTTCAATATGTTCCTAGGTGTTTCAATACGTTTTATACGTAATTTGCTTTCCACTAACAGTTTGGAATTTTTAAAAAATGGAATCTATTTTTAGTATTGCTTTCTTCTTCAATTCTGCCTGTGTAATGTCCATGTTCTTTTTCCTACTTCAAATGTTCTTGTGTGATGGAGTCCATTTGTGCTCCTTAAATGTGACCAACCAGTCTTACTATATAATACTCACCAAATCCCTACCCCACACACACTCATGAAGAGACAGTTATTTATCCATATTACTGTCAACCTGATCTCTGGCCCCCTTTTCCACACATACTGTAAATCAAAAAAAACAGCTCATTACAGCACATTTTGAGAACGGAATATTAGCCTAAATACTTATTTTATATCACAGAATAGTCAAATTATTCAAACGTATTAGAATAATTATGCCTCCTTCATACATTTTGTTCTCATGAAAGTTGTGAGGCTGGACATAGATCACTGGCCTGTGGAACGTGTTGTATCACAGTAATGTAGGCAGGCTGTTATAAGTTCACCATCTTTATTTTACACACACAGAGACTAGCTTTCCAGTCTCCTCCCACTATTCCCAGGGCTGCAACATCCAGACATCCTTCAAAAGTAATTAACTTTATAAAACTTAACACAGCTTATACAAATACATAAGAGAACGCTCACCCATCCAGACCCTAAACAAATATTGCTGTGGGATCACAGTCTAATAATTTACTAAAATGGGTACATGCTTGTAATAATCCAGAGCATTCAATTAGGAGTTTGCTTTAATGAAAGTAATTAGAAGATTATTATAATAACTTGTATTATAGCTAACTAGTGATTAGCTTCAGTGCATTACATCCTAACTGCCTGTGCTAGAAAGTGAGCCCCTTGACTAAGTTAAGGTTACATTTTCATTAAACAGAAGATGTCTGGTTTACGGGGCAAGCACACAACTTATATGGTTCACCTGGCAAGGCTGCCTGCAGTCCAATGCCCTCACAGTAGAGCAATTTTTAATTTGTCTCCAAGATAAACTAAATTTGCCACAATCACAAAAAGGCCTAGATGGTGTAGAAAAGGTATTTTTACTTGTTTTGGACTTTCCAAAACCCTATCCAAAGATATGGTGCACAACTCTGATCTTCATGATACAAAACTATATCAGGAAAGGTAAGGTAATTAGGTTTAGCTATAATACTGGATGAATGCAGTGTGATAGGTTGCAACTTGCAGGACATCGTCTATCATGTATTTTGCAGTGGCCGGCTACATTAGTAATAGGAGAGAAGGCTGGAGGGAACATCTAGGCCTCAGAAACCTTCAACATCATGGTCGTATTGATGGAAACATTGGGGTAATAGTCAACGTGCTATAGTTCCAGGGAACCCAGGGCAAAAATAAGGACTCACCTAATAGAGGACACCACACTGTTGATGAGATCTATCTGTACAAAGGTACATCATATAAAATAATAACTCAGCCCTCAGTGCCCAAAAAAAGGCAAAACTAAGCCAGGTGGGCATGCAAGGATTAAAAGTGGTCTAGTAAGATAATATAAGACTGCTCACATAATGTCCAGACCCTGCTGACAGAGGTCAAGGGGTTATCAAAAATTGGAATAAGACACAGGACTGTAGCAACAAACAAGTGCCTATACCCTGTCTGCCGTTAGCATGGGAAATATGTGTCTCTGCCCAGGTGCCACTGTACTTACTGTAAACACCCGGCAAAGGGTACTTTATATAAGTTTGGTCAAATAGCTGTGGCTCTCCTAAGTGTGACATTACGACAAGTTTCCCAAGATTCCAATGTTTTGTCTAATAAATTCAGTTATTCTGAAGAACCTTGTCTTGGAATCTTGCTTCATAATAAGGTTCTGGTAAGCAAATTAGCAACAGTATATGAATTATAAAATAATAATTTTTACATTGGCATCAAATATTTATTGCCCAGCTCCTAAATGACAAAAAAGGTAATTACAGGTAAAAACTCATGCCATACAGCTTAATATTGCAATATGAAGAGATGATCAACATGGGACAGATTCAATTCAGTGAGAAAAAAGTTTATCACGTGAAAACTCATGGACGAGATTCAACTCGAGATGCAATTCAATTCAGAAAAAGTTATATATCTATTTATCACATGAAAACTCATTGAAGTCTATAGGGAAAACTTGATCTGAATTAGAAAAAAAGTTTTTTCTCCTTGAATTAAATCTAGTCCATGTGTTTCCATGTGATAAACTATGAGATACATTTTTCTCACTGAATTGAATCTGGTCCCATGGGTGTTTTAGCACAAGGTGAAAGAACATTGCCATCCTCAGTGATATTAATATTTTGAACCAGAAGGAACTTTTCTATAAATTAGCGTTCATATTGATATTTACTATAGTGTCATATATTTACAGCCTGTGATAAAGCATTAATAACTGCCAAGTTACACAATCAGTGTGAGTTAAAGGGGACCTGTTACCTTAAGAAATGATTCCAAATCCTATTTTACACTACAAAAATTATTTAATCTTGTTTTATAGTCTTGGAATTCACAATCATAGAAAGCAGACAGGCACCATTTTGTGGACACAATTATTAAGATAAGCTTTTCATCATGCCAAAATCTTGTTTCTGTGCCAGAATGGAGGACCTGATGTCCATGCCCAGGCCCTGGCTACACAATTAGATGGTGACAAGAGAGGGGGAATGTGGTGAATGCAATGACATCTAGGAAGTGCATGGAAAGTGAACATAATTGCCTGCCCTGCCTCTGTGCCTAAGGTATAGAGGTGGCACAGACAATATATGTTTGATAGCTGAGACTTTTAAACAAGCTTATAAGAGGAATAGATGTTTCAATTAAAAAAAGAGAATTCGGATTTCATGTTTATTTTGAAAAGGACTTTTGTGATACAGTTTTTTTATGTCTGGGTGGCAGGTCCCATTTAAATGTGGGGAAAAGGTGGTGAATTGCTTTCTGTTGTGAACAATAAGATTTACCATAATATGAAAAACCTGCTTGATTGTTGGCTAAGGCAAATTGCCTGTTTACCTAAACTCTTGGTCAGAAGGTATATACTGTTGTATGTTCAAAACTAGAAAATATCTACTGTTCATGGTCCACAAGCAGGTCATGGTCCAGTACTTTGCTCCGGTTGCTACTCTGCCCTGTTTCTGGGATTAGTGCTATTTCTTAGTATCATAAAATGCACAGGTCACCGTTCTATTACCTCCAAATGTGGAATCTACAAATAGAATACAGAGAAGTGCTCTTAGAGCAGAAATAGTGTTTGAAGCTGTATATTCAGAAGTGTTAAAATAAAATAAATATATTCACTTTAATGGTTTTATGTGGTACTGATGTTTGCACTTATTTTATAGTGTTAAGTAATTCAGACTGTTGAAATGACTCCTATATTGCTTAGGAGCCACCAAAGAAACGCAAGATGTGTTGAGATGTTGAAAACTGTGGCCAGCTGCACCGATGATATGTGACTGATTCCCCTGATGTGAAAATAAGGAATCTTAGTAAATAAAGTTTTTACATTTTGCTTCTGCACTTTTAATTTATCTTGTATTCCATAACAATTTACTGCATTAACAGCTTAATTCAAAAGGACATTCTACCACTATATTTGTGTATGGGTTTCCTTGCAGTGGAAACATCTTTAATGTAATTATCATTATTTCAAAATCTACTGTTTAGCTACAGCTAAACAATCAACGAAGTGTTGATATTAACGAAAACCAATATGCATGAATGAATACATTTTTTTGCCTAATACTGATCTGTGACAAAATTCTAAACTTTTGCTATTGGCAAAATTGTTCTTATGTGAAGAAAAAAAAATGCCCTTTTACTCCAATGCATTTGATTCCCACTGACTTTTAGGCATTTAGTGGAAGAGAAAACTTCCATTGACTCCAATGCGTTTGGCACGGAAAAAACACCCACTGACTCCAACGAATTTTGCAAAAAAAAATCTATTCCCTATAGGAAATTAACGAATAGAAATATTTTCATAATTGAATATTTACTGCATGATGTTGGCAAACACTTAAAGTGTACAATATTTATTGTCAGAATTTCTGGATAGGGTTATGCATCAAGAACCCCAATTTCTATGAGATATATTTAATAAATGGACAGTGACCATGTCTGTTTGTGTTGTTTGCTTTTATCTTTCATATTTTTTAACCTCTGAGACTGAATTGAGATTGAAAGAGCCCCTCCTGCTGATTTATGGTTCCCACCAGAAATCCTACCTTACACTTGACAGCTGGCTTCTATATAAATCTTCAAGTTTCTCCTTTGAAAATATACCTTTCAATTTATTTTTCAAAAAATGAATGAGCAGAAGGGATCAGTTTTATCATTAGCATTTTTATTGAAATCTCACAGACGTAACAACATAAAAGCAGATTACTGTCTTAATTCATTTGGCACTGGCTGGTGCTTAATCAAAGACCTCTCCAAACTAAACGAATTGCCTCCAGTGTATACACACACCATATTTTATCTCACTTCAGCAATAATTCTCCATTCCTAAACAGTGAGCTGTAAGGCCAGGTACAGACTTTTTAGTGCTGCCATTGCAATACAAATGAGTCATCAAATGTTGGCCAGTAGAACAATTCACATAAGTGTCTGTATTTTGACAGACATTTGGGATCAATGAAAGGGAAAATACACCCATTTTAGACTGAACTCGTTCCGTTGGACTTATGTAGAAAAGGTGCATAAGCATCTAAACTTCTGAAAAAATATATTTTTTTTACAGAGACATACCTGATTCCTCAAATTATTAGACCATTATAGTCTACCTCTGACTTGTATGAACCATTTCCAAGTCCTCCCTCACCTTGTTCCAATATGAAGTGATGGATTCTGAGACTTAAGTTTCTTTCCTTTCCAGAGAATCTGTGCACTACCCATTATGTAAAGCAAAGGGAAAGAACTGTATTTTTTAAGGGAATATAAAAAAACAATATATTGTTTAAATACAGGTATAGGATCTAGTATCTGGAATGCTTAGGGTCTGAGGTTTTCCACATAAAGGATCTTTCCCTAAATTTGTATCTCTATGGGGCTCATTTACTAACATTTACTTAATATGGATTTTTTCCCACAAATCTCTAAAAATTCTTATTTTTCAAAAGCTTTAAGAGTGTAAAACCACGAAAGCTTCTAATACAAAACTTCACCAGATACAAGTTGTCAAGGTCCTATTGAAGTCAATGGGAGCTGCACTGATCCAATTGGATCAATTAAAATTAATTAATTAATTAAATCAGTTCTGGCTTTTAGAGGTAGAGTATTCATATTTTTTGAAACATTCTGCATTATTTTCCAATTGCACTTTTTTGTTCAGATCTTTAAATAAATGTCATGACATTCATAATTTTAGAGAAAGTGAGTTTAGTCGTGGTTTCAAGAACCTCTAAAATCACTAAAATTTGAACTTTAATAAAATAAAATTAAATATGCCCAATAGGATTGATTTGCCATCAGTTTGGATCCATCCAGCATAGTTAATATCAAGTACTAAGTACTGTTTTATTATTACGGGGAAAAAGGAAATCACTTTTTTAATCATTTACTTATAATGGAGTCTATGGGAGATAGCCTTTCCGTATTTCTGAGATTTTTGGATAAGGGATCCTATACCTGTATAGTTTTTGGGAAACTTGTTTTTTTCATTTGTAAGCAAGCTCAGCTCAACGTTTTGTTTTCTGCTGCAAACAGCAGGATTATTGCACATGGTAACATTTTCTAGGAGTTAGTGATTTCCCTGCTCCAATAAACCCATTCCACCAAACAAAAGTGACCGAGATTGCTGCCAGTTTTAGGAAGAACACTAACAAAGCATTTATTATCTCAAGAACTATCTGAAAAAAATATAAAACCTAACTGTGAAACAGATGCATTCAACATTTACTACACTTTGGAGCATTTACAGCTGTGCTGCGACAGTTCCCCTTTTAAGGAAATACAGATAGTATAAGTTTAATGTTTCCCATGCTTGTTTTTTCTTTAATTTTTTTGGGGGGGGGGGATTCAAGCTTTGCAAGTGCATATTCTGCTGATGAATGGCTTTCAGCTGAAAATTTAACTTGTGGATGTCAGCTTGCATTTACATAAATGCTTGGGTTTTCCTTGGGAAATATACATTTTATTTGCTTTCTGTACAAAATGAATGAACAGAAAGGTTCTGCTTTTAAATTAGCATATTTATTGAAATCTTACGGATGTACCAACATTAAAGAACATGACTGGTTTAATTCATTTGGCAATGGCTGGTGCTTATTAATCAAAGACCTCTCAAAAGTGTATGATTTGACTCGAGTGTATACACATGGATTATTTTTCTCACTTGAGCAATAATAGTCACCAATGTGTTGCTAGGCTATGAACATGCTGTGTACATTGGAAATTTCTGCAATCAATTTACTACTAAACGACCACTTTACTTTTAATTTTTAAATCGTATTTTGTCTAATGGAAATGTTAAGAGATAAATGTATAATTATTGTGTGTTTTTTGCCTTTTGAGAAGGTGCTACTGTTTGCAGTTGGAACCGGGTTTATGCTGGTTTATTGTCTAAGGATGGCTAGCCACAACCTTCTTTATTATTATCAGAAAGGTTTATATAAATACACCAGTAAACCCTCAAAGTAATGCTGCTCTGAGTCCTCTGTCAAAACAAACACTGCATTTCTTTCCTTCTATTGTGTACACATGGGCTTCTGTATCAAACTTCCTGTTTTCAGCATAAACCTCCAGGGCTAGGACTTGAGCATGCTCAATTTGTTCCTCTCTCCCTCTCCCCCTCCCTTTTCACCCCTTTCTCCTCCCCTCCCTGCTGTAATCTGAGCCCAGAGCTATGAGTGAGGAGGGAGAGACTCAGGCAGGAAGTGATGTCTTACCAAGCGAATATGGCAGTTGCTATCCTAAACAAACAGAGAGAGCTTCTAGAGCTGTTTACTCAGGTATGGTAAAGCATTCTGCAGAATAAATATAGTCGTATAGCTTGCACTATTGTGGCTAATCTATTAATAAACTGCTTCGGTAGCTTTCCTTCTCCTTTAATGTGTAGGCATGGACAATAATATACACAGGTATGCATCTTCTTGTATTACATAACATTTTTCAAATTGTTCTATTATTTATAATAATAGAATCTGCCATCTCAAACTCACTGCCCTCACTGGGAAGAACCACCTAGGCTACTTTAAAAGAAAGTTCTGCTCCTCGAGTCTAAACGGGTTTTGGTTTATTGATCTTTTGTAAAAAAAAAAAAAGATCTGACACCATCTGTCTATAATGTCCTATAATGTACTTGCAAAGAGTAATCATGCCCCCTCTAAAGCACCTTTTCTCCAGCGAAAACAACCCCAACCTTTAAATCTTCCATCCACCAGTTGAGTTGCACATCTCTGCACTCTCTCCAGCTCATTAATATCTTTCTTATGGACTGGAGCCTAAATCTTTACCACAAACTCAATGTGGGGCCTTGCCGGGATCCTATGAAGAGGCAGAAATTATGTTTCCAACTTGATGCCCTTTTTATGCAAGACAGTACTTTCAGTTCCTTTACTAGCTACTACCTGACACTGCCTAGAGTTGCACAGCTACTCTGACAACTGTGTTATCTAAAGTCATCGTAACTCATTTAATGCATTTAACCTTTTCATTAGCATACCAAAGCACCATTGTTAACAACTGTGAATGCTTTAACTAGATGGGATGCTGTGACATTTTCTGTGTTAAATGGGATAAATGGGTTAAATGTGTTTAGATATTCTCTGTTAAACACACGAACCAAGATGGCTTCATCTGTAGTTCTCAATTAAAAGGTACCTGTTACCCAGGCATGAAAAGCTGTATAATAAGAGGCTTTTTCAAATTGAACATGAAACTCAAAATCCCAGCGGTCCCAGCGATCATATTTTGCCTTCCCCACCTCTATGCCTCTTAAGGAACAGCAATTACTGCTGTACTTCCTAGTTGTCTCTGCCCCTCACTGTCTTTAATTTTATAGCCTGTGTATTGGCATGTGCATCAGTTCCTTTTTTTCATGAGATTTTAGGATAATGCAAAACATGCCTTGATAACAATTTCCACAAATTGGTGCCTCTCTATATTCTAATTGATGATTACAAAAGAATGAAGGAAATAAGATTTAAAAAATTTACATAGAGTCAGTAAAGTTTATTTTGCTCGACGAACATGATAACATAGGATTTTAAATAATTTAAATGATACCCCCAACACACTACCATTTATACAAATGCAGCATAAGTGCCTGTCCAAATGTCTGTATTCTTCTGTGCATGAATATCAATTTGTTTAATGAATTGATGTTAATGATCAGCTTCATACATGGGAAATTCAAAAAAGTACCCAATGTAAAAATGTATGATATGTGCTTTTGCAATGAGTTGCAACCAGTCTGCGTAAAATCTGGTGTTTGAGCTAAGGAGGAGCTCTTGAGCCAATCTGATTAGAGAAAATTGGAAGAAGGAAGGAGTGCCTAGGGCAGCACTGAATGTAGATACAATGCTAATCATGACCACAAATTTCTTATATGCTAAAATATATGCCTATTTGCTATCACCGCAGTGCTAATATTATGACAAATGGAATAAAAACCCTCCTGGCTTAAACATATCAATCATACCAATCAATGAATTAAATGTATAAGAAAATAAAAACCTGATTGGTCAATGTGGATTGCAAGATAATGTAAAGCATCTCCTAGTAAATATATTATTATATTTATATTTGGCAGTTATAAACCAAAGCCAAAGTGAGATTTTTACAAAACTTTTGGCGCATTGGACAAATGAACTTGTTACCTGCCTGATTTGTGTGTTAATATTTTATAGATGAATAAGAGGGAAAACAAATAGCTTGCTTATAAATATGCCACATTTCTCTTTTTAAGCTGCAAGAATGGTTGAAAGAAAATTGAAATTAATATAACAATACATACACAATGAGACTGGAAGAATTATAGAGTATTATACTTTTAGCATTTTATTGATTATCTTAGGGAATAAGGTTATAAATATCTTTATTTGTCATTCAAACTGTATGCATGATGTTATGGGATAAATGTTTCTAGGAGACTTTTCTATTTTGAGGATTTATGATCTGGTCACATTCTAAACAGAAAATATGCCAAGATATTTTTCTGTATGCTGTTACATGCCACCTGTATATTGAACAAAGTATAAATGGCCTCGTCATTGAGAGCAACCTTCATTACAAAAGATACACATAAGTTGTTTTCATTAAAATCAGATTCATGCTGTACATTCTGATGAGTTTGTTGATTAATGCAGTGACTCCCAAACCTCTCCCCTTGGACCAGATTATAGGAATTGGCCAAAGGCGAATTCACAGATAAATATATTTCAGACTAGAGTCTGCAGTAAGAATTATTTAGGTTAAATGCAGATAAAAGTGATTAATACAATCTTGACTTCCAAGGCTGAGTAATTGAAAACTACTGGTATTTAGATTCATAAATGTGCTCTTCTGTATATCAAGATATGGCTTCAGGTCATTCAAGACTACATTTTATTAAAGAGTTGGACAACTTGGCTTTCTCTCACAGTTTCAGATTTTTCATGTACTTACGGTTAAAGTTCTGTTACTCCTATTGGCTACAGACTTTAAATAAATCTTTCAATATTCTGATGTCCGTACCCAAAATTCAAATTGAATTTGAATCTTGAATGTCAGGAAGGCAATTAACATATTCAAATGGTTCAGCCCACCTTGGCCATTGACTTGTAAATGAACTCGGCAGGTTTAGGTGGCGAAAATTCAAATTACAACTGTACTTTATTGAATTTCTCATGTATGACACTGTTAGCAGACAGAACAATCTGGAGTTGCCGTGACAGAACTCATGCAGAAGAAGGAAGGATATAACATCACCTCATGGAGATTATTCCCAGAATGCACATGTCAATAAAACTTTATGAACACACAACAACATAAACATTGACACCTGCTGGCAGAAGTAAACAACAGTATAACACAGTATATGAGAGAGAAGGTTTTTGTTGCTAAATGTCTAACAGACACCACAAAAAAAAAATAATAATTTGAATATACTATTCAAAAGTAAATATATGTCCTGCTCTAGGAGATCCCAAACAACAATGGGGATGTTAACCTGGGATGAACTGTAATTGTTCGCAAAATCTAAGTTGGCCACCAACTTACTCAGCATACACCACGAATGAACAACCAGCACCTTTTTTGTTGCAGAGACTTCCCATCTTTTTCCTATGCAAGGTTTAGTCTGGGTGCTAAATCAGGGTAGTGTCAGACACAGAGCCATTTTATTCAATATAATTACACCTCCTAACTTTTGAAAACTAAAAAAGGAACATAGTTACTGTAACTGCTGAATGTAGTGTGGTGGCAATTTTTTGTGCACCTTTAAGTCACCCCAAAAATACCATGATCATAAAAAAAAGATATGCCAGTAAGATCAGTGCAGAAATGCACAATGAGCACTCCATTAACCTCAGACATACCAGAAAGATCACTGCATAAATGGGTAGATTGAAAGCATTACCTCGCCAAGACGTGCACAAGTAGAATGCCACAAGAGTAGTCTTCAGTGCTCCCATGTTACCTGTCTCTCTCAGCCTCCCTTTGCCTGGCTGAAATTTCTGTAAAAAAAAAATCAAAGATGGTTGATTTTCCCTTTCTCTTTCAAATCCAGTGGCAGGCAGATCTAAGGTTTGGTGCAGGTTCAAAGAGAAATGCACTGCCAGGTGAGGAATTTAACCAATACTGAATTAGGGTCCGATATAGACTTAGATTTGTGTTGGCACCAATGTTACTCATATCATAGAGTGAATAGGGAAGCTATGCAACTGGCAGCAGTGCCAAGTTTACTCTGCCTACTCTGCCGTCTTTATTCAAGATTTATCAAGATGATTGTAGATTTCAGTTCATTATCTGTCCAAACAGTTTCGGTCTGTTTATTATTGTACTTAATGGTTTTTATTGTTATGGGACCTGTTATACACAATGCTTAGGACCTGGGGCTTTCTGGATAATGGATCTTTCCATAATTTGGATCTTCATACCTTAAGTCTTCTAGAAAATCATGAATGTATTAAATAAGAAAAATGGGCTGGTTCTGTTAATAATAAGGAATTATTATATCTTAGTTTGGATCAAGTACAAGGTATTGTTTAATATTAGAGAAAAAGCAAATAATTTTAAGAAAATTGGATTATTTGGATAAAAATACAGGAGATGGCCTTTCTGTAATTTGGAACTTTCTGGATAATAGGTTTCCAGATAACGAATCCCATACCTGTATTTAACATTATACCTGACTGCTGCTGCTTCCTATAAGATTGCTAGTCTTTATTTGATTTACATACTACATATACATATTTGTTTCTGTATTATTTATTTTTTTATTCCTGCAGAAAGTTACCAGTAGAGATGGACATACAACATAATTATTTCATTATTATTTGGATAAAAATACGGGAGATGGCCTTTCTGTAATTTGGAACTTTCTGGATAATAGGTTTCCAGATAACGAATCCCATACCTGTATTTAACGTTATACCTGACTGCTGCTGCTTCCTAAAAGATTGCTAGTCTTTATTTGATTTACATACTACATATACATATTTGTTTCTGTATTATTTATTTTTTTATTCCTGCAGAAAGTTACCAGTAGAGATGGATATACAACATATTTATTTCATTATGTCTTAAGCATTTAGAATTTGACCTTGTGGCTTCTTTCATCAGATTGGTAGAATTTAATAGCATATTAGGCATACTGGGAACATTACACATAAGGTATAAAGTATCGTTGTAAATAATAAGGCTTCAAGGCTTCTTTTCAGTGATAATGAACTCACTTTTGACCTGTGTTGATTTTAGCAAAGTTTCTACTCATCTTGTTTGATGTAGTTTACAAGTTCATTAAATTAAAAGGGGGAAAGTTGAAAGGTAATTCAGTTTGCAGCATGGCGGTTGCGGACCCCTGGCTTAGCAGAATAATTCTTTAGAAAACTGGCAACTAGTGTTCATTTTTTACATTTTTGTATTTGTTTTTAATTATTTAAATTTGTTGTGCTTCTCTTAGACTTTAATCTGTTATCTGTTGATAGAGGTCACTTACCCTAGTGATCAGGGAACAGCATTGAAGTCAACATAGAATATGAATAATAGAGGTCCCAGGAAGGAAAACAAGCAATACAAAATAAGAATAGCCATAAAACTCAATCTGGCCTCATTTATAAACACTGGTTAAATGTATACCTGCACACTTACCTATAGCAACCAATCAGTGATTAGGTTCTTTTTTCATCCAGCTGCGGGTTGAACATTGAAAGCAATCATCTAATTGGTTACCATGGGTTACTGCCCAGGTGGAAATTTGCCCAATTAGTTTTTACCCCATTTTGGAGTTCATCAGCAGCAGATTTCAGAGCTAATAATTTAAAAAAAACCCTAAAAACAAAATAATGAAGACATTTTATGTACAGGAAAGGTGAACTCCACTATGGGAGACAGGCCATTGGCACATGCCAGACATATATATATGCAAAGATTAGCAGGGCACTAATTCTGGAATTTCGTGTTCCTCATTAACAGTGCAAGGTATGAAGAGAGATATAATTAATACAATAACAATAATTATGCCAGTCAAGCCTTGCAATCCCGATGCTGCTATCTCACTGACCCTAGCAAACAGAATCGTTTAAAATTCCAGGTCGGAAAGAGTCATCACAGAAAGAGCCATAAAATGCAAATGCCTTTTGAGCTGGAATTCTAATAAGCAGTAACTAGAGGGTTGACTTCATTTCATTACCTAAAAAACAACAGTTATTATTAAATTTGTTCCTGAGCAACAGCAGAAAATGCTAACTACGTATTAAAACAAAATACACAAAGTTACTGCAGCAAATGATATTGCCATAACGTGTGGCGCTGGTGACTGGAAAGGAATTATTATTTTTCTTTCCCTATGAACAGCCCTGTCTATCGTTGTGATCTGTGAAGCAGTTATAGGAAAATTGTTTTCAATTTAAAATTAGTACAGTTCCACCTCAGGAATGAGGCTTTATCATGCGCAAATAGGCTGCTGACTGCACTAAGTGTGATTGTTTCCAACAATTTATGCTAGCGAATACAACAACAGGTATTAATAAATCTGCCTCCAACGTTTCATTGCTCTCAGTTATATGGGAATTAGTGGGGAGGTAATAATAATAAGTAACAAAAAAATATAGAATTGATGGCAGGCTCTTAATATCCACAACCTTGTGCTTATTCTTGAGTCACAAAAGGCATTTTTCCATCTGGTAGTCTAATGTCAAATTATAAGTTTGGAAAATTCCTCCAGAAGAACACTACCTATATGAATGCATAATGCTATAATGCTATAGGGTAAAGATAGTGTATTAGAAATATTGTGGATCTCTAAAACTGGTGTCACATGCATGCACATAACGAGCGAGTTGTGGTACCCGCTCATTATGCACATGCGTGTGCCTCGACATGGCCACTCACACTGGGAGCTCAATCCTGGTGCAGGCAGCCTAGCTCTGATGGGGGCAATTTTTTATTTAAAAAATATACTGTTTCCCACAACCCAAATGTGTGATTGAATAGCCCGCACCTCTGGTGGAGTAAAAAAATTCAGGGTGCCCGGTGCCCTCTAAGCCCTCAAACAATAAAATTTCAGACAATTCCATGCTTCCTAATTTGTCATTTGGGGAAGGCTCTTTCGTGTTACAGCATTATTGTTATTATGCCCCCATGCACAAAGCAAGATCTTTACAGAATGGGTTTGCTGAGCGGATGTGGAAATGGGATTAGAGTGGAAGAACCTGACGGCACACAATTATGACTCCAACCAAACAAAACACCTTGGACCACTGACTATGTGCTAGTCCTGATCACTCAACACAAGTGCCTAACCTCACTAATGCTCTTGCAATTAAATGGACGCATATACTATACCTCCAATAACCACAAGAGTAGATGATGTTATAACAGAAAAAGAGGGACCAATTCACACTGATGAAAATAAGATGTTGGACAGGCTTCTTTCCGTTTAGTGTAGAAAAGGTTGAGAAAGACAAACATACCCTAAGGTCAAGCTTTCATTATATGTTAAAAAGATATACAAACCCTTCTTGAAGCTATCTTCTAGTACAACCTCTTCAGGGTATAAATAACTATATGTTGTTATCATATCCGCCAGATATTTCTTTTCACAGTGAGCCAATGGGCAAGCACTCTCTTAGTAGAACCAAGGCAGGAAAGTAGCACAGCATAAAGCTGCACCTCATTTTCCATTGGGGCACAGAATTCCCTTTGGCTATGTAAGTGTCAGCGCCTTACCTCCCAGCACGTCTCTCCCCGAACAATGGCGAGCATGCACGCACTTCTGCATTCCTCTTCAAAGTGACGCTGGCGTCCAACGTCCAAGTCGCAGGCATCATGACATCATCAGGGTGTGTCTAATTGGGACTTTCGGCGCCAAAGATTGTTTAAAAGGTCTGTCCACCATTTTGCTGGTTCCAGTTATTCTGATCCTGCCGAAGCGTTCTTTACTATTGAATTCCTGGTTTTCGACTTTTTGCCTGACTCTTGACTTCATTTCTTGCCGCCTGCCTTGAACCTTTGTCCGACTTCGACTATGTCTTCTCTTCATCCTTGCCGGTACCTCGTTTACGACTATTACACCGCACTTCCTTGTTGGATTCCACAGCAGAAAGCCCGGGCCCCCAAATGGGCATCGGTGAACACCGGAACCCACCAGGTATTCCTGTGCATCCACAAGGTACAATAACCAATCAAGGTTCCAGAAAACGTAGTCATTACAGTAAGTACTTTGTTTGAAAAGAAATATGTGTTTTATCAATTTTTGTTGAAAGGTTCCTGCTGCCAAAATGCTTGTTTTGGCCATAGGGACACCATTGTGACACAGAGATGCCAACCTGGAGTCAGAAGTGGTCTGGGAGCATCTTGGCTACACCTGCCACAAGCCCCTTTCCAAGCCCAGAGTCTGCCATATCCATGCAATCCATTTTGCCCAGCCTAACCCTTGATCATGCTCCCTGCTTTGGGGGATTTCTTTCAGGTAACATTTCTGTGAATTCAAAGTGCAAATAATGTGGTGATATGTGGTTAAATTAGGCTGACTCCCCAGCAAAACTGAAAATACTCAGTAAGGCTGATGGAAGACCACAATTTTTTGAGGACCCGGAAAAAGCGTTGGACTATATAAAAGGCCAGGAACATACCCAAGATGGCTAATTTCAAACCTCCCAACATTGGTTTTCTTGTTCTTTTTGTCTTTTGGGAATCCCTTTGCCGATCGCCAAAGGAAGTTCAAATAGAACGTATTCTCTGTTAAGTCAGACCTAGCTCTCCAACAGTAGCTTTGATGGTTTTGACTTTTATTTTGGAAAATGGCCAGACTTTACAGCTAATTTTCCCTTCTTCTCTTTTACTATGATACAAGTTCCACCTGATTGTGTTCACGTAATGGACAAACTAGTCCCATAGTAGCATAAGGCGTCTTATCTAAACCCATGGATCACCCTCAGTCTTTACGATTTGTACTTCATTATGCTAGGCATGGTTAACTGTTTGTATGATGGTTTGCAGTTGCTATAATTGTTTAACGGGGGGTGGAAAACTGGGGGGGGCCAATCGAGGAATATACCCAAGATGGCTGATGTCACAGATCATATTTTCGGCTACATCGGACTTAGCACTCCAACAATATCTTTGATGGATTTGACTTTTACTCTGGGTAATGGCCTGCCTTTACAGCTAATTTTTCCTTTTTCTCTTTTGATCCTTTAAGTGAATGTTACAAGTTTCACCTGATTTTGGTTACAGAATGGACAAACTAGTCCCATAGTATCATAAGGCAACTTCTCTGAAACCATAGATCACCCTCAACTTTATGATTCGCATTTCCATATGTGGGACATGGTTACATAATTTGCAGGATGGTTTGAAGTTGCTATAACTGTTTAACTGGGGGTGGAAAACTGGGCTAGTTTATTAAATAGACTATATGTTGAACTACCACAGATTACTGCATTCTTTATGTTTTATCTAAATTTATTGATTTAAGATATGCTAAGACCCTGGGTGGGATAAATTAGTGACGGCTGGAAATGCTGCCACTATGGTCTCAGCTATGTATATATGTTGGTTACTATGTTTTTTATTTTCTTTTTGGAATTTGGAACGTAATATTTATTTCTACATGACTTCTCTTTACATAACCTTAACAAGTCCTGGATCCGGGGCTGCTCGCTGGGACAGCCAGACCAGGCAGACGTTCAGAACCAATCTTTATGTTTCTTTTCAGAAAGGTATAGGATAAAACAAGATGTCGGTCAAAATTGATAATATAGCCCACACAACTGTTAATCTTGAGAATATTAAACTTATTACTTGGAATGTCGGGGGTTTGAATACATCCATTAAAAGACGCAAAATACTTGACCGTCTTAAAAGAGAAAAATACATATAGCATTCTTACAGGAAACTCATTGGCGAAAACAAGACGCTGTATCTATGCGGGACAGATGGATAAGCTCGGTAACTACAGCATCCTATACATCAAAATCTAGAGGTGTAGCGATTATAGTAAATAACTCTCTAAACAGCAACATAGGGAAAATATATAAGGACAGAATGGGTAGATATTTGATTATGGACTTGGACATTCAGGGTACAAACTATACCTTGGTTAATGTATATGCTCCCAATAATGACAATCATTCTTTTTTCACAGAATTGCTTCAACGACTAGACTCCTGGGGGGCCTCAAATTTAATTCTTGGTGGTGATATGAACACAGTGAATGACCCATACATGGACAAATCAGGTACAAGTCTTATACACACTCAGAGAAGGATCAAACCACTACATACCATCTGTAGTCATCTCCAATTGCAAGATGTCTACCGATATTTATATCCGGACACTAGAGATTACACCTTTTATTCTGCAGTGCATAATTCTCACTCTAGAATAGACTATGTTTTTCTCTCCACCCACCTTTTAGCATCTATAGAAGATTCGAGCATAGGCAATATTGACATTTCAGACCACGCACCTGTGAAATTGATCATGAGGTTATCTAAGGCTCAACCTCACTCATATAATTGGAGATTCCCAGCATATCTGTATCATAATGAAGACTTTAGGAACTATATCAAACAACACTGGGCTAATTATATTGATGACAATTTAGTACACTGGGAAGAAAAACATTTACTTTGGGCGGCTGCCAAACCAGTTTTACGAGGTCACATTATAGCCTATCTGATTAGAGAAGGAAGACATATAATGACAGATATACGTTTTTGCAAAAGGAGCTTACCCACTCCTACAAGGCCTTTAAACTCTCTAACTCGCTCGCGGCAAAGAAAAAATATACAGACACTAAAGATCTTTTCAATACTTTATTGACGGAACAAATGCAACATAAGTTGAGCCATACAGCAAATAGATATTACCGTTGGGGCAACAAATCCGGGAAATTACTAGCAAACATAGTTAAGAGACAACAAGGTAATATGTATATTCAGAAACTGAAAACACCTAATGGATGGGCACGAGACACATTGGATATCACTAAACTGATAACAACACATTTCAAAACATTATATCAGCGGGATCTGGACTCTCCAGAGGCCGGTCTCCGATTTCTGCAGGAAGCCCAGCTGGACAAACTCACGGTCCACGATAGAGAAATTCTAGATGCACCTGTAACTGAAACAGAAGTCCAAATGACCATCTCAAAATTCAAAAATGGCAAGTCGCCAGGCCCTGATGGTTTAGGGGTGGAATTTTACAAAATACTTTTGCCCGAAACAACCCCAATACTCACATCGTTATATAATGATATACTACAAGGAAATCCGCTTTGGGACAAAGCAGCTGATGCTAGAGTTATTCTATTACACAAGGAAGGTAGGGATCCTACAGATCCATCCTCTTACAGACCGATCTCGCTGCTAAATCAAGATCTTAAGATTATGACAAAAATAATGGCTGACAGATTGCAAAGAATTCTCCCGACCATACTTACCACTAATCAGATGGGTTTCCTTAAAAACAGACATCCAGTGCAAGCCATTAGAAAAGCTATAGCCACAATTTACCATTGCAACCTGGAAAAAAGAAGACAAGGATTATTAGTAAACTTAGATGCAGATAAGGCCTTCGATAGGATCTCACATGCTCATATAAGAAGACTGTTAAAATTCCAACATTTCGGAATTCATATGCTGAACCTATTTAAGGCCTTATATGACAAACCTCAGACTTTTCTTACAATTAATGGGTATAATTCGGAACCATTTGAAATTCAGAAGGGGACTAGACAGGGCTGCCCTCTTTCCCCTTTACTATTTAATATAGCTCTGGACCCCTTATTGAAACATCTGCTTCTAAACAAAACGTTTGAAGGTATACCACTAGGCCATATAAGACAAAAGATAACGGCGTTCGCAGATGACATCCTGCTGTTTGTCAATCAACCTCAAACCGAACTAGCCACGATATTGGAAACGATTCAAACCTTTAGTACCTTTGCAGGTTTTCGAATTAATTTAAACAAATCTGAAGCACTTGAATTGGGAGATCGGGCGAATTCATTAAATAAAAATGCTGAGTTCCCCTTTCGATTAGCGAAATCTCATATTACATATTTGGGTATTAAACTAGCTAGAAAACATACTGAAATATACTCACTTAATATTCGACATACCATTGATAACATACAGCAGGATCTCAAAAAATGGGACACATTAAATTTGACCTTTCTGGGAAGAATACATTTAATTAAAATGATTTTATTCCCCAAACTGCTATATCAATTTCAAATGCTACCTTACAGCATAAAACAATCTGACCATAAAAGACTACTTAAAATGCTAAGACTATTCATATGGAAACAAAAACGTTCGAGAATAAGTATGTTTAAATTACAACAAACTAAAGACATGGGAGGGGTTAATTTTCCGAACATCAGGGAATATAATGAGGCATCTTTACTTCGGTTTGCAGGGGACTGGATATACGGTAGAAATATATACACCTCATTGGAACTTGATCAATTGTTGACAGGAGGTATGTCTTTGAACTACCTTCTCCATGCTTCACAAAGGGATATTCCCCGAGACATGTACGAACATCCTCTATTTATAGACACTTATAAAACATGGTACTCAGTGAGACGCAGGTTTAAACTAACGCCCAGTAGTTCCATCTATCTATCCTGGTCCAACAATCCAAACTTCCCCATGGGGAACAATAATAGAACTTTGACAGATTGGCACAATCAAAATCTAAAAATAGTGAAAGACATTATCAGTGCTACCTACACTGTACTACCAAAAGAAAAATTGATTAAAAAATTCCCGTTTTTGGCGAACGACCATATGTTGCTAAACCAAATTATTCATTACACAACTAAAGTACTAAGACTTCTTTCACCACAGGATAAAAACAGCTTATTTAACACTCTATGGCCTAGATATAATACAGACAAAACCATATCACAAATATATCGGATAATTAGAACTACATTATCAACGGAACAGACAGATTCCCTTTTAGCTACTTGGACTGCTGCAGTTCCACAGGTGGATGCTGCTCAAATTCTTCAACATCACACCAAAGCGATGAAAACTATTTCCGCTAGCAAATACCAGGAAATGTCCTTACAGATACTCCATAATTCTTATCTCACCCCACTCAGAAGACACCGTATGGGTATTTTAAATTCGGATAATTGTTTGAGATGCCACCAGGTTAGAGCGGACCTCGTACACTGTCTTTGGCTATGCCCACAGATTCAACATTTATGGGGTGAAGTTCAAGAATATTGGAAATCCCTAACACAACGAACCGATACATTTACACTAATCTGGGCAATTTTTGGCATACCTCCCCCACAACTAAAACTTACCCGCTCTGAGAAACACTTAGCGGAACGATTAATGGCAGCAACAAAAAAATCCATCCTACACCACTGGCTAGCTGTAGCTCCGCCTCCATTTTCTCTGATCAAACAAAAATTGCACTTTATTTTCCATATGGATTGGTTAGATTCTACTACAAATATGGAAAAATCTACCGAAAAATTCTTTTCAACATGGATGTGCTACATTAGCTCACTTCCATCACATATCAGACACCTCACAATTTATGTATTTCGGCACACCACGTGGTACGATACGGAATTACTATTAAATAATACTATGGTTCAAGAAACAGAACAATACATTCACAATTTACAGCAAGGTTCAGACATTGGTCCCCTCTCACCCCCCAGGAGTCATCACATAAATCAAAGGCTGAGTTCAAGATGCTATTAATGTTAACCATTAATCTGATATATGGAAACAGGAATATATAGACTATGATCTGATGATTGACATAAATGATGCCGAGATGTTCTCTATTGTTGTGGTGTATTTTAACTATACCGATACTGTATATCAAGTCCTTTTTGTCAGACTTTCCAAATTCCTTTATTTGTTGATTTTGTATTTTATTTTATTTGTTATGAAAACTTAATAAAAACTTATTTTAAAAAAAAAATTAGGCTGACTCCCACCCCAGTCACAGCACAGTCACACATATCATTTCCACCCAACAAACAAAAAAAAAGCACACACTCACTGACACATATACATTGCCCTGTGCACCTGTGCATGCAGCCAGCCAGCCACAAAAAAAGGAGTGCCCCTTTCCCGATTGCCCATCTGTACCTGTGCCAACTTTTAGCATCTAGCATCTAACATAAAATATTTATTTAGCCACAGGTCTAAATCTTCAGCTCAAGTCGCAATGTGCACCAAGTTTCTGTTGCTATTCCCACTGCCAGCCATTGGAACGCTGATGCCAAAAGCGCATGCCCCATCCCCTAGCATCAGGTTTCAAGATAAGGTACATGTGAGCAGAAAAGGGTAGGGGGGCACACAAAATGTTCAAGCAACGAGGGGATGGGATCCATTATCAAGAAACCCGTTATTCAGAAAGCTCTGAATTATGGATAGCCTGTCTCCCATAAACTCTATTTTATCCAAATAATCCACATTTTTAAAAATGATTTCCTTTGAATTATGGATACACTGTCTCCCATAAACTCCATTTTATCCAAATAATCCACATTTTTAAAAATGATTTTCCCTTTTTCTCTGTAATAATTAAACATTACCTTGTATTTGATCCAAACCACGATATAATTATCCTTATCGGAAGCAAAATTGACCTATTGGGTTTATTTTTCATGTTTAATTTTATAGTAGACTTAGGGGCCGATTCACTAAAGGTTGATAAAGTGAGTGTTATTTATAGCATGGTGTAAAAATTTTATCACTTCTCATAGTTTTAGAATTAATGATCGATTCACTAAAAGTTTACTTGTCTAACTTGAGAAGTGATATTTTTTACGATCATTTTAGATGAATTGTGTGCGGTAATTTATCACATGCGTTATGTTGTGAGCTATTTTGTGCGATATTTTAGGGCATTTTATATAGTCACACGTTATTAGTGCAATCTATAGCACATGAGACAATCGGGATACCACTGACAGAGTAGAAGTGTCTTTTTACAGTGTTCTATCTTTTCCCTGGGAAACTTGATATAATTCCATGTCACAGAACACAGTGCATTCTGGACCTGCCCAATGTATCATAAAAATGTGTTAGTGGTAGTAGGTAAGGCTCCAGTTCCTCATAAAGGTCTTTAATTGCTGCCCTACAGCTCCTCTATTAATTAATCTCATGTTGTTTAGTAACGCCTACTCCTACGAGGTGTTAAATTTCACATTAATTATTAGCACTATTTTTTGCTTTTTCTTTTTATCGCTTTATCGCATCCTAACACATTATTCACTAAGTGTCGCAATGAGATTAGAATACCACTGTGCAAAAATGGAGAATTAACGCTTGCGATATGTCTATTAGCGTATGCACAATTACTTTCATGAATCGTTCCTTAAATAACGCGTTTTAAATAACGCACAAAACACTGCATTAAGGAATAACGACCTTTAGTGAATCGGCCCATTAAGGTATGAAGATCCAAATTATGGAAAGATCTGTTATCTGGAAAACCCCAGGTCCTGAGCATCCTGGATAACAGGTCACATTTCTGTATTAATATTAAAATATTGCCTACCCCTAGTTCCGGCCCTGGAGAGTTGACATGTATGAGTGGTTTTGCAGTCAGGCCCGGATTTAAGGCCACAAAGGCCCGGGCCTAGGCAACATATTAGGGGCGGCATGCCACCTAGCCGCTTTCCGGAGCACACTGGGGGTGCAGCACCGGATGGGTGGTATTCGGACAGGCGATAGGACCGATGGTGAGCCTTCAGGACCGAGCAGCATCGGGCGCCTGCCCACCAAATCCGGAGCTGTTTAAACCAAATCTTGTTAAGTTTACACAGGTAAACTTGGCAGATATGTAACATTTCCATTTTTGGCTAATGATATTTGTACATTTTTTTTGCCCCTGTCGAAAAGCAGGTCTACTTGTCCTAAAACTTCCTGGAAAACCAAGCATTGCAGACAATCTATGAAGAATAGCTGGACATTTGGATTCCACGGAAGCAGAAAAAGCTTTGTTTCTTTTCTAACCCCTGCAGCACCTTCTTACACATGGAAGACAGGAACTGGAAAGGGAGGGTAGGAGAAACATTACACATAAAGAGCGAGAATGGGAGGGTTTACCAAAAAAGGAAATTCAGTGTGTGCAATAATGATTTTGGTCACTAGGTGGCAAAATAACAAAACGTATGCATGTATAAGAAGCAATACAGGCAGTCCCCAGGTTACATACGAGATAGGGTTTGTACTTAAGTTGAATTTGTATGTAAGTTGAAACATATACATTTACTTATTAAATGCAACAAGAAAGATGCTTGTCTTAAGATAGTATTTATTTTTAACTTTCTGTGCATATGTATTTTTATCTTTTTTGTGCTCTGCAGTAGACAACACATGCCAGTGGGGACTGAAGCAGGTGGTTTATTACATTTAAAAGCTAATAAAAGTCAAGCAAACCACAGTACATTACTGTAATAGCCTCTGTATGTAAGTATGAGTAGTATTTAAGTCGGGTGTATGTAACTCAAGGACTCCCTGTATAACATACATATTAAACATACTTGATTAAAGTGTAAGGTCTTTGATTTTCAATTCTTAGGCAAATGGGGTTTACCTATTACCTGCAGAAGCAAGTTAAACAGCATAAATGTTGACATATCTATATTGTAATTGGTACAATGATCAGGATCCATTTTAATGGAAATGGAAAATTAATTTATAAATTCCAACAGATCAGCTGAGACTTAGAAGGATCACAGTATAGTGTGTTGCAATTGCCCAGTCTGTCTGACCAAATCTAGCCATGTATAGCCACTTGGGATACAGAACTATGACAGTCAAGATGTTCTGGTCACTAATACTGGTTACCAATATTCAACAGATTAGGGGGCAGATTTATCAAAGGTCGAGGTGAATTTTCGAATGAATAAAATTTAAATTTCAAGCTATTTTTTGTGTACTTCGACTAGGGAATAGTCCAAATTTTATTCGAATTCGAAAAAAAATTCGAAAATTCCAATATCGAAATTTATGTATGTCTCATGTACTGGTCAACTTCGATCATTCGCTGTCTTAAAACTGCCAAATTGCTGTTTTAGCCTATAGGGGACCTCTTAGACACTGTTTGGAGTCAATTGGTGGACTTTTGAAGAATCAAAGGTTTTTTTGGGAAAACTTTGAATCTAATTCGACTGAATGCACTATTCCTTCAATTCGTAAGATTGGAATTCAGCCAAATACGGACCTATCCGTTCAGAAAACTGACTTATTCGACCAAAAAAAAATTTCAACTGAATTTCAGTTGGTCTTTTGAATTTGAGTTTCAAAGTTTTTTTAATTAAAAAATTCTATAAATATGCCTTGATAAATATGCCCCTAAGTGCTACAATGAGCTAAGAGATGCCTATTGCCTACAAACGCTCACATTTTGTGGGAATTAGAAGGTACACAGACAGGATTGCTGCCATTGTCACTGTATCAGTTACAGCAGTCTCTAAAATAGTACGGGATTATGTCAATACTGTATATATTGTCAATATTTGTATATACAGTGCAAGACCACAAAGGCCCGGGCGCTAGGGCGGCATTAATTTAGGGGCGGCATGCTGCCCAGCCGCATTCTTATTTTTATAGAAAGCAGTATCCGGGAGGCAGACCGCATGTGCGGGCTAGAGAGGGCAGGTGGGCATGGTCACTGGAATTTCACACTCCAGATGCAGCCCAGCCACACTCCGCCAGTGTGGAGGAGATAGACTCTGCATGGGCGCTCGTGAGAGGAGGTCGGCGCGCTCAGAAGGGGAGGGGGGAGGGAGTTTCATCCTCAGGTCTAGGGGCGGCTGAAACAGAAACCTAGCTCTGTCCGCTATAAATGTTGGTAGTATATATATACTCTATTACAACTATGAGACCTGTTATCGAGAATGACCTGGGGTTTTCCGGATAACGGATCTTTCCATAATTTGTATCTTCATACGTTACGTCTTCTAGAAAGTAATATAAACAATTAATAATCCATTGAGGATTAATTATATCTTAGTTTGGATCAATTACAAGGTACTGTTTTATTATTACAGAGAAAAAAAAGAACATTTTTAAAAATGTAGATTATTTGGATAAAATTGAGTCTATGGGAGATGATCATCTTGTAATTTGGAGCTCTCTGGATAATGGGTTTCCGGATAACAGATCCCATACCTGTCAATAATAATAATCATAAATATAATAATCATATATATGGGTCCACATAAGGTGCATTAATCAATTTCTTGTAGTCTCTTGAACTCTACATTGCCAGGCACCCCATAGAGGAAGCAATCTTTTAGTTGATGGTCTGGTTTTATATTCCCTTTATCTAGAGGTGTACCATGACTATAGTACACAGTGGGTGTTACTAAATGCATAAAGAAGTGGAAAAGTACATCTATTTACTAAATTGTCTATCATCACACATTGAAATGTTTCTTGCAGAGAACCAGAAAAATTGAATTCCAAAGAGGCTAATATGTTTTTGATCACACAGGTCATCGCTCAGCGTCGGTAGAAGCTGAAAAATGTTAGGAGATTAAAATCATCTTTCTATTTTTCTCCGATACATTTTCCTAGCCCTGGGTATATGAGGTTAAAACATTCCTGATCAGGCGTTAGCTGCAGCAGAACGAGAGGCTGTTTACGTCCGATCTGGCGAGTTAACCCAAAGCTGACCTTAGGAAATACATTCCATAGTGTGTGTTCAACCATGTAAATAGTTGAATTAAATCCAATATCTAATACCTTCATTTTTATTTTCTCTGCATGATCCAAAAACGCAATTGTGTTGATACAGCTGAAACCCATTTCTTTTGACATGGTGTATTCTAAGCCACTGAATCGTAAACTTACAAAGAAGCAAATGTTCTGCAGCATAATTGTTCTCGCCGAATCCAGCGAATTGGAACTTTCAGTGATATGAACTTCACATGCCTTGGATCGGCTGCTGTGAGCAAATCACATATGTCACAACCACACTGGTGCTTAATCAAGATTTTCCTGTTACAGGAGACAATGTATTTCTTTCCAGCATTCCAAATCATAGGCTGCACTCCTGCTCTCTCTCTCTCTCTATTTCCTCATTATACACACACACACACACACACACACACACACATATATATATATATATATATATATATATATATATATGTGTATATATATATATATATAAATATATATATATATATTTATTTATTTTTACATAAAAAATATTCTAAAAAATATAAAATATGTGCACACACCCATAGATATCTATAAATATATTTAAGCACATACAGTATACATCTATACAGACATATCTGTAGATATATATAATTACATAAATACAATATATCCATAAAAATGGCTCCTAATTTAGCCCATGATCAATCCCATAGCATCTCACTGAACAGAGGATACTGCTTAGGTCTTAAAGGGAAAGTACTTATTGCTAGAAGTACGTTTTCTTGTTACATGCAGACAGGGCCAGAACTAGGGGTAGGCAGAAGTAGGCACTTGCCTAGGGCGCAAAGGCACAGGGGCGCCAGGCACGTACCTCTTCTGACGCCTTCCCCTAGCTCGGACCGCTATGTTCAGAAGCTGTGGCTACAGTTATATGTAGTGTACGGTCTTCTGCGCATGCTTGCATTTTCTGCGCACACACACTCGCGCAGTTTCTACGCTTGCGCACTCGCGCTTCCTTTCTGCTCGCACACTTCTGCACATGTGAAGTAGTTGCCTGGGTTGCCTAGGGCGCCCGACCGAGTAGGCCCGGCACTTAATGCAGACTTAATTTTTATTTACAAGCAGAAACTGTTTCAGCACAATTTTTCTAATTCTCTCTGGCTAAATACCCTGTGCTTCCTGAAAAAGCAGAGTGAGGAATGTTTAGATTTAGAAGTACAAAGTTGAATTCCCTTGCTCTTAATTACTTGCTACACTTCTCTTACGTAAGCAGAGTATTCAGCCAGACCATAAGGGTAATTTACAAATATAGTGCAGTCTGCAATAGTGATGTGAGGGTCGACTCACACCAAACCCAAACCCACCTGAACTTAACCTGACCCAGCAAGTCCCCTCTATTTATAGACCCACTCTCAACCTGCCCATCCCAAAAGTCACGAAAGGGGGTGGGACAGGTGCACACCTATAAATAGAGGCTGCTGGAGGAGGAAGCTGGAAGTGTGAAGTTGCGGGCTTGGAGAATGGAAGGAAGACTTCAACTTAAACCCGCCCAAGACCTGGAAATCTTGTGCAGAAGTCGCCCTGGCCCACGCATTACTAGTGGGCAATGATACACATTATTGTGCTTTTTTCCACAATGGAGCATTTTCCCTGGCATTCATGGGAGATGTGCCCACCGCAATAGCAGCTGATGCATCAAAAACAATGCAGTTGTGCATGTGCATTTTGGCAAATTGGACACAAGTTAAAGTTAAAATTACCAGAAAGGGGATTGTGTTACTTCCGGGACATGGCATTAAAATGGCATTAGGGCATAATTCTCTTGGCTCTGCGATCTCTATTGGCCAAGGTTGTGGTAGCTCCAGGGTCCCCTAGCATCAGCAGGGGCACTTGCACTCAAGTCAGAAGAAGGGGCAGGAGAGACAACTTTCCAGAGAATGTTTAGACATGACTACCTGAATGGTGTCAATAAGCAGAATCAAGGAAAAGCTTGCATCAATTTTAGCACTTGAATCTGCATTAAACTGCATTGAATCTGGTTAAACCAAACCAAAAGTATATTGTTTCTGTTAGATAACTGGATAGGCAGCACTTGCCACCTTCACTCATCTAGCCAACAATGAACTGTACAGTATGTCACCAGAATGCCACCAGCCAAATATTGCCTGCAGTATTTCTAAATACCACACTATGTTACATATCAATCCACATCTTTGTATATGAACAGACCAAAAAACTATAGTGTAACATGTTTAAGCAATCCATAGCATTAATTCTTTCAGGAATGTTTGAATAGATCCCAAAAATAAGGATTATGCAACATGCTTTAATTCAGCATGCGTCTAAACTAACTACACAAGCTCCAGCATACACAATCCATAAGGAAGCTTACTTTTATGGTAATAAAATAAAGGCAAATGTAGTCTTTTATCAAGTCATTTTTTTTCAGTTAATTCAGCTGTTTCTCTTAATAGGGATTGATTACGTGCTGAATATTATTAATAGAAATATGAATATTTTCATGCTTCGCTTAATGTAGTTTAGCATGTTTTTGCTTTGCCAAATGATTAGGTATGTAATAAAATGTAATTAATCATCAAAATATAAATTACAAAATGGAAAATTGTTACATAGGGACATGTTGGTTAATTGCAAAACCTAATTAACTAATCAAGCAGCCTTCAGGCTGTTAAAGGTCGCATTTTATTTAATTTCCCAAGGTTGGATTACTTCTCCTTTGGACAAAATGTCAAAAGTTGTTGCATGCACTAAGGTGTCTACTCTCATTTAGAAATGATTAAACTGATTAGTTCACTCTATTTTCGCCATGACACGTTAATTCTGCTGTAGCAGGGAACACACACAACCGTGAGGACTGAGCATTTGGACAGAACATAAAGCTGATCTGCAAACACTGGAATAGTTAAGTTGGAATATCAACAAAAAGGTTTAGGTACAAGACTTCTGCAAATACTCTGGGTAATTCAATAGAATCTAATGCATGCAACTGTAAAGAAATAATTATTATGTTTGTATTATATCAGCTTTCATTGGAAAGCATCTGAAATGCATTTGGATTTGCACAATTTAGTATGTTTGACCTGCAGGATCTAAAATTGGCTGGCCTTTGACTATTATCAGAAGACCTTCTGCTAAATGTGAGTCGATGGGGTCTTTCATTGATTGTTGGATAATGTGTGACAAAACAACCAAAATACTCTATTTAAGGCAAGGTAAGTCAAAAGGTTGGTTATTGGTGTACTGAGGTAGGTTGTCACTGTACTATGTAGTGTATTCATTAGGTGACAATGTGACAAGGGAATATATTTAGAAGGTTCTAGAAAGAAGCAGACCCTCAGTGTCAATAAGGAGGGAATGGAATTGCCTTGGATGTCTAAAGAATGGAGTAAGTAGTGTTTCCCAGGCTAAAGAAGAAATTGGAAAGAAGCCAAGGGTCCTATCTCAGAGAGGTGCTCAAGGTGAGCATGCTATCAGCACTACATAGGTAGGAGAGCTAGTTGTAGGCCAACTAGTTAAGCAGCTGAGGCTCCACCAAGGAGGAATGGAGGGGCTACAAGGAACTCCACCAGTTACAATCATAGAGATAAAGGAGCAAAGGACTAGATAGGTACTTGAGCTACAATAGGAGGTACCCTTTGATGAGTGATTTGTCCTAGATTAGGCACCTGTGTGTCAAGTAGTTCCATTCAGTGAAGCAAAAGTCTCAGAAGGCTGGCAGTAAGAGAAACTAAACACTCTTTAGATTCACTGCATTTTTACATGTTCATAATATTGGGAACTGCCAAAGGGTGGCTTGACTGCTCAAAACATTATGTCATGTTGACCCTTGTGACCAAGTAAATTAACACATTTTAAGCTGTGTATGCAGCTGCTAAATAAAGTGTATGACCACTGAGATACCATGCCAGATATCCATGGGAATCAGCACTACCTCCAATGAACCTCTGGAAATAGTGTGTGGGATGCCTGCACAACGTTGGGTGACCTCCAGTTTATTCCATTCTAAGATTTGAAAAACAAATCTCCCCTTTTCTATAATGGTGGTGTGGGCTGCATGGGGTTACTTCAGCCTAATACAGTAACGTTATTACAACCCCATTGTGGCATGTGTTATACAAGCATAGGGCTCTTCAAGGGTGGACCAGCTGTGCCTATGTATATAAAAAAACTAAATTTTTTTATTTAAATCTACCAGCCATTTTGTTGCTGCTAAACCCAATTATGAAACTGATGGGTGTGGAATCCCTTTCCTATCCAGTTGTTGCCAACCCCTCCAGTGCTTCAGTTGGGTAGAACAAAAGAGTAGGAGAAGGTGGACAGTGTCAGGTTTTAATGGAGCTGTGAGTACAGGGTGTTATAGTGTGTAATATTTAATGAATCTGCTATATACAGTATTATATAATTAAATATTAATTATAAGGCACATTTGTCACCTGACATTTTGTCAGCATAGAGGTGGCAGTACAATGAGTCTGAGCGTTTGCCTCTCATTTATTGTATTGTGCACATGTATTTTTCATCTCCTACTGCACTTTTCCAGCTTACACAGCAGGAAAATCAGATGCAACTTCTTGATGGAGTGACTCACCTCATACAATTGTGTGTGATTTTCCAGGGACCCAATCTGATTCCATTTTTTAAATGAAAACTCAAATTGCAATGTGAATATGGATGTGAAAAGTGACTCCTCGGGTCACATCCAATCAATTACACCCATCACTCACAGATCATTTGGCGCAGCAACCATAGAAATGCATATCAGTTTGATGATCCAGCAGAAGCAAATAAATTAGTTACTGAGTATAATGCACAGCCCAAATCTAAAAGGCTAGAGTCACACGGTTCATTGTGACAGCTCTTGCCATCAGGAATAGGGATGTAGCGAACGTCGGAAAAAAAGTTCTCGAACATATTCGCGAACTTGCGCAAAAATGCGAGCGGTTCGCGAACGGTTCGCGAACCCCATAGACTTCAATGGGAAGGCGAACTTTAACATCTAAAAAAAAAATTTCTGGCCAGAAAAATGATTTTAAAGTTGTTTAAAGGGTGCAACGACCTGGACAGTGGCATGCCAGAGGGGGATCAAGGGCAAAAATGTATCTGAAAAATCTGCCTGTGTGTGCTTGGAAGAGATAGTGTAGGGGGAGAGCTGTTAGTGATTTCAGGGACAGATGATAGTAAGTTTGCTGGCTAGTAATCTGCTTGATACTGCTCTGTATTGGAGGGACAGAAGTCTGCAGGGATTTGAGGGACATTTTAGCTTAGGTAGCTTTGCTGGCTAGTAATCTACTGTTCTCTTTAAACAACTGCCATACTTTGACCTTGTAGGCATTGTTTGCCCAGTTTTTTTGGACGCAGCCACTGAAGCACAGTTGCCAGAAAAAATATGCCATATAAATGCTGAAAATAGTAATTTTTCGCCATACGTTGACCTTGTAGACATTGTTTGCCCAGTTTTTTTGGTTGCAGCCACTGAAGCACAGTTGCCAGAAAAAATATGCCATATAAATGCTGAAAATAGTCATTTTTTGCCATACGTTGACCTTGTAGGCATTGTTTGCCCAGTTTTTTTGGTCGCAGCCACTGAAGCACAGTTGCCAGAAAAAATATGCCATATAAATGCTGAAAATAGTCATTTTTTGCCATATACGTTGAGTCAACGTATGGCAAAAAATGACTATTTTCAGCATTTATATGGCATATTTTTTCTGGCCTCTGTGCTTCAGTGGCTGCGGCCAAAAAAACTGGGCAAACAATGCCTACAAGGTCAACGTCGTTGACCTTGTAGGCATTGTTTGCCCAGTTTTTTTGCCCGCAGCCACTGAAGCACAGAGGCCAGAAAAAATATGCCATATAAATGCTGAAAATAGTCATTTTTTTGGTCGCAGCCACTGAAGCACAGTTGCCAGAAAAATTATGCCATATAAATGCTGAAAATATAAATTTTTTTGGTTGCAGCCACTGAAGCACAGAGGCCAGAAAAATTATGCCATATAAATGCTGAAAATATAAATTTTTTTGGTTGCAGCCACTGAAGCACAGAGGCCAGAAAAATTATGCCATATAAATGCTGAAAATATGCATTTTTTTGGTCGCAGCCACTGAAGCACAGTTGCCAGAAAAAATATGCCATATAAATGCTGAAAATAGTCATTTTTTGCCATACGTTGACCTTGTAGACATTGTTTGCCCAGTTTTTTTGGTTGCAGCCACTGAAGCACAGAGGCCAGAAAAAATTAAACCAGTAGGGTTTGCACCCTAGTTTGTAACGGTGGCGGAGGGAGGAGGACGCTAAAGGACAGCTGTGTGTGGAGTCATGAGGCTTGAAGAGAAGGACAGCTGCATAGAAGTCAGAACAAGTCTTCCGGCGTGCAGTAACCCTCCGAGATCCACCCCTCATTCATTTTAATAAAGGTCAGGTAATCGACACTTTTGTGACCTAGGCGAGTTCTCTTCTCAGTTACAATCCCTCCTGCTGCACTGAAGGTCCTTTCTGAGAGCACACTTGAGGCTGGGCAAGACAAGAGGTTCATGGCAAATTGTGACAGCTCTGGCCACAGATCAAGCCTGCACACCCAGTAGTCCAGGGGTTCATCGCTCCTCAGAGTGTCGATATCTGCAGTTAATGCCAGGTAGTCCGCTACCTGCCGGTCGAGGCGTTCTTTGAGGGTGGATCCAGAAGGGTTGTGGCGCTGCCTTGGACAGAAAAACATTTGCATGTCTGACGTTACAGACTGGCCAAAGGGCTTTGTCCTTGCAGGTGCGCTCGTGGCAGGATTACTGGCACCTCTGCCCCTGGAATGTTGATGAGTTCCTGAAGTGACATCACCCTTAAAAGCATTGTACAACATGTTTTGCAGGCTGGTTTGTAAATGCCGCATCTTTTCGGACTTGTGGTATGTTGGTAACATTTCTTGACACTTTATGCTTGTACCGAGGGTCTAGTAGCGTTGCGACCCAGTACAGGTCCTTCTCCTTAAGCCTCTTGATACGGGGGTCCTTCAACAGGCATGACAGCATGAAAGACCCCATTCTCACAAGGTTGGATGCAGAGCTATCCATCTCCGCTTCCTCATTATCAAGGACTGCATCATCCACGGTCTCCTCCCCCCAGCCACGTACAAGACCAGGGGTCCCCAAAAGGTCACCACTAGCCCCCTGGGAAGCCTGCTCCTGTTGGTCCTCCTCCTCCTCCTCCACAAAGCCACCTTCCTCCTCTGACTCCACTTCTGGCACCTCTCCCTGCGTTGCAGCAGGTGCCTGGGTTCGTTCTGGTGATTCCGACCAGAAATCGCGCGCTTCCAGCTCCTCGTCACGCTGGTCTACAGCCTCATCTGTCACTCTTCGCACGGCACGCTCCAGGAAGAAAGCGAAGGGTATTAGGTCGCTGATGGTGCCTTCGGTGCGACTGACCATATTTGTCACCTCTTCAAAAGGTCGCATGAGCCTGCAGGCATCGCGCATAAGCACCCAGTAACGGGGGAAAAAAATCCCCAGCTCTGCAGATCCAGTCCTACCACCCAGTTCAAAAAGGTACTCGTTGACAGCCCTTTGTTGTTGCAGCAGACGTTCCAACATAAGGAGCGTTGAATTCCAGCGAGTCTGGCTGTCAGAAATCAAACGCCTGACTGGCATGTTGTAGCGCTGCTGAATGTCAGCAAGGCATGCCATGGCTGTGTAGGAACGTCTGAAATGGGTGAGAACGTCCTGGAATCCTGGGTACTTGGAGACAAAACGTTGGACTATTAAATTTAACACATGTGCCATGCAGGGCACATGTGTTAAATTGCCCAGTCTCAACGCTGCCAACAGATTGCTTCCATTGTCACACACCACTTTTCCGATCTGCAGTTGGTGTGGGGTCAGCCACCGATCGGCCTGTGACTGCAGAGATGACAGGAGTACAGATCCGGTATGGTTTTTGCTTTCCAGGCACGTCATCCCCAAGACAGCGTGACAACGGCGTACCTGGCACGTCGAATAGCCTAGGGGGAGCTGGGGGTGCACAGGTGTGGAGGAGGAGAAGGAGGACCCAGCAGCAGAGTAAGAAGAAGAAGAGGAAGAAGACGAGGTAGAGAGCGATGGAGGAGTAGAGGTGGTGGCAGAACCGCGTGCAATCCGTGGCGGTGACACCAACTCCACTGTTGTTGTTGAGCTACCCATTCCCTGCTTCCCAGCCATTACCAAGTTCACCCAGTGGGCAGTGTAGGTGACATACCTGCCCTGACCATGCTTGGAGGACCATGCGTCAGTAGTCATATGGACCTTTGGCCCAACACTAAGTGACAGAGATGCGGTAACTTGGCTCTGCACATGTTGGTACAGGTGTGGTATTCCCTTTTTAGAAAAAAAATTGCGGCTGGGTACCTTCCACTGCGGTGTCCCAATTGCTACAAATTTGCGGAAGGCCTCAGAGTCCACCAGCTGGTATGGTAAAAGCTGGCGGGCTAAGAGTGCAGACAAGCCAGCTGTCAGACGCCGGGCAAGGGGGTGACAGTCAGACATTGGCTTCTTACGCTCAAACATGGCCTTCACAGAAACTTGGCTGGTGGCAGATGACTGGGAATGGGAACAGGTGGTCAAGGTGGAAGGCGGAGTGGAGGGTGGTTCAGACGGGTCAAGGAGAGCAGAGGTAGAGCAGTAAAATGCTGGACCAGAAGGAGTGTGGCTTTTAGTTTGCCTGTTGCCTTTGAGGTGTTGCTCCCAAAGTGCTTTGTGCTTGCCGCTCATGTGCCTTCGCATAGAAGTTGTACCTATGTGGCTGTTGGGCTTACCAAGGCTCAGTTTCTGACTGCACTCATTGCAAATTACAATGCTTTTGTCAGAGGCACACACATTAAAAAAATCCCACACTGCTGACTTTTTGGAAGTGTGCGATCTGGCGGTAACAGTAGAAGTTGGCGGCATTGGCGGCAATGGCGGGTGCGTTGGCCGGCTGAACACAGGTGCCGATACATGTTGTTGCCCTACTGATCCCTGCGGGCTGTCCTCCCTGCTTCTTCTAAGTCTTATTCTCCTACTGCCTCTCTGACTCTCCGTCTCTCCATCTGAACTACCCTCCTCTTGCTCTCTTCTACTAGGCACCCACAAAACATCAATCTCCTCATCATCATTCTCCTCAGATGCATCAATTTCTTCTGACACATCACAGAAGGAAGCAGCAGCGGGGACCTCCTCCTCATCACTCATTATGTCCATCTCTATCGTGTTCTCTGCCAGAATTAAATCTGGTGTAAGGTCCTCATCTCCTTCATCTTCTTCTGGCAATAATGGTTGCGCATTACTCGGTTCAAGAAACTCATGGGAAAATAACTCCTCTGACTCCAGTGAAGAAGGGGCACCGGTGGTGGAGGAAGTGTTACGTGGGGTGGCCATAGCAGTGGAGGATGAGGAGGATGTTGTGGTAAAGTTAGAAACGGTAGAGGATGGGGTGTGCTGTGTAAGCCAGTCAACTACCTCTTCAGCATTTTGGGAGTTCAGGGTCATTGGCTTTTTAAAACTGGGCAATTTGCTAGGGCCACAGGATTGCATAGCAGCACGGCCCCTAGCACGGCCTCTGCGTGGCGGCCTGCCTTTGCCTGGCATTATTTTTAAAAAAACAACAACAACAAAAACTCAGTTGGTTTTTCTGGAAACGATAATACACACAGCTAGATGGCAGTTTGAAGAAAACAGTGTGCAAATAATGCCTACAAGGTCAACGTATACACTACTACAGTGGTGGATACGGATTACGTAAAATATATGAATGCTGCTTGAAAAAAGTAACTCAAGTGGTTTTTCTAGAGACGATAATATTATCAATATTTAGACAAAATGTGAACAAGCTTACACAGCTAGATGGCGGGTTGAAGAAAACACTGTGCAAATAATGCCTACAAGGTCAACGTATACACTACTACAGCGGTGGATACGGATTACGTAAAATATATTATGGCTGCTTGAAAAAAGTCACTCCGGTGTTTTTTCTGGAGACGGTAATATTATGGATATTTAGACAGAATGTGAACAAGGTCACACAGCTAGATGGCGGGTTGAAGAAAACAGTGTGCAAATAATGCCTACAAGGTCAACGTATACACTACTACAGCGGTGGATACGGATTACGTAAAATATATGAATGCTGCTTGAAAAAAAGTAACTCAAGTGGTTTTTCTAGAGACGATAATATTATCAATATTTAGACAAAATGTGAACAAGCTCACACAGCTAGATGGCGGGTTGAAGAAAACACTGTGCAAATAATGCCTACAAGGTCAACGTATACACTACTACAGCGGTGGATACGGATTACGTAAAATATATGAATGCTGCTTGAAAAAAAGTAACTCAAGTGGTTTTTCTAGAGACGATAATATTATCAATATTTAGACAAAATGTGAACAAGCTCACACAGCTAGATGGCGGGTTGAAGAAAACACTGTGCAAATAATGCCTACAAGGTCAACGTATACACTACTACAGCGGTGGATACGGATTACGTAAAATATATTATGGCTGCTTGAAAAAAGTCACTCCGGTGTTTTTTCTGGAGACGGTAATATTATGGATATTTAGACAGAATGTGAACAAGGTCACACAGCTAGATGGCGGGTTGAAGAAAACAGTGTGCAAATAATGCCTACAGGGCAAATAATGCCTAAAAGGTCAACTTATACACTACTACAGCGGTAGAATAATAAAAAAAATAAAATAAAAAAAAAATGAATATTAAAAAAAAAAAATTAAAGTTGGTGCTGCTGAACTACTAGGAGCAGCAGATTAGCACACCAGTCCCACTCCCCAACACTGCTAGACTAATAGCACTGGGCTCTTATAGTAGTAGTCAGGGCCGCCATCAGGGGGGGACAGGGGGGACAAGCGTACCGGGCCCGGGCATGAAGGGGGGCCCGGCAGCGCTGCATTTTTTTGAAGATCCGGGCCCCCCTTACGAGCGCCCGAGCCGTACGTCTTGCCTCTTCAGTGCCGAATGCGGAAGTGCCGAAAAGCCGAAGCCGATGCGACGAAAAGACCCGAAGTCACGGAAAAAGCCGAAGTCCCGAAGTCACGAAGCGCCGAAAAGACCCGAAGTCACGAAAACAGCCGAAGCCGAAGTCCTGAAGCAGCGCAAAGACCCGAAGTCACGAAAGGAGGCGAAGTTGAAGTACTGAAGCCATGAGTTCATTTCTACTGAACACCAGTTTGTGTTTTTTTTTTTTTTTAATCCCCTGGCCACCAATGTATTATTTTAATATTCTATAGGCCCCTGCCACCAATCTTTTTTTTAAAACTTTTGTTTTTGGGGCCCCAATTTTTTTTTTAACTCGTAAGGGGCCCCTTGCCACCATTGTTTTTTTTTGGGTTTTTTTTTAAAAAAAAAATTAATTTTCTTTTTGGTGGCCCCAAATTTTTTTAACTTGTAAGGGGGCCCCTGCCACCAGTTTTTTTTTTTTTTTCAAAAAAAAATTATTTTTTTTTTAAATTTTTTTTGGGGCCCCAATTTGTTTTTAACTTGTAAGGGGGCCCCTGCCACCATTTTTTTTTTTCAAAAAAAAATGTTTTTCTCCAAATTTTTTTTTTGGGGCCCCAATTTGTTTTTAACTTATAAGGGGGCCCCTGCCGCCAATGTTTTTTTTTTTTTTCAAAAAAAAATTAATTTTTTTTCAAATTTTTTTTTGGGGCCCCAATTTGTTTTTAACTTATAAGGGGGCCCCTGCCGCCAATGTTTTTTTTTTTTTCAAAAAAAATTTAATTTTTTTTCAAATTTTTTTTGGGGCCCCAATTTGTTTTTAACTTAGAAGGGGGCCCCTGCCACCAATGTTTGTTTATTTTTTTAGTTTTTTTTACATTTTTTTTTGTTGGGGCCCCAAGTTTTTTTTAACAGGGGGCCCCTGCCACCAATGTTTTTTAAAAAAAAAAATTTTAATTTTTTTTTTTTGGGGCCCCAATTTTTTTTATAAGGGGGCCCTGACCATCAATAGCTTTTTACAACTTGTGTGGGGGGGGGTTACTTTTTTAGCGCTGATGTCTGTGTGGTCTTTTAACTGCGATGTGGGCGGGATATGGGGCGGAGCTTGGTCGTCAGTGTGGGCGGGGCCCAGGGGGCTGCAAAAATTTTGTTGTACGGGGCCCCGTGATTTCTAATGGCGGCCCTGGTAGTAGTAGTAGTAGTAGTAAAACAACAAAAAAATAAATAAAAGCAGTCCTTACAAGGACTACTGTTATTGCAGCAGTCAGCAGATGAGATCAGAAGCAGGACAGCTGCCCACAGCAGCTACATACAGAGCACTGCAGTAGAAGGTAGATTACTAGCCAGCAAAGCTACCTAAGCTTAAATGTCCCTCAAACCCCTGCAGACTTCTGTCCCTCCAATAACAGAGCAGTATCAAAACGATTACTAGCCAGCAAACTTTCAACTGTCCCTGAAATCACTAACAGGCAGCAGCTCTCTCCCTACACTATCTCTTCAGCACACACAGGCAGAGTGAAAAAACGCTGCAGGGCTTCGGTTTTTATAGGGAAGGGGAGTGGTCCAGGGGAGAGCTTCCTGATTGGCTGCCATGTACCTGCTGGACTGGGGTGAGAGGGCAAAAAAAAGCGCCAACAATGGCGAACCCAAAATGGCGAACGTCGCGCGACGTTCGCGAACTTCCGGCGAGCGCGAACACCCGATGTTCGCGCGAACAAGTTCGCCGGCGAACAGTTCGCGACATCTCTAATCAGGAAAACAGGAGCGGTTGAAATTACTTCACTTCTGCCACTGTCTCTTATATTACCCCATAGGAAATGTTGTCGCAGAAATGCTTAAGTGACCACAATTTCTATTATAATTCTGATGCAGCCAGTTGTATCATCAATCATTGATTTATTACTGTAATGAGTAACAGGGTGGAGAAGTGAAATCATGTTTTTCACAAGTTTTTCACAACACCTACCTGTCTGATTGCATTAAAACCTAACATCTACATAATATAGGAGTGAACCCTAGTAACTTGTGCTTTAAATATCAATTGGCCCCCGGGCATCTTTGTGCATGTCTTCTGGTTCAGCAATGTGCAATTACTTCCTATTGGGATAATATCCCATGTTTTGGCAAACTCACCTTGCCTTTCCTAATATCAAGTCACTTGAGATATTCCTGCTGGGACACATTATTGACTGCATACTTTTTTTCTACGCAAGAAAGACCATTGCACTTAAGTGGAAACTACAGGAGCCCCCATACTATCACTGTGGAAAAAAATAGTCAATGATGAGCCCCCCGTGTATAAACTAACTTACCTGGGTTGTCCTGACAAATTTACCAAAGTCTGGGACACATGGACCTCTTCCCAGGCAACAACTGAGCCAGACCCTAACCAAGTTCGCCTGGGACCTTAAGAACCAATGGGCTCATTACCTGGTAGCTCATGCTTCCTAAACCCCCTCATCCTTCCTGAACCCCTTCATTCCCTCTTTCACTCCTCCTTCCACTTATTACTGTACAATATTCTTGTTTTGTTTTATCATTAAGTTTTTACTGTGTATTAAAGTACAAAATTACATTTTTTTTAAAAACAAACAAAAAACTGTCTCCTGACCAAAGCATTGGTCTTAAAGGTTGATCCTCCCCCACTGTAACTTTTTAATGGGGACAGTTCCCCATGCAAAACATCTTTGTAAAATATGTATATTTCCTGGAAGGCTTGTAGAGATTATGAGCTACAATATCATGTATTAACATTATGTAGCATTTCATGAAATGAAAACCCCCACAATATTTAATTTTGACAGGTTTATGAAGCAAACTCTTAAATTAACTATACCCGTTGTCTAAATACAAATCACCTACAGCACCTACAGCATGTGTTTGCCTGCAGTAAGATGGACATAATTGTAACTGTGCCAACACCTCTTTTATTTTTAGTACTTTAGAGCTCCATACAGCCTTTATTCAGTCTCCATTGTGTTTCAATGAATATCCTGATTAGAGGTCTAAAAGCGGAGAACAATCTGTGTTGCTATTGTATCGTGTACTTCTGCTTTTTCACCTCTCTCAGTGTTTCTGATTTTGTGTCATTGCTTTAAGGTTCCTTCAAATTCAAAGAACACAATTACTTTAATTATAACTTGGGTTTATAATCCCTATTCTCAAACCTATAAACTGCAATGCATGTGGACACAGTTTGTTGGTGCACTTGAAATTCTTTTTTCTGAACATACAGTATGAATTTATGCATATGATTTATACCTTTCAGGTAGAGCTGCTATTTTGTTGTGTGTTTTAGATGGTATTCTCCAGGACCAGCAGATTCTGAGAACTTGGGTTGCCCCCAAAAGCTTGCTTTCTGCTTTACTTTAAATGTAGTAGGTTGATAGCCCACTTAGAATTTTGTCTGTGTTAGTGCGAGATAAATTCTTGTCTTGTACACATTTACAGGCTGAAACGGTCCACTACTCACAAAGGGATAGATTGAGTTTTATAAGATAAGGTTAACTTGTGATTTATCTCATAAAAATTCCATTACAGCTTATAGGGAAATCTACAACTGAATCTGGAGATAAGTTGTTCTCATTAAGTTGAATCTGAAAGATTCTGAAAGAATAGAAAGATGTCTCTTGAAAATTCCATTGGAGCCTATGGGGGAATCAAGAACAGATTCTAGAGATATGTTGTTCTCATTAAATTAAATCAGACCTAAAATAAACAAAAGTTGTTGTGCCTTCTGTCTTAGAGGGTTAGTTCACCTTGAAATTACAGTAACTGTTAGTATTGTGTAAGCCAGTAATTTCCAAACTGTGAGGTTGGCTTCCTGGTAAAATCTTGAATGAATAAGCTTTGCTGTCCTAGATAGTTCGAAACCATGGCTAAATGACTGCTAACGGTGTCCTGACCAAAGTAGTAGTATTCTAAGACACTTTTTTTTGTATTTTGCAGGCTTGGAATTTAAATAGTTTTTGAGGCTTAATTAAATAGCAACCAGGCAGTATTTTGAAAAGCACAATAAGCAGAAGTCATGAAATATTAAGTATACCAATAAAACTCTATTAGCTTTTTGGTCACAATGATCAGTGACCCAACAACCAGATAACATTTTTTATTGAAGGCTAGAAAGAGGCAACATACTAAACTATACAAAACAAAGGAATGAAGACCAATTGAAAACCTTCTTTAAGATACATAAACCAGAAGTACAATTACCCTTTTGGTTATAATCGGCTATAATGAATCAACAAGAAAATAATCTAGTGACCAAGGAAGCTCAAAGTCTGTACATTACCATCAGTTATAATTCCTTATAATGAAACTGAAATGATCTTGTTGCAAAGGAAGCTCCTAATCTTTACAAAGCATTACCCCATGTCTTCTATAATAAACCAACTCGGAAATGCTCTAGTGACCAAGGATGTTCTTAGCTTGCACAAAGCATTACCGTTGGTTATCATCTTTGTTAATGAACAAAAATTAGTTGCCAAGAAAGCTCCGACCTGATGCAAATCATTAATATCAGTTTTAATCTTCAATAATAAACCTACAAGGAATGATCTATTGACCAAGGAAGCCCCTAGCCTGTCCAAAGCATTATCATTAGTTAAAATCTCCGATAATATCCTATAATGAACCAACATTGATCGATTTAGTGACCAAGGAATCTCCTAATTTTTACAAAGCACCATTAGCTATATTCTTCTGTAATGAATTAACAAGGAAATTATTTATTGACCAAGGAAGCCCATAGCCTGTACAAAGCATTACCATTGGTTATTATCTACAATATGGTAAATGAAAAGAACAAGTAAATGATCTAGTGGCCAAGGAAGCTGGGCCAGTGATTTAATGGTCCTTTTTTAATACAACTTGCAATGGCAAGTATATATATATATATATATATATATATATATATATATATATATATATATATATATATATATATATATATATATATATATATATATATATATATATATATATATATATACATACATATACCCTCTACTTCATCCAGCCACAGTTTTCTTGGTCATCCTAATAATGTGTGTTGCCATTTATTAGCTTCTTCAGGGTCCTGCTGCTATCCAACCTTCCCAAACTTTCCATTTGTCTTAACTATTGCAGTCTATGACTTTTTCACCTTTCTTTCCCAGGCTTGCAACAGGGTTTCTTAATTTTTTGTTATTTTTTTTTAATGTCCAGCATTCTACTCAATACATGATTACAATATTCATTATGACATAAATCTGCACCTTTAATTTTCTGGTTAATTGGCTTGATTTCAGTAGTCCTTGTAAAGCATAATAATAATGATAATACTGTATATTTTATGATTTTTATATATTTTATAATTTAGTTTATATTAGTATGTGGTCTCCTGCTGAGTAACTATGCAATGCATTTAAATATTGTTTATTGAAACTTTAAAAACAACTTAAACTGAAAAACTGCTGAGACATTGGGACTTTTTTCCACATATTTTTGAGGCCATGCCACTGAGGTCTTTAAAATGAAAGCAGATTCTGTTTTAAATCTCTAAATGCTGTAAAATGGTCTTTCAAATAAGAACTTCCTTTAAAATCTATGAAGGTGACAATGTGATCTTTCAAGTGCCAGCTCCCCTTTAGTGTGACAATGGAATCCTTAAAAGAAGAGACAATTCTTTTTTTTCAGTGTATTGATCTATTACACATTCCCATGAACAGAGATAAAAACTTCTAGCAGACGTAGAATGGTTAAAAAAGTAACACTTAAGCATCCATTTTTAGATTTTCTCTTTGAATGCAAGCAAGTTTTAATCTAACTTTACAAGTTCATTTATAACCCTTATGCCTTATGTATGTTTTTTTTTTTTGCTTGCCCTGAAGCAATGTGATAGAACATTAAATGTCTCAGCAATTTTGAAAGAGTTCTTCTAACACTTTGAAGTGGAAATTGGAAAAACCCAGTGTACGTGAATAATACCACAGGGAAGATATTGAATTTAAGTATCAACAGTGGCGTAAAAATAGATTTAAGCAATGTTGAAAACATGTGATAATCACTTGTTTTAACCATCAGACCTGCCCTACCCACCACTTGCCACCTTTAGTAATAAATACATTGTACCAATGCACCAGAATTTTTTTTATTGTTATAATTATATTAGACCTATCAAAATTGCTTGATGAATGCTTGCTCTGGGTTGCAAACAAATTTGTTGAAAACAGTGCCCTATTCTATGTTTTTCACATTGCCGTCTACTATTGTGTTGATTTCACATTTTTCCAGTTCCTTCTATCAGGTCTCCCACCACATCTTAAAAAAGCTACTTGCAGAGAAATTTGTATGGGGACATGTGTTTTGAGTAGGGATGCACCGAATCCAGGATTTGGTTCGGGATTCGGCCAGGATTTGGGCTTTTCCAGCAGGGTTCAAATTCAGCCAAATACTTGTGGCCGGCCGAACTGAATCCTAATTTGCATATGCAAATTAGATGCAGGTAGGGAAATCGTGTGACTTTTGTCACAAAACAAGGAAGTAAAAAATGTTTTCCACTTCACACCCCTAATATGCATATGCAAATTATGATTTGGATTTGTTTCAGTATTCGGCCGAATCTTTCGCAAAGGATTTCGGGGGTTGACCCGCATCCAAAATAGTGGATTCGGTGCATCCCTATTTTTAAGTAATATTTGGCACTGTGCATGCATAAAAAGGCATCTTTAACATTGATACAGGTTAAATGTGATGATGAAATCATCACTGAAATGGGTACGGTAATTCACAAAACATGGGGGGTAGATGCCAGGATCTGCTAGATCAAGTTGATGTAATTTGTAGATTATAATATGCACACACTGCAGCAACTGCTGCTGTTGAATTGTGTATACAAGCTACATAGATGAGTAAATGGCTGTAAAAGTTGGCAAGGCATGCTGTTTGGATTTTGGCCAGCCTCTTATGCAAGCTGCAAGTAAAACTTTGCACCTTTAGTAATAAAGAAGTAGAATTCTTAGTGAAAGTAAATGTAGGATTTACAAGTCCAGAGATGATGTAACTGAACAACTTGAATATATTGTAATACATGGACACACAATACCTGTTTTGCTTAAAGGGGGGGACTTTTTTAGTAGCTTAATGCACAAACCCCCATTTGTAATATAAGGCATTGTTTGCTCAAGAGCAGTAATCCATAGGAACCAATAAGATGCTTGCATTTACAGGTAACTATTTAATTCTACCTGCTAATTATTGGGCTCGGCTGGGATTCAAGCCAGGGACCTTTGGGTTTCTAGCTCTATGCCTTTACCACTGATTCATAGGTTTGCATTTGCTACACTAAGGGGCTGATTCACTAAGGGTCAAATATCGAGGGTTAATTAACCCTCGATATTCGACTGGGAATTGAAATCCTTCGACTTCGAATATCGAAGTCGAAGGATTAAGTGCAGATAGTACGATCAAACGATCAAAGGATTATTCCTTCGATCGAATGTTTCGAAAGATTTAAATCCAACGATCGAAGGAATATCCTTCGATCAAAAAAATTAGTTAGCCAAGCCATTGCATCGGTGAAAAAAATGGAAAAATCTGGAAATTAAGGGGGGACCCTTAAATGTGTGACACAGGTCAGGACGTAAGGGGGGACCATTGCGTCGGTGAAAAAAATGGAAAAATCTGGAAATCTAAGGGGGTACCCTTAAATATGTGAAACAGGTCAGGACATAAGGGGGGACCATTGTGTGGGTGAAAAAAATGGAAAAATCTGCAAATCTAAGGGGGGACCCTTAAATGTGTGAAACAGGTCAAGACGTAAGGGGGGACCATTACGTGGGTGAAAAAAATGGAAAAATCTGGAAATCTAAGGGGGGACCCTTAAATGTGTGAAACAGGTCAAGACGTAAGGGGGGACCATTGCGTGGGTGAAAAAAATGGAAAAATCTGGAAATCTAAGGGGGGACTCTTAAATGTGAAAAAAATTTCAAGACGTAAGGGGGGACCATTGCGTGGGTGAAAAAAATGGAAAAATCTGGAAATCTAAGGGGGGACCCTTAAATGTGTGAAAAATTTCAAGATGTAAAGGGGGACCATTGCGTCGGTGAAAAAAATGGAAAAATCTGGAAATCTAAGGGGGGACCCTTAAATGTGTGAAACAGGTCAGGACGTAAGGGGGGACCATTACGTGGGTGAAAAAAATGGAAAAATCTGGAAATCTAAGGGGGGACCCTTAAATGTGTGAAACAGGTCAAGACGTAAGGGGGGACCATTGCGTGGGTGAAAAAAATGGAAAAATCTGGAAATCTAAGGGGGGACCCTTAAATGTGTGAAACAGGTCAAGACGTAAGGTGGGACCATTGACTCGGTGAAAAAAATGGAAAAATCTGGAAATCTAAGGGGGGACCCTTAAATGTGTGAATCAGGTCAAGACGTAAGGGGGGACCATTGCGTGGGTGAAAAAAATGGAAAAATCTGCAAATCTAAGGGGGGACCCTTAAATGTGTGAAACAGGTCAAGACGTAAAGGGGGACCATTGCGTCTGTGAAAAAAATGGATTAAACTGGAAATCTAAGGGGGACCCTAAAATGTGTGAAAATTGTCAAGACGTAAGGGGGGACCATTGCGTCGGTGAAAAAAATGGAAAAATCTGGAAATCTAAGGGGGACCCTTAAATGTGTGAAACAGGTCAGGATGTAAGGGGGGACCATTGCATGGGTGAAAAAAATGGAAAAATATGGAAATCTAAGGGGGGACCCTTAAATGTGTGAAACAGGTCAAGACGTAAGGGGGGACCATTGCGTGGGTGAAAAAAATGGAAAAATCTGGAAAATTTGGGGGGACCCTTATTGTGTGAACAGGTCAAGCGTAAGGGGCCATTGCTTTCGGTGAAAAAAATGGAAAATCTGAAAATCAAAGGGGGGGAAACCCTTAAATGTGTGAAACGGGTCAAAAACTTTAAGGGGGACCATTGAGTCGGTGAAAAAAACGGGAAAAAATCTGGAAATCTAAGGGGGGCCCCTTTAATGTGTGAAACGGGGTCAAGACGTAAGGGGGGACCATTGATTTCGGTGAAAAAAATGGAAAAAAATCGGGAAATCAAAAGGGGGACACTTAAATGTGAAAAAAAAATGTCAAGACGTAAGGGGGACCATTGCGTGGGTGAAAAAATGGAAAATCGGGAAAATCTAAGGGGGCCCCTTTAAAAATTGTGTGAAACAGGTCAAGACGTATAGGGGGACCATTGCGTGGGTGAAAAAAAGGGAAAATCTTGAAATCTAAAGGGGTACCCTAAATGTGTGAAACAGGTCAGGACGAAAAGGGGGGCCATTGGGGTCGGTCAAAAAAATGGAAAATCTGGAAAACTTAGGGGGCCCCTTAAATGTGTGAAACAGTTAAAAGGACGTAAGGGGGGACCATTGCGTCGGTGAAAAAAATGGAAAATCTGGAAATCTAAGGGGGACCCTTAAATGTGTGAAAAAAAGGTCAAGCGAAAAGGGGGGACCTTGCGTCGGTAAATAAATGAATAAACTACTGAAAATTGTTACCTAGTACTTTCTGGAAGAATTCAGTGCTGATCTCTGCATCAGCGGCTTTAGCCGCCTCAGCAGAGACTCGGTAGTGGGCCCGAACCCAAAATGGGGAAAGTAAGAAAAGCATCTGCTGAAACTTACCCGTTTCCTCCGGCTTGCTTCGGGCTTTCTCCTTCACTGGCGATGCCCTTTGCATTTCCCCGTTTGCAGGGGACTCAGCATAAAGGGCTGCTCCAGGACTTCTCCCAGCCGTCAATTGTCCCTCCTGCTCCAGGAAAGGTAAGGGGCCCCTTCATTTACTTTAAACTTTAATTTATACATATATTCATATAACTCACAAAGAGGGTTTTTTTTTATTTGTTCATTTTTCTAATTTGTGTCTTTTTTACCCGTATAAACTGTTTATTGTGGCAGTATGACTATTGAATAATAGTTTTTGGCCACTAATTATGCTGTCGGATCAGTTATTTTGTTATTTAAATTAAATTTAAAACAATTCCTGTGGTTTTTTTTGCTTTTTTTATCCCTGCAATTTTTTTCCTTATGTATCTTTAGTATAGTTTGGCTGTTTAGTGTTTTAGTAAAGAAAGATATATTTTACTTAGTTTGATCGGTCAGAATATGTACTTTCCAAAAATATATGGTTTTCTGGGGGTCTTTATACAATTTGGAGGTCTTACATCACTTAACCCACAGCCGGGGTACTGTTTTCAGCATATGCCACATGCTTGTGTACACCTATACATATTGGGCATCAAACTGTTCAGAGGACCCTAGGCTTTCAATTTGGGGTGATTTGACTTGATCCTAAAGTTATGGAAATAAATGCGCAGGTGGGGAATTTTGAGGTATTTTGGAAAATGTTACAAAATCATCAAATTAAGGAAAGGTTTGCGGCTTGGTACTTTGGAGGACAAAGACATGCATACCCAACTTGGATTCGCAGGAATGTGTACTTTCCGAAAATATATGGTTTTCAGGGGTGAACTTACTTTTTTCTACCTTTGCCCCCCCCCAAACGATGTAAATGTGTTGATTTTGCAGTACCTGGAATGACAAACAGCATACTTTGTACAAACATTGTAACTAAAAGTGTCTCTTTTTACTACATGTTACCTTTAAGTTGTGCAAAAATAAGTTTTCCCTGGGGGCTATATATTGGAGTGCTGGGTTTATGTTGTGTTGTATGTGTTACAAGCCACACGTAGGTGCACCCAAGCTGAATTCTAATTTGTATATCTTGCTCCAGGGCAGGGTTTTATTGTGAAATAGACAGACGATATAGATAGATAAGTTAGATACTAGTCTTTTGTTTGCACGGTACACATGGAGAAACACAGCAGTCAAAACCTCCCCAAAAAACAGGGAAATGCTATGACTATGGCAGACACCTGCACTGACAGGAAGGGACTACTTGCTGCCTGGGACCACAAAGATTAAACCACTGCCCCATGCTTTGAAAAATTAGCTATAACAGGAGAGAAAGGGCATTTGGAGCATTGAGAGCCTAGTCTGCCTTAGCCATTATTAATATAGCGATATGGTAATAGCAGATATGGGTGTCACTGAGAGGATTAGGTATGGCCTAGGCAAATTCCAGGCTTGACCAAGAATATCTGGGTTTTTGTATGGGAATTCAGGGAGGTATGCTGTATCCTATAGCAACTGAGACGTTACGACTAAGTGCTGTATCATGATCATGCATATAAAAACATATTACTGATTGCCTTGAGCCACTGTACTGGGGCAAATGCTTATGCCTGAACTGTTTCAGCATTTTCTGAAAATGGCTATAGCCCTGGCTCTGGAAATTACTCTGGTGTAGGAGTAATCAGTTTTCTTGAGCCCCAGCTTTACAGATATCATTATTAAACAATTTTTAGATATTTCTATTTTGAATTACAAAAGGTTATATGCCTTACAGAATAGCCATTTTTTTATTCACAAGGATAATATAATTAAAACACAGCCATACATGCTACAAAAGTTTTTGCACAGTATTACTTATTTTAATATGTGATGGCTGCCATCTTGTTACTTTGTAGCTGTAGAGATTTGCCAGTTCATTACCCAAAATGACTCACTGCCATCCATCTGTGAATAGGGGTCAGTGTTCAGCCCACAAACATTAACAGCAAATGAGCAGGATTTCTGTAATTATTGCAGTCAGATTTATTCACATAACCAATATTGTACAATGATCAATATAGAGCTACCAATCCCCTTAAATGACCCCAGAATGAACCATTCCCGCAGCCTGGTGTAAGAGAATTCATGTCAGAACAACATTTGAAAAGCCTTTCTAGGACCAAAGAAGCAAAGTGCATTCTAACTAGAGATTTCATGTTAACTTGACATTTTACTTACAGCAAAATACACTGTGTTGGGGTTGTTATCAATAATTCAAGAATGCTGGCAGTTTGAACTTAATAACTCCTGCAGCCTGTTTGCCAGATGTTGCCCCAACATATAATGTTACTGATGCTATCTTGTCCTTGTAGTTTTACCACAGTAACCCTTATGGCAGATACCAATATTATTTTTGGAAGAAAAGTAAAGAAAAGAAAAGAAAGAAAGAAAATGCAGAAGAACGGCACACACAGGACTTGCTGAATAAATCATCCAGGTTTATTTTGCTCAACGTTTCGGACCTTCTTCAGGCGTCAAACAGTGCAACCAGAGCCACAGTACAGAATTTAAACCTCCTCCGTTTCCAGCCGCACAATTTCCTTGCACCAAAAAGTGGATACCTAGTGACCACCGGAAATTTACATGGCAGGCATGTCATCTGTTGCAAATGTGTATTCAGACATGCATAATGCAACAGAAATAAACCATGTTTGCTCTTAAAATCTAACAGTAGTTAGAAAAAAGGAATAACAGATATTAATGGCTTATATCAGAAAGAGAAAGATGCCACACTGAAAAAGCCACATCAAGCAAAATGCAGAGGTAAAACTACCCTAAGTACTCGCTTTTGGTTTAAGTAGTCCATAAAATACAAGGCATGTAATGGCATTTCTGGCATGTGGATATGGCACGTTTTGCCACTGAGGACAGATAGGAAGACTGTATACTGGATAACCCGGTGTATAACCATAAATAGGAGAATGGAGTTTGAAAGCCATGAAAAAGTTATGAAAAAAGGTGCAAAACAGTAACCAGTGAATAAACAGAATAAACTGAGATACCGGCAGGCAAAACAAAGTCCAGTCAATGGGCCAAACATCAGAACAGGTGGCTAGCAGGTTAAGACTGGCAGAAGTCCAGAGGGAATGTCCAGAGAGCAAGCCAAGGTCAGTACCGGGAGCTCACACAAAGCAGGCAGGGAGTCAATGACAATGTCCAGAGAGCAGGCTGAGGTCAGTACCGGGAGATCCACACAAAGCAGGCAGGGAACCAGGACAAGGGTACAGGGAGAGGACTCAGAGACTAGAAACTTTGATCACAGTACAATGAGTTGCAGGCTAGATCTGGCTGGGGAGCTTAACGATCAAGCAACCAGGAGTTGCTTGTAACAGGTTTATAAAAGGGAAAAGATTGTTAATTGACAACAGCTGAAGTTAATAAGAAAGGAGGGCAAAAGAGCTGCAGAGAGATAGCACAAGTCCATCATATAACAAACCCACACTGACTCTAAGGGACCCCAGTGGCTCTGGAGAATGGTGCAAGTATGGTTCAATAAAGATAAATGTTCGATTCCTGGCATTTCCTGATGGATATAAGCCTAAGAACTCGTTGCCTGCATACATCCACCACTGTCTGATATGAGTCCTGTATAACTCTATGAAAAAATGGTTGTATGCTTCTGGTAACTAAAGATGTATTGCCTAGCACGTGTAAAGGCAAGGTATGAAGAATTGGTATGCAGAAACGCCCACACTCACCACTGCTGGATTTGTCCTACAAAATTTTTACTTGGGCTCTGAAGATTGCTTGCTAAAAGGGTAAGGGTAGTTGTTCCTCTGCATTTTGCTTGATGTGGCTTTTTCGGTGTGGCATATTTCTCTTTCTGATATAAGCCTGTAACTTCTGTTATTCCTTTTTTCTAACTACTGTAGCGCAAACATGGTTTATGTTGCACACGCATGTCTGAATAAACAGTTGCAACATGTGACATGCCTGCCATGTAAACTTCCTGTGGTTACTAGGCATCCACTTTTGGCACAAGGAAGTTGTGCGGGTGGAAACTGAGGGGGTTTAAATTCTGTCACACTACTGTGGGTCTGTTTGCACTGCTTGACTCCTGATGAAAGTCCCTGTGGGGGACTGAAACATTGATCAAAATAAACCTTTGGAAGATTGATTCAGCAAGTCCTGTAAATGTCGTTCTTCTGCTTTGCTTGTGTTGTTTCTTAGCTTGTGCTCCCAGGAATCTGGACATCTGTCTATGGTGTGCATCTAATGCCTCAATGCTCGAAGATCAAAGTACTGGCAATCAATAGCAAATGCAAAGGGTTAATCCCCTACTTGTTTATTAACTCATACAAAAACACAACGTTTCGGGGGCTTGCCCCTTCGTCAAGTGATGCAGTCCAACTAGGTAACGTCCCTTAAATGACCCTAGGCCCCTCCCACCTCAGTGAGTAAAAAAATAGAACATAGTGTGTTAACACTATGTTCTATTTTTTTATTTACTGAGGTGGGAGGGGCCTAGGGGCAAGCCCCCAAAACGTTGTGTTTTTGTATGACTTAATAAACACGTAGGGGATTTCCCCTTTGCATTTGCTATTGAGTGCCAGTACTTTGATCTTCGAGCATTGCTGCATTGTGGGGATTGCCGTATCCCCCAAGGACTGGGCACCTAGCAGAATCCACACAGGAGGGTAAAAAAAAAAAAGTGGAAAAATGTTCATTCAACATTTCGGCTCCTCATTTGAGCCATCTTCAGGACTAGACCATATATATAAATATATAAATGAGATGCTTGTGTTCTATGCAAAAGGCATATATTAATGTGAGCATGTGAGTTTATGTATATATTTATGTACTGCTATAATTATCCCATTTTTATATTCAATATCATTATTTACAAGAGGAACAGAGCACAAAACAACTTCAACAAAGTCACCTTTTCCAATGCTTTATTTAAGAAATAAAAAAAAAAACCACAGCAAAAGATTCCCAGATCAGTTGTACTGTGGTTACAAAGGCCCCAATATTAAGTCTTAATATAGAAATATTCAGAAAAAAACGCTTGCGTTTTATGAAAGAGACATAAATTAATATATATATATATTTATCTATATTCAGATATTTATATAGATATATATACACGCACACACACCAGACCATGACAGAGAATTCTATTTATTGAGTTATGAATTTGACTCTCACAGAGACTTCCAAAAGTCTTAAGAAAGTCTTTAGAGGAGCAAAGTCTTGACTCCGTAAACATAAAAATAAATTGCTTTTCCCACATTGAAAACCCTCCAGAGTTCCATTCAGTATCAAGGCGGATTACTATATATATATATATATATATATATATATATATATATATATATATATATAATATATATATATATATATATATATATATATATATATATATATATATATATAATATATATTGCACCAGGGTTTTATTGTGAAATTCACATAATTCAGAGCGAGATAGATGATAGTGGATACAGCGAGATAGATAGATCGATAGACAGATAGCTATTGATAGATAAAGCGAGATACATAGATAAATCAATAGACAGATAGCAACAGATAGATGATAGATAGATAGATAGATAGATAGATAGATAGATAGATAGATAGATAGATAGATAGATAGATAGATAGCTATAGATAGATAGATAGATAGATAGATAGATAGATAGATAGATAGATAGATAGATAGATAGATAGATAGAGATAGATAGCTATAGATAGATAGATAGCTATAGATAGATAAAGTGAGATAGCGATAGATAGATAGATAGATAGATAGACAGACAGACAGACAGACAGACAGACAGACAGACAGACAGACAGACAGACAGACAGATAGACAGACAGATAGATAATAGATAGATGATACAGTGAGATAGATAGATCAATAGACAGATAGCGATAGATAGATAGATAGATAGATAGATAGATAGATAGATAGACAGATAGATAGATAGATAGATAATAGATAGATGATACAGTGAGATAGATAGATCAATAGACAGATAGCTATAGCTAGATAAAGCAAGATAGATAAATCAATAGACAGAGAGAGAGAGAGAGAGAGAGAGAGAGACAGATAGATTTGCACACGCTAGGGCATGCGTGTGCCGCCGTGCCCGAACAAGCGCAGACAGGACCATGTCAACAGGCTTTAACTTCAGAGAGCGCCACTCGCCCCAACATCAAAAATATATCGATTTTTGCTTACCAAATATACCTGTCAATAAAGGAGGCAAAAGTTTCTTTAACACTTCAGGTAAAATCGTAATGTGTTTGAATAAAATAGATGTTGTATTGCCGTGTACGTTATTTGAAGTAATTCTAACAATGACTATTATACACTCAGTCCAATTAATGACCCATATAATCATTCTGGCGCCTGGAATAGGACTTAAAGGATAGCCTTTTTTTTATTTCCCAGTATAATATCATTAAACCCCAGCCATATTTGCTACAAAAATTTGTGATAGATACATAGATAGATAGAGGTCAATAGACAGATAGTCAGAGAGAAATGGATAGATTGATTTAACTATTTACTTGGACAGTGGTTATATTTTAGGTATCTCCTAGCAGTATTAGTGCCTGTTCTCTTCTGTTTAAAGATATTGATTTAATTTTATTTTCATTACAGAAATTAAGAAATAAATGGGTTTATGTAGTAACATGTTACACATTTTGCCCATTCAGCAATCATGAACGTTTAGGCTTTTGGTTGCATGGTACACATGGAGAAACACATGCTATGGAAACAAACTGAATGTCAGTTTGCAGTAAGTCCAACATTGCTGTTATACTTTTGAGCTGGATTCACATATAATTCTGTTCTCTGTTCCCCATTAATAATAATGTCCATCACATTCCAGAGCAAAAAGCAAGAGTCCCAGCATTTGCAATCAAGGGTTTTTTAATTACTTAAAATACTCACCCTTATTCTATACTCATGGCCATGTACCCTGGCAGAACTCCTTGTCCAGCCACTCTTTGTATTAAAAGTCCAACCAGTGGACCTGAAGCTGTCGTACAACTACAAATCTCAGTCTACCAGGCACCTTTTAGTATACTGAAACTTAAATTTTTAAAGTTAAATTAAAATTAAAATTGAATTTTTAAAAACAAATTAGAAACAAGCAGCGCTGCATGTAGGGATCCCTCTATTGGATGTGCTATAACCCCATTACTAATCAAAGAGTTGGATGTGAGGGAATAGAGGGATCTCTCTTCCTACATGCAGCACTGCTTGTTTTTAATTTGTTTTTAATCAGTAGGACATGGCATGGTGGTAAATTAATATAGCCTTTTATCGATATTTTGAAATGTGTTTACTTATTATAATACAGTATTATGGGGCATTGTGGTTAAGGGATTAAGTCCCAATTTTGTATTTATATATATATGAACAATTGGTTTTTTTGTGGACACCCCGACCCACCACAGCCCCAATTTCACCAGTATACATACACACTCCCTTGAGTCCAATTGTTACAATTTACAACCCCCTTAATATCAATAGCAGCTTGGCCTCTGTTTTGCTTTAAGATGTATAACATGTTTGCTTCAGAAAATTTTGCTATGTTATAACAAATATTTTTGCATATTACCTTGAACATCACAGTGAGTACAGTTCTCTTTAACACAAGTGTTAGTTAAAAATGTCACAGAGTTAAAAATGAAATGAGATCTGTATATATGCAGTATATATACTATCCACACATCCACACATATGCACTGATAGGTAACCGCATTTAGAATCTGTCACTCATTCCGGAGGTATAGATTGCCAGGCAGATCTTCTCCATCTGCAGAACAGGAACACAACATACAGCACTAACAAAAAATAAAATATATATATATAGTTCCACTGAGTACATTCACATATTAACAATGAAGGACAGAGCTGTCACTAAATGAAAATCGCCAAAGGCTAGAAGTGGAAATGACATTTCAGAATGGATGCCTCCTCATTCACATCAGTCCTCAAGAAAGTCTTGCGGTTGACTGCAGATGGAGAAAATTGCTTTTTACACACAGACGATTCTTTCATTCTCACCCACATTGAAACTGTTTCACCACATGAAATTGCATCCTGCCTATTAACTCAGCACACCACTTCCCTAGCATTTTTTTATTTTTTTTCATCTTTAGATGTCGTCTTTTTTTTTTTTTTGGCACCATTCATTATTTTACCAAAAGTACTTTAATTTCAAGTGCTCAAGTTAATTTCAGATATGCTCTTTCTATTGCACATTATAGATTGCAGCCTGTCACTGTCACAGTGCTTGCTTTTCAAGCTCATAACACAATGCCGGCGTCAGGTAGAAGAGTCCAGACAGAGGTCTCAGCAAGTGATAACACTGGGGTTTCTTTTAACCATAAAGGTTCTTATACGTCCACCCAATGTGTTTTGTCTCTTGCAGTCTGATCCCTTCTCATTTCAAATCATTGTTGATTATCATATCATCATGGACTTCTCCATAACAGGACATTCTTCTCTTCTTTCCAAAAGTGGAAAAACTGTTTTTCTCCTCAAACAAGCCTTGTTTGTTGGCCAGTAATGTCGGCGTCCCAGGAATATAAACATTATGCTGATAGTCCAAGCTTGGTCCATGCTGTTGGAACTGTAGGCCATACTTAGGGCTCCACACTCCATTTGATGTTGTGGGCTTCTTCTTTATATCTGAGCAAGAAATCAAAGACTCAATTAAACATTTTATGCACCACAGCTTCCTTTTTTTGTTTATTTTTTTTTTTGCAGTCAATAAAAAATTAATACAGTCAAGACCAATATAGATGCATAATTTTTGGTGAATTGCTAATGAAAATGAATACATTTTTGGTTAAAAGGCAGAGAGCAGCAACATTTGTGTTGGTCATTTTGAGTGCTGCTCGCTATGCTAAGATAAATCCGAACTTCCATGCATTCTATGGATTTAAAGTGGTTCGCCTTTAAATAAACTTTTAATATGATGTAGACATTGATAGTCTAAGACAATTTGCAATTTCTCTCAAATTTTTATTTTTTTTGTTATTTAGCTTTTTGTTCAATAGCTCTCCATTTGGTATTTCAGTAGTTATCTGGTTATTTTATTTATCCTAGCAACCAGGCAGTGGTTAGAACAAGAGATGAGAATATCATTATTAGGATATGTACATAGAAAGATAAGAATTACAAAGTAACAACAAAAATAAAATTGTAGGCTCACATAGGATTCGTTTTTGGCTGGTGGGGGTCAGTAACCCTCCATTTGAAAACTGGGAAAAGGCAGAAGAAAAAGGAAAATGATTAAAAAAAACTATACAAAAAATAAATAATGATCACCAATTGGTTGCTAGGAAAAGGGCATTCTATTGCATACTAAAAGGTCATTTAAAGATGAGCCACCCCTTTAAGCATTTTGCTTGTCCAACTAGACTAGTTCAAACCACAATCCCCAAACCACAATCCCCATGTCCCACTTTCTTCTAAGCCCTGTGCCTTTTGGCCAAAGTACGAACAGTTGTTAGGCATGTGCAGGGACCACCCTCCCACTACACACTTAAAAACAAGGGGGATGCTGCATCGCAATAGCAGCAAGTGCTATTGCGCTTTCTGCACTAGCAGAGCCGAATTTCCATTTAAAAAAATGAAAATTCAGCTTTTTGCCACCCCTGGGTATATGAGGATACAGCCCATACCAACTACAGCAGTCATTATTGCAGATGTACTTGGTATGATCCATAATCTCACATGAACTGAAGACACATCTGTACATTAATTACTGGGTCTTCAACCAAAGTCAAGTTGTGTTGCTTGCATGGTTTAATTTTTTTAAGGAATACCATGCATTTTTAGATCAGGTTAATGCATGGATATGGTTTAACATTAAAGCAATCAGACTATTTGTGGCCCTTGGCAGCATTGGAACATGGGATCTGCCTCTGATCTTCCCATTCACAGAATGATCTGCAGTGAGCTGCTGCATTTTAATTTCCGCTGCTTGATCAGCTAATTGTGTGTATGTTTGATTGTTTGTATTAGATCAGCCTAAATCTCTTCAAACAAAAAGCAAATCCTACTAATCCTTCTGCATGATCTATATCAGTATGCACATTCTCTGAACCTTTCCCCAATACACACAGTGCCGTTTTGTAAAGCATTCCCATATGTATACACATTGCATGGCAGTTGTGAACAGTGTCGGACTGGGACACCAGGGGCCCACCCAAAAACCTTAGACCAGGGGCCACTCTCAGTATTATTATTCTTCATCTCCTCAATCAACCTCTATTCTCCTAGTCTGTTTTCTTTACATACTATAATCAATTACTCCATCTATTTAGCCTCTTTGTTCTCATAGAAATAGGGAATGGCCATGAAATAGGCCAAAAGTTTAGCAGCATGAGGGCCCACTGACACCTTGGCCCACCGGGAGTTTTCCTGGTATCCCGGTGGGCCAGTTTGACACTGGTTGTGAAGGGAAATAATTTTTTTTAGAATAATAATTATTTAGAAGCACATTTTTTCTAACTCCCATGAACTTGAAATTCGACCAATCGAAATTATTAATAAAATCTAATTTTCTCAGCTCGGACAAATTTAATTGACCCGAACTTGAGTAGAATTCAAATTAGAAAAACTGTAAACGAATTGAGGTCATTTACTAAAGGCTTAAATGGTTTTCATCTATTCTCTCTGAGATATTTCAGCTAAATCAAGGGCTGATTTATTATTGACTAAGGTAAGGTCACACTGGACGATTCGAGGAGATTTAGTCGCCTGGCGACTAATCGCCTTGTCTTTGCGGCGACCAATCTCCCCGATTGCCTTACCTCTCTCTTGCGCCGGCTAAAATGAAAAGTCGCCTGCGGCATGGCACACGCGTCGCTTGGTATTCTGAAGTCACCCGAAGTTTCCTCGCGAGGCAACTCGCCCAGTGTGACCTTACCCTTAGGGTCAGGATTAGATACAGCAAGCTAATGAAAATTAGTTCTTTATCTTTCATAAAACACTTGTTCATTATCATGATATTCTTTTTGTCAATTACGTTTTTCCTTACTACAGGTATTGGACCTGTTATCTAGAATGCTTGGGGTTTTCTGGATGACAGAACCTCTAGGGTACAGACACACACACAAAGATTTGGGGAGATTTAGTCAACCGGCGACAAACCGCTTGGGTGACTACTCTCCCCAAAAAGCCTTCCCGCCAGCTAGAATCTAAATCTCCGGCGGGATGGCACTCAGAGCACTTAGTTGTCAGAAGTCTCCTCGTGAGGCTACTTTGTAAAACGAAGCGCTCCGAGTGCCATCTCACCGGCGATTTAGATTCTAGTCTAGAATAGGCTGATTTTGCCTCAAATAAGGATTAAAGTGGACCTGTCACCCAGACACAAAAATCTGTATAATAAAAGTCCTTTTCAAATTAAACATGAAATCCAATTTTTATTTTTTATTTAAGCATTCATAGCTGTTGTAAGCTCATTTAAAAATCTCAGCTGTCAATCAAATATTGTCTGCCCCTCCTCTATGCCCGTGGCATAGAGGCGGGGCAGACAATTACTTTCACTTTCAATTCAGCACTTCTTAGATGTCACTGCTCTCCCCACATTCCCCCAGTTCTCTTTACCATATAACTGTGTGGTCAGGGCATGGGGATGGACATCGGGTCCCCCATTCTGGTGCACAAACAAGATTCTGAGATGATACAAGGCTTGTCTTAATAACAGTGTCCACAAAATGGCTGCTCCCTGCTTGCTATAATTTTGAAATCCCAGACTGAAGGAAACAAAATTCAAATAATTTATATAGTGTAGTTAAAGTTCATTTTCCTTGACTAATCTGATAAAATAGGATTTTGAATAATTTTTTTGGGTGACGGGTCCCCTTTAATTATATCTTAGTTGGGATCAAGTACAAGGTGCTGTTTTATTATTACAGAGAGAAAGGAAACTATTTTTAAATATTTGGATTATTTGGGATTATTGAAGATGGCCTTCCTGTATTTTGGAGCATTCTGAATAACGGGTATAACAGATACCATACCTGTATCTAAAACCTGGCAAGCTTTTTATCATTGACTCCAGTGCAATAAAGAAGTCACTTGTGTTTTTAGGTTCTTGACCCAAATCTGAACCTTGATTAACAATAAATTACCCCTTAGTGTGCCACAGACATCTATTTAAAGGGGCGGTTCACCTTTAAATTAACTTTTAGAAGGTTATAGAATGGCTAATTCTAAACAACTTTTCAATTGGTCTTCATTGTTTATTTCTTTTTTTAATTATTTTTTTTTCGAGCGTTACTTCGACAGTGCAAGCATTTCATAGCAAATTTTTGCTAGCGTTCATTTCTGCTTAGCGAAACTTCAAACTCTTACGCTTAGGTTAATTTGAATAGGGTAGGTACTTAAAAGTCGTATGGACATCATTAATAGTAATGTTGGTGCAAATGCTTGAAGTGGCCACTTTTTAAAACAAATGAGCCATAATAAAGACATGAGCCCACCCTTATATAAATGTGCCATGCCCCTCAAATTAGTTAAAAAAATTTGTTCACACATACGTCCTTAATAGTTTGGACTTTTGAAGGCAATTCCTCTTTAAAAAAGAAAAGTCGTCGGTGTTTTTTACAACTTTAATGCATTTCCGGATATACAGGATATGATGTCACTGACACAAGATTGAGGAAGATGTAGCTTAATTTCAGTTCTCCTGGTCTGAGGTGGCGAAGTAAACTCTGGCGAAAGAGGTAACGCTCAGTAAAATTCACACTTTACTGAATTTGCGGAGTAATGACTGTTTGCCAGAGTGAAAAATCTCCTGGCAATAGAGTGCTAGCGAACACTAGCGATTGCCTTGTTTGCTAGCGAATTGTCCTCTACACCCGTTAGTGAATTGGCAAAGTCCCTGCTGATGGGATGGCTGACGAATTGTCACTAGCGTTGGCCACTTCATCCTTTAGTGAATCTGCCCCCTGGTGCCTTTTGGTCATATGTGGCAGAGCAGATTTCCCTGCCCTGCCACCCACATTACACTTATAGCAGCTTCAGCCCAAGGGGGTTCAGGGTCTCTGCGTGCCCCTTTGTAAACTGCAATAAAAGGCAAGCAGTCTTGTGCCAAAAATAACCCCAGATTAGCGGTCTGTAGGCAACTTTTCATGACTTGACGGGAGGCTTTTGCTCTAATTTCCACTCTTACCATTTGCATATACAAAGGAAGATCTAATCAGAGCGATATTGCTCAACAGGTAAATACACATCTCTGCGTGCAAGCACTGGCAATTATACTCAATCGAGAAATTTGTATATACACAGGCAGGCCTAATCAGAGCAGCATCACTTGGTGGCTAATTAGGATTGATTTCATATGAGACTTTGCAATAACCGGCACTCTCAACATCTTTGTCTACCAAGGTAGATCTAATCAGAAGCCGATTGCTCTGCAGGTAATTGTGTATGACTGCACGTGAGCATTCGGAGTAACTCTGACTCTCTATCAGAACATTACAGGCAAGGTTGCCATAGCAGCCTCTGTATATTCTGAAGGAGTCCTGCATGCTCCAGAGTCCAACAATAGTATTCACTTGTGAAGGTTATAGAGTGTGAGAGCTTGCAATAAGTACTCCGTGTATTTACACCAAAGTAAATGATTTGGATAATAAAGGCTGGCTCTCCCTCTAATCAGTTTACCTGTCTTGCTTTTCAGAGATTCAATACTTACTCATTACACACATGAAGAATGCTTCAGATTTTCCCAATTCTCTTTCATAATGTTTTTTTTTTTTCATTTTCTACCTTCAGTTAAATTGATGCATAGTTTATTGCCTTCTTTGTAATGCTTTCCCTGTTCTTGTGTCCCTCCTGACTTCCATTTCTAAAAGCCTCTTCCTGTTCTTTTTCTTCACTTGTTATAATATTAAGCCACATGGGTTTCGCCGTGTTTCTCTTGGATTTGCTTCCCATTGGGATATATTTATGAATACATTTATCAGCATTTCCAAAGCATTCTATTTTTCTTTTCGCTTGCACCCACCCCCCTTCTTTTCTGTCAAACTGTCAGTGAGTAGAAACGGCGCTTTTAGCAGAATAACATTTAGCTTTCCTAAAAGAGCTGGATCATTTTGCTTCTGTGTAACACTTGGAAAAATTTCAGATGAAACTACATTGTGATCAACGTTTCTCAGCTGTGGCATTGAATAAATATTTCATACAAGTTTGAATTCTCTCCATGTGTTTTCACATAGGCTGCCTTTGTCTATGTTTCCTTTCTTTCGGCAAAGCTGCATTCAATAAATATGGCAAATCCGAAGCTGAATTATGGGTCACAAAGGGTGGTCACAATTAGGCATTTTATTATGGAACACACCATATCTTTGAATAATGCTAACCAGGGCTGCTTTAATAAATGGTCAAAAGGGGCCCACCAGGACATTAGCCATTTCATCTTCAATAAAATTTGAACGAAGCATCCCCTCCTTATTATATCTATTGGAAAAAACTGTTAAAAGCACTGCCTTATGCCTGTTATATTCCTTGAATACCCAGGCCAGGTAGATTTCATATTCTGACATATACATCCACATGTCACAGTATAATTGAGTGGTTTTTCTACTTCCTAAATAGTCATGTTATGGATATTCCAACAGTTAGCTATAATATAAAGAATTATAAGTGGTTTTAAAGGAAAAAAAACTAAATTCAGTGGAGCTTCTGCCAATATGTCATCCAGTCACTAAGTTTTTCCGTGGGTCAGTGATTCTTTTAGGAATTATAAATATTCCACCCATTTTACTTATGTTTCCTGCATGGCCCTAACCCAGGCTCGTGCATATGTAGTAAAGTAACAATGAATAATTTTATTGTAAATCTAGTGTAAAGAGAGAAGTCGAGGGAGATAAAGATAATGGTGCTGGTCTTTGGATTTTATAGAACTGATCTATAGAACCATCTATGATTAACTTTGGCTACTATGGTCATTCTTCTGTAATCTATATTAAAGGGCAGGTGCCCCTTAAAGGGGACTTGACACACTATGAAATAATTCCCTTGAAAGGACAAAATAGACTTTACTTCCTAAACCTTTTTTTCATTCTTTCACCATCCACAATCACATCAAGAGCAAGTAAGCAGCTATAATAGCAGAAATTCATCCCATGCGCCATTACCCAAAGATTTATTTAAAGTATGACGCAGACAGGGGGGCTTATACTATTTGCAAATAGGTTTTTTCATTAGAGGTGTTTGAGATAACATTTGTTTAGGCTGAGGAATTTAAACAACTATCTGATCCCAGTTCCTCACAATGGTCTTGTTATGGTTAGTGCTCAATCCCTGTAATACCAGTACATTATGTGGAACCCTAGAGGCTCAAGATCCTTCTTAGAACTATAATCCCAAAGTAGTGCTAGGAATTATATTAACTAGCCCAGCTCATTGTTTATGAGTATAGATGGATGCAGAACTATAACTCATAATAGTGCAAGGAATTGTATTAGCGTATAGCTGGATGCTAAAAAAATATAATGCATAACAGTGCTAGAAACTGTATTAGGCAGCCCCTGCTCCTTGCTTACAAGTATAGCTGGATGCAGAACTATAACTAACAACACGTACAGGGAGTGAGCGGTATCACTGAGAATGCAGGGTACAAAGGAATGGTCAGACATGCTGGTTCAAACACAAGTAGGAAGGCACAATACTAAGAGGTGAGCCAGGTGCATTGTCAGGAGGCTAGCCAGATCATACACAAGAAAACTAGAACAGAGCCGGGTCATAAACAAAAGCTAGACAATGCGATACCAACAGATCAACACAAATCAAAGTTGGACAGGTCAAGGTCAAAACCTGATAGCTGGAAACTCACCGACGAACTGAAATAAACTTTTCACAACACCCCAACTTCAACACACAAAATCTGTTTGCTCAGGCAACAAAAAACAGAAGCAACGCCTCTAAAAAGCCTCTCCAAGCAATTGATTGGTGGAAGAGTTTGGGTCGGTATAACCCACTCCTTGCCAGAGTGCCCATCACAGGTCTAAAGCACATGGACAGGACTTACCTTAAATTGGACTTAAATGGATCAGGGATGTGCCTGAGAGTGATTGCCCCTTTTCTATAAAACCAAGATGTTGTGGGGGGGGGGGTATGGTTCCCAAGTTCAAGCAAGTGCTTGAATGACAAGAAGATGAATAGCAATATTAATATAGTAATACTCTAGCCTCATAATTATACTGTTCTCTAGGCGCATTGGGTTCCAAAACCACATTAAAAAAATATGCTTAATTTCTTGTTTAGAAAACGGTAAGCATTAGGTATAAGTATTAGCCTTTCCCTGTAAATATATATTACAGTACATTTTATTTGTTGTTTGGTTTTTTTCCTCTTTAATTGGATTAGAAGATATGTATATTGAAGAGCAATACTTATCATTTGCTCCAACAAAAATTCTTTGGTTGGCTGCTGAAAATATCTCTCTATTATTAAAAGAGTTCCAGCCTACAGTTGTAGAGAAACTATGAGCTTAATTAACACATTATTTCAAGCTGACTGTTCCGAACAACATGTACTCTATTCTTTTGGTCTCCATTAACGTATGGCTATCAGTGTTAAACAACAAGAAGGTTAATTACATAGGAGTACAGTGGTAGAAATCAGCTCCTGCTCTAAGGGCTAGAGTGAAATGTGTAGCCTGCTTTATCCATTTGCTGGTACATCCCCCCACTGACGATTAAAGAATGTTTTCATGCACACAAATTCAGCACCTCAAACCACATACTTCAGATTATTTGCCCTTCCCTCCTTGCTTTATGGCTCTATGCAGGATTATTATATGCCACTATAGGTGCAGACTGTACATGCACCAAATGAAAAAAAAAAAAAAACAGAGGTACATTATCTGGGATGTCATTGTTCGACTGTAGCTGCAGATACCTACAGCAGCAATATAAATAACAACTACTGATTGCACCCCACAGAAACTAGGAGAATATGGAATTTTTCATAATCACATATAGAAACAGTGCACTACCTGGACCCTTATATTCCTGGGCCCCATAACAGTCACATACCTGTCAATGCCCCTTGAGTTACCCAGTGCTGGAACCCTCCCATTAATATATGTCACTGCCCTGGTTTTTATAATTTTCTTTCCAAATAAGATGTTTGCATGCACAGTAAATATTCAGTGGCGTGTAAAGCAGTAGAGGCTGTCAGGTTTGGACTAAGCTGGTAGGAAAAACTTGTGGGCTCCTACTTGCTGGGCCTCCTGAACCTTTGCGCTCACAGGTACAAGTGGGGGGGGGGTTGCAGCTGGTGCATGGGGCCCTTGGAGGTGGGAGGTATGCGGGGTCATACTTTTTGCGGAGCATGGATCTCCCAAGCATTAGTCTCTGAGCCCCCAACCACGGCCTATTAAACAATGGGTGCAATTAATAAACAGCAAACTGCCCATTATTAAAGGGATCATGGGAAAAAAACATTTTTCAAAATGAATCAGTTAATAGTGTTGCTCCAGCAGAATTCTGCACTGAAATCCATTTCTCAAAAGAGCAAACAGATTTTTTCTATATTCAATTTTGAAATCTGACATGGGGCTAGACATATCATCAATTTCCCAGCTGCCCCAAGTCATGTGACTTGTGCTCTGATAAACGTCAATCACTCTTTACTGCTGTACTGCAAGTTGGAGTGATATCACCCACCTCCCTTTCCCCCCCCCCCCCGGCAGCCAAACAAAAGAACAATGGGAAGGTAACCAGATAACAGCTCCCTAACACAAGATAACAGCTGCCTGGTAGATCTAAGAACAGCACTCAATAGTAAAAACCCATATCCCACTGAGACACATTCAGTTGCATTGAGAAGGAAAAACAGCAGCCTGCCAGAAAGCATTTCCCTCCTAAAGTACAAGCACAAGTCACATGACCAAGGGCAGCTGGGAAATTGACAAAATGTCTAGCCCCATGACAAATTTAAAAATTGAATTAAAAAAAATCTGTTTGCTCTTTTGAGAAATGGATTTCAGTGCAGAATTCTGCTGGAGCAGCACTATTAACAGATTCATTTTGAAAAAATTTTTTTTCCCATGACAGTATCCCTTTAAGCTAACCTACATTGCCAGATGATGTCCCCAAATATTCGAGAAAGTATGGGACCCATGGCTGGAGACCAGTCCAGAGGCGGAATCCAGGATATAACAATACCAATCACTTACTGAAAGCTAACCCTGGGCAAGTTCCCAATGCTATCTGTTGGTTCTCTGCCGCATACAGAGAACCCACTCATGACCTGCTGTAACACTGTGTTGTCGATGACCCTTCTTAAATAGCAATGCTCATTTATCTTTTGTTTTTGTTGTGTTGTTGAGCAAAAATAAAATAAAAATCGTTAAAAAAAAAAAGCAAAAGCAGTGAGTTAAATGAGATGTTCAAAGCCTTATTTGTCTGCCAACTGCTGCAAGGTACCCATTGGGCAACATGTAGAAGAGTAGAATACATGCTAAAAAGAATGGCAAATACAGGACAACACATGCATGGAAATCGTTGGTTAGGGGAGACACATATACTGACCAGTGACAGGGGAAACTAGTGTACGGAGTCTGTCGTGGTCTTTTTTTGAACCTTTTCGAGTTCCAAGGTCTTCAAGACTCTGAGAACTAGAGAAGAACACAGGAATATATATATATTTGCATTTTGCTAATAACTGGGAAAATATAGTTCAAAGAGAAACAAAATGGTACCCCAAATTAAAGTCTGATTCGGTGAGTCAGGTAAGGGATATATTATGGGATCTATGCCTATTCTAGGGACCTTGAGTTTTCTGGATGAGGGGTCTTCATACCTTAAGTCTACTAGAAAATCATGTAAACATTAAATATACCCAATAGGATGATTTTGCTTCAAATAAGAATTAATATATCTTGGTTTGAATCAAGTACAGGGTACTATTTTATATTACAGAGGAAAAGGAAATCATTTCTTTTTAAAAAATTTAGATTATTTGGATAAAATGGAGTCTATGGGAGACCGCCATTCTGGATAACGGGTTTCCAGGTGACGGATCCCATACCTATATTGTGATGCTCTAGGCCTTGAATTGTTTTTTTCATTAACATGAATTTATGATTTTTACAGAGAAAAGACAAATCAGCCAAAGATTTTTGTAAAAAACTGTTTATTTTAAATACTATGGGATATGGTAGTGCCATATATCGGTAGTGCTACCATATAATAGATCTGCCAGCATACAGGCTTGGAATACTTCATAATTATGGACTTGGCACAGAATACTTTGGCCAGAGCCCTATTTGAAACAACATATAAGTAACCAATCTTTTGTTAGCTTTGATAGGATTATTGCTTTTAATATAATGAAAGCCAGTATTTGAATGGTCCTAGTAATGCGCTGCACTGATGCAACAAGTACTTATATTAGTAGAACATTTGCTTTGTATCTGTGTTAATCTTAAACCACTTATTCTAACCAATATTAAAACCCCCCACCAAGCGCTATATGATTACATGTATGTACCTTTTCAGCCCTGGCTTCTGTTCCTTTTGAGGGGACCAGTCGGTATTTGGAAATTTTATCTGCAAAATAAAGCAAAAGAGCACAGTAAACATAAAGTACAAGACAGACAGTGTTTGCCTGTAGTGAATGTACTCGCAGTATTGCTTAGAACACGGTTTTGCTGGCTCCTATCTTATTATCCCCCCTGTCTGACGAGATGTTTAGCATATCACTGCGTGAGACCAATTTCCATACACTCAGCTTTAATTACATTTAAATGGAGATGATTTGCAGGTGGTTTGACTGTAATGGAAAACGGATCTGCTGGAGGGATAGCATCAATGAAGAAGAATGTGAAACTCAGTAGAAAGTATCCTTATTGCAGTTTACTTGCCAACATTGCATTAAAGGGCAATTCAAGTCCAGGTGTACTATACATGTTTATATACAATAGATGTCAATGGTCCCTATTTTCAAGGCAGGGCCCCAATCTTTGACTTTCTTTTCCTGGAATAATTGTTTGCATAGTAAAGGCTCAGGTTTTTAAACTGCAACCAACTGCACATGTGTTCTAATACTCAGAAGTGCCTAGAAATAGCAGCACTTAAGCAGAGTCATTGGCCCTCCATTAGGAGCAGGACAAGAACCAATTATACTGCATATAGAATATAATTCTCCCTCTTTGGAGATGAATGTTGGCACAGATATTTCAAGTGCCAGTGCCCTTTTCAATCCTTGTACCAGGAGTATGCTACTCAGTAACAGCAACCAGGATGACAGGCAAGGATTCTGGGATTTGTAGCTCTTTACAGCATTCAGGATGAGGGGTTGAAGATTCTGGGAGCTGTAGGTCTCTACTGCAGTCAGGATAAGGGGTGAGGATTCTGGAAACTATAAGTCTCTACTGCAGTCAAGATGAGGGGGTGAGGATTCTGGGAGTTGTAGCTCTCTACCGTAATCAATATAAGGGGTGAGGATTCTGGAAGTTGTAAGTCTCTACTGCATTTAGGATGAGGGGAGAGGATTCTGGGAGTTGTAGCGCTCTACTGCAGTCAAGATGACGGGCAGGCCCGGACTGGCAATCTGTGGGTTCAGGCAAACGCCAGAGGGGCTGCTTTAAAGTGCCATAGAAAGTCAGTATTTAGTGGACTGGTGTGGGCTGTTTGGACCACTGTGTGGGCTGATTGGGCCTCTGTGTACCTGAAATGCGAGGGCCTATTTTAATTCTCAGTCCAGCCCTAATGACGGGTGATGATTATGGCAGTTGTAGCTCTCTGTAGTTAAAAGGGCCCAAAGATTTCACACCCTTGCGGCAGTGGCGTAGAGAGTCAGATATTTATGCTACAAACTGTAAAAAGGGAGAATATATTAATCACAAGTATGAGATCTGTTATCTAGAAGCCCGTTATCCAGAAAGCTCCAAATTACAGGTAGGCCATCTCCCATAGACTCCATTTTATCCAAATAATTCAAATTCTCAAAAATAATTTCCTTTTTCTCTGTAGTAATAAAACAGTACCCTGTACTTGATCCAAACTAAGATATAATTAATCCTTATTAGAAGCAAAGCCAGCCTATTGGGATTATTTAATGCTTAAATAATTTGTTTAGTAGACTTAAGGTATGAACATCCAAATTATGGAAAGTTCCATTATCTGGAAAACCCCAGGTCCCAACCATTCTGGATAACAGGTCACATAGCTTTATATTTGTGGGATAGATGTATATGCCATAAATACTTAGACAAGATCTAGCATTGTCCTAAACAGCAGGTGTGTGTTTTGGCCCTTCGAAAAAGAAGGAAAAAGCTTTGCAGCCACAAATAGTGTTTTCCCCTAGAAAATGTATTTTTTTAGGCAAAATAATGAAGGCTGTAACACAGAATGCTATTTTACAGCAAATAATGTATTTCCAAATAAATCCAAGCCGTTCTTTCAGGGTGTTGAAAACAAAAACGGATGGTTCTAGTTCTTCTTGCTTGACAACCATTAATTCTGATTCATGTGGCGTTATTTCTTCAGGGGAAAGAAAAAGGTTTGGTAAATGAGAATTCCCTTGAAATGTAATACAATACTGCCATCCAGCGTTAGCCCGTGTCATTGATGTTGTTTCCGTAAAACCTTGAGTTTATTTGAAAAATCCCTTATAGAGGTCAGTTAAACGTCTATCATACTGAATAAATGAATATCCTCACAATCCAATTAACAGCATTTGCATGTCTCATACAAAAATAGCTTTGCTAATTACGGTATCAGATAATTTCCTATCTCTCTTTTGCAGACGCATGCTTAAAATATAATTGTATTTTAGTAAACGCCAGTATTATTTTCTTTCATCGAAATGCCGCGATCTTATCTTGCTTTTGTTTAACTTTCACAAAGCCAATCCTTATACGTTGAGACTGGGGCCAAAGTGTGAAGTTCATGATGAGTTCCCACTAACAGTTAATATTAGGGAGCCAAGTAGGAAAATCCACAGGCTCATTATGAAACATGAACATGAACAGAACCAACTTTACATTAATTGCTTTGCAGAGTTGTCAGGGTTCTCTAAAATGTGCAACTAACCTAACCACAATCTTACCCTACACAAACTATCTAGTATTTTAGAGCCTGAAAAACAGAATAGAACCAGCTTCTGGTCGAACAACATTTAATCCCAGAAAATGAAGATAGCGCTAAGAAAGAGCAACTCTACTAGGTATCAGTTAGAAAAAGCCTTATGCAATCAGCATTCATTTATGTTAGCTACTGGATTCATACAGTATATAGTGAATAAAGTACCCCCTATTGTAACATATAAAGATATGATAAATTACAGAGGAGTTCCATGACCATTGACTTCTAATATTCTCAAATTTTGCAGCAGGGGGTACTTTATTTATTATAATACATATGTTTCAGTGAGTCATGTGACAGAAATGACATCACTAAGCACCGATTATAACCGATGACATCACTAAGCACCATTTATATAGTGAATAAAGTACCCCCTCTTGTAAAATATAAGGATATTATAAGTTACCGAGGAGTTTCATGACCATATATTAGTATGCGGCCGAAGGCAAAGTGTTTTTATACAGGTCATGGAACTTCGAGGTAACTTCTAATATCCTAATTTTTTACAACTGGGAGTACTTTATTTATTATAATACACAAATTTCAGTGAGTCATGTGACAGAAATGACATCAGAACTCACCGTTTATAACTGATGACATCAGAACTCACCGTTTATAAGGATATAAAAGATAGTCATAGCTTTTGTGTATTATAAGGTTATAATTTACAGGATATTCATGGCTCTGGTATATTATATTTATGTATTATAGAGCATATCTTATACCAAATTGGATAATTCACATTTTAGGCTTGGTCATGTCCCACCCCCTTTTCATATACTTCATACCAACCTTCAGGCCCCGATTTGTGGAGAGGCCACCAAGGCCCGGGGCCTAGGGCGGCAGGATTTTAGGGGACAGTATGCTGTCCAACCACACCCACATTGGTTCAGAAACACTGGGGATGCGCAGGAGATACTATAGGTTTTTACATTTCCTGTGAGCCAATCCCGACTGTCCCAGTCCCGATGATGAAAATTTAAGCAAATAAAAGGGAGGGAACTGGGATGACGAACGACAGCTAGCCTAGGGGTGCCCGCTATGTAAATCCGGCCCTGCATATCTTGCATAAATAGGGATAAGACATATGACTGTTTAATTATGGGCCGCTGTTAACTGCACAACTAAAGCCAAATCCATATCTATATTCTGTAGCTGTATAAGCTATATTCAGAGTTTTCATGCGCTTCACCCAAAGATAATTTTGTCTTATCAAATAACAAAATGTCTACAGTGCATTTACAGTGTCTACAGTGCATTTACAGTCACAATAATAACCCTTAAAGGGGTGGCTCACCTTCAAGTTAACTTTTAGTATGTTATAGAATGGCCAATTCTAAACAGCTTGTCAGTTGGTCTTTATTATTTATTTTTTTTATAGTTTTTTTTTTAAATATTTGCCTTCTTCTTCTGACTCTTTCCAGCTTTCAAATAGGGGTCACTGACCCCATCTTACTCTGTAAGGCTACAAATTTATTGTTATTGCTATTTTTTATTACTCTTTCTATTTACTCCATAACCTACATAAGACTCACTAAACTATTCAGTTCTATAAAAGGCAAAGTTGTAGTAGTGCAATTTTCACCAATTAACTCCATCTTTCTAAACTTGACATTAAAGGGGTGGTTCACCTTTACATGAACTTTAAGTATGTTATAGAATGGCTGATTCTAAGCAACTTTTTAACTGGTCCTAGTTTTTTTCTCGATTATAGTTTTTGAATGATTTGCCTTCTTCTTCTGATGCTTTCCATCTATCAAACAGGGGGGTCACTGACCCCATCTAAAAAAATGCTCTGTAAGGCTACAAATGTATTGTTATTGCTAGTTTTTATTACTCATCTGTCTATTAAGTCCTCTCCAATTCATATTCCCGTTTCTGAATCAAATCAATGCATGGTTGCTAGGCTAATTTGGACCCTAGCAAGCAGATTGCTGAAAATGCAAATTGGCGAGCTGCTGAATAAAAAGCTAAATAACTCAAAAAACACAAATAATAAAAAAATGAAAACCAATTGCAAATTGTCTCAGAATATCACTCTCTGCATCATATTAAAAGATAACAAAGGTGAATGACTCTTTTAATGGGGGAAGGAGATTCATTTAGTCTCGGTTTTTGATTTAAAAAAAAAAGAGTCAATTTAGTTTATGGGTGATGTGAGTGGGATATGAAAGCAGATTTAGAGAGTTCCTATGTTGACATGAATGACAGAGGTGAATAGTAATCGCTGCAATTTCTCTGTGTACACAGTACTGAGCAGCACATACAGATGGGATTGCATAAAATGATTACACACATACATAATATATGTTTTATAGAGCTCATAATATAAGTACTGCTTTATATTCCAATTATTCCTCACCTTTCTTCACAATATGATTATTATTATTATAGTTCAGTACTTTGAAGAGAGATTTTTGCTATCAATTCACACACACGTGCTTCTTCCCTGTGCTTCAATACCTCCAGGCTAAGAGAGAGTTTTGATAGTAGGAAACATTTGTCATGGGTTGTCTTATTCAGCAATGGGTCCTGGAAATTGGAGTCTGCAAGAAGGAATGTAACTATAGAGAAAGCAGACCCTGTGGGTGTGGCTGCAGGGGGGCCCAGGAGGTATAGGGGCTCATGAGGCAATACTTAATTTACAATTTCAATAAGCTCAGCTGAAAGAAAGGAGGGACGAGTTTATCCGGCTGCATTGAGATCTATGGACAGTGTTAAGCCCTCATTCACTCAACCCCATGCTGCCTGTGCTATCAGGGACAATAACAAGAAGTCTGTTGCAGAGACTAAAATGGGAGAAATCATTCCTAATGAATCTATTATTACACCAATATTAAAGGAGAACTCCACAAAAACATAACTTAAGCTTTTTGGAAAGTAAACATAATGTCAATCAACTTAATACATCATATTTATACATCATTTAAAAAATATGCAGACTTTTCATGATTTTTAATGGTTTCTGACGGTTCCCTAAGCCGAGCACCCTGTTCTCCTGCTGATCTGTCTAACTCAGGGGTCAGCAACCTTTACTATCAAAAGAGCCATTTTGCCCCCTCTTTCACTAAAGTCTGGAAATAGTCTGGAGCCGCAAAACATAACACAGCTTATAAACTTTTTAAGCTTTTTAATTTTAACGGTTACAACAACAGAATACAACAAACAGAAGTGCAGTGTGTATGTGTAGGCCTACTTTGAAATAAATTAAACAATGAATAGCCCTATTAAATGCTAGTGTTCTCATCTGTTTAATGCGACTTCTGTTTCTGAATCTCCATGCTGATCTTCCCTCTCGTCTTGTGTGTGTGACCGCGGTTAGGACCATGATAAATCATCTTGCTGCGGCTCGGTCTTGCCTGTCACTCCTGGGACGTCTATACAGCCCTTGCACCTGCTCGCAGCTTCCTGAGTGTGCGACCACGGTAAGCTAACCGTTAGCTTACCGCGGCCGCACACTCCAGGAGCCTGTATAGACGACATGGCAAAGCTGCAAGACCGAGCCACAGCAAGCAGGATGAAGAGCCGCATGAGGCTCCGGAGCCACAGGTTGCCTACCCCTGGTCTAACTACTTTGCTGAGCTGCCTGACTACTGTTACTTTGTATCAGCAGCCATCTGTCCTCAGCCTGCATCCTCCAAACCCCACAATTCCCTGCACACGTGATTTCAATAAGGAAAGGAACATCATAGTGCAATGCATTGTGGGTTATGTAGTTCCTGCATGCTGTCTGTAAGCTGTGGAGAAGTTTTTACAATTTGTAACATCAGTTTTTAGTCCCTCCTTCCCTGCCAGGATTTCAAATGATGCAGAAAGAAAAAAACTGTTAAACAGCTGGATTTCAGCATAGAAAATGGCATTTATTCAAACGTTTTGAAGAAACGGATAGCTGGGATGGATATATTAGGGGTTTCTGTGTTATGTGGATCTCAAATTTTGGTTTGGAAGCCGAAGTTCCCCTTTAACAGAAAGTATTTTTGGTTAATTGGCTTATGCTATCCACCGACGGGCTTATTAACTAAAGTAAATGCCAGATCTGACCAGTACAGTTAATCCTAGCAACCAATCCGCAATTACTCTTTATAACTCTACCGCAGCATAGACAGTGAAAGTTCACCGCTGATTGGTTGCTCTAGGTCAGTGCAATGAATAATGCTGCATCTATGCATTTCCCTTTAATTAAAATATCACAGGGTTTTCTTCCTTTCAGGATAGAAAAAAATATAAATGCTTGGCAAAGAAAATCTCAACATTTCTAAAATAACGATCTACCAAAAAAAGAAAAATACTTAACGAAAATACCTGTCAAAGCAAATGTTGCTAGGAGAATATATTTCATCATACAGCCAAATGGTTGGTTCTGCTAATTTACAGTTTCTTTGCGTCCACATTAAATTTTTCTCTCTGAACAGAGAACATGTTAATAAGACTACCAGCCGGATTTGCACTAAAAGCTTTCTGGTATTCTTAACTCTTTCTCTACACTGCAATGGGTTGTTTTAAGTGCTAGCTTGGCCTGGGGAAAAACATAATTTTTTGGTGCCCATGGTATTTTTATTAAGTCAATTTGTCCAATCAGTGCTCTTTCAGATGTTGTTAAATGCCTGGGAACTTAAGGACAAGGAAAGTTAAACTAAAGAAGTAGGCTAGAAATGTTGTACATTATGTTTTGTGCATCTGTACCAGCCAAAGGCAACCACAGCCCTTTAGCAGTAAAGATTTGTGTCTCCAAAAATGCACCAGTAGCTCCCCATGTTTTTTTCTGCTGATTCACTGCACATGCTCTGAGCTTAGAGACTCACTCACAGTATACAGTACTCATAGATTAGAAATGTCCCAATATAAGGCTGATTAGTAATTAATACAGATAATTACTACATGGCAGCACAGAAACCAGTGCAACTAGCATCAGAATTTAATAATCAGCCCTGTAGCATCATCTTATATTACAGACAAATCTCATTTTCTGCTTGATAATTTGTGACGACCCCTAAGCTTAGCTTCTCAGCATCTGCTCAGAGCCCACTGAGCATGTGAGTGTCACAGACACTTTCCAAGATGGTGACCCCCTGTGACAAGTCTGAAGTCCTGGATCATTGCTGCTATTGAGAAGCTGAAACTTTAGGCTGGTGCAATAAGTGCAGTATATAAAACATGACATTTTTAGTCCTATTCATTTTTAGGGTTTCCTTCTCCCTATGTTATGTCAGAAGTGATCTGGGCATTGTTTTCAGCTAGTGAAGTGCTGCAGGTTGAGCACATGTATAGTGAGCTCTCAGAGCTCTTGCCTCCCTAAGAACACTATATTATCCCACTGCTACCATAGGTGCCATGACCCCTACTATACATGTTATCCCACAGCCACAATCTCTTCCCAGAGACTATTTCCCCACTGCTACTATAGCCACCATGTCTCACTACTATACCTGCTATCCCACAATCACTTCCCAGAGACTATTATCCTCACTGTTACTATAGGTACCATCTCTCCCTACTATACCTGCTATCTTACAGCCACAGTCCCTTCCCAGAGACTATTTTCCCACTGCTGCTATGGGCACCATCTCTCCCTACTATACCTGCTATCCCACAGCCATGGTCCCATCCCAGAGACTATTATCCCACTGCTACTATAGGCACCATCTCTCCCTACTATACCTGCTAACCTACAGCAGCATTCTTTTCCCAGAGGCTATTTATTGTCCTACTGCCCTGCCAGCACCGCTAGATTATCTTTCCCACAATATTTCTCCTGTATAAATTCTTCATGGCAGAGGCCCCACTGTGTGCAGGGCTCGGGCAGGTATCTCTGCTTTTATCCTCATAAAGAGAGCTCTGCCACTGCTTTGCTCTTGTAGTGGTTAATAATTCTATTTCTGTGATTAATAAGAATTCTGTCTATTAAATCAAGCACTTTAAAAAGATGTTTCCTCGTGTTAGTGGATAAACATAAAAGCGCAGCTACGGATACTTTGAAATGATTGACTTTGAAGATCATTTTCTAATTATTTGTTGTGAGCGACTAAATTATTTGAGGGTTAGAGGATTCTTGCATAGGCTTGTGGAAGTATCATCTATCTAAATAATTCACAAGTGTCTAAGCGTCTGTCACTCTCCCCACTCTTTTACTGGTTTTTCATGTACCTGTGTTATAAATAGATAGAAAGGTCTTCAAGGAAAGCTGTCAGAAATAATTGAAATTTTCCATCATTTTAAACCTGAAATTTTGCAAAACCTGATTAAGGGCCCCAGCTTTTCAAGACACCTAAGCTCCAGCTGAATTAAAATAGCTGCTTTAAAAGCATACTGTTCTGTGTTCTTAAAAATAGTCTCTGGCCTACTTCAAACATGAGCAGACCATGAGATTTCCATTTTCAGCCTACAGCGCCAACCCCAAAAAATAATGGTCTCAAAATGACGCATGCAGTTGCATTCTGTCTGTCTTGTCACTAACAGGTCTTAGTCCATTAGTCATGATGCTCCCTATCGTTGTATGTGCTCACATACAGGTTTGCATGCCTGGAACACTCCATTGTTTCACACTTAAAGGGATAAGGCAAGGGAAGCCAGGGTTTGGGCCAGGGTTTTATAAGATATCCAAATAGTTGGGAATAAGTGCAATTACCTACCAATCACCGCTGACATCTCTTACTCCTGATCTGCTAAACAATGTAGTTGCCCATATTTCACTTGTAAATATATCAAATGATCTTGGCCCTACACAAAAAGACAACACTTAATACCATTCCTGTGATGCAGGGGAGGCACGGGAGCATCCACTGGAAGCATTATAATATTTTACACATAGGTTTAATATATGGGCAGCAGTGATGGGCAAATGTATTTGCCATGCATAGATTTGCGGCGAAATGTTTTTGCAAAACTTCTGCAAAAATTTGCCGTGGAAAAATGTGCTGTGACAAAATGCATTTAGACAAATGAGTCACCTGTATAAAAATTGTCGCTCGCATCAAAATAATTTTGACACCCATTGACATTAATGCATTTCGTGAATTTTATGGGACAGATTCACCAATCACTATTGGGCAGCACAGTAGCATTGCAGCCTTCAATACTCGGTTCCTAGTCTCATTTCAAGCCAGGGTGCAAGGGGCTTCAACTCTCCCCTCTCCCCATGCTTACATAGGTTTCCCCCAAAAACAACAGGTTAATTGGCTTCTGATAACAATGATCACAGTGTACAAAGTGAGTGATAGAGACCATTATTAGCTTGTAAACTGCACTGGGGTAGGGACTGGTGTGAATGATTTATTACCTCTGCAAAGCACTGCAGAATATGTTGGCTCTATATAAATAAAGAATAATAACAATAACATATTTGCGCAGATAATTCACTTCAGACCCAAGCGAGAAACTCATTAAAACAAATGAGTATATCTCTCTAGCTGGCTGCTAGGGACAAGCTTGAGTGTTTCTGAGGGGAGTCATTCTTATAAGTACGTCTGTAGTGCGCCTGGGAATTCTCCTGGATTAAAGTTACAAGATGACTTGGAAAAAAAACTGGGACTTTTATAATTAATGCAAATAGCACTGATTGTAGACTGATATAAATTAAATAAAATCAGTGCAGGCCTTTTATCTGGATTCTTAAGGGCCTGGCCACATGGGCAGATTCAGGGAGATTAGTCGCCAGGCGACAAATCTCCTTTTCTTCGCAGCGACTAATCTCCCTGATCTGCCTGCCTCATGAGGAAACTTCAGGCTACTTCGGAAAACGAAACGCTCCATGTGCCTGCCCCAAGGGGATTTACATTTTAGCTGGCAGAAGGCAGGGGAAGGCAGATCGGGGAGATTAGTCGCCGCGAAGAAGAGGAGATTTGTCGTCTGGCACCTAATCTCCCTGAATCTGCCCGTGTGGCCAGACCCTGAATGGTGCTCCGGATTTTTCAACAGATCTTGGAACCTTAGCCAGGACTTCCCTTAAAATCTATATTCCAAAAAGGAACTGAGACCACAGGTTTCAATAAGGTAACTTTCAGACATCCACCTGGTAATCTATACCAACTGACTACAATTAAGCTCATTGGCAGGTGTGTCATCCAAATGCCACCTATGTCACATAAATCTACTCTGGGGCTGTTGGCTGGACATTCATTTACTTATTATTTAGAATAGTAATAAATATGCATTTCAGCATCCTGGGAATAGTACCTTTGTACCTCTTCTGAATACTCATTACCTCTATAGGGGAAGAACCATACCCATATAACATGCCTGCCAACATTACCCATTCAAAAACTGGTACATGTTGGCTACACCCCAGATCTTCCCAAGCCACTATCAGATTTTTATTATAACCAGTCCATTCAGGGTAGCAGCAATCCCCCTCTAAACTGTGGACTTGTTGTGTATGTGCTCATAATCTCAAACAAAATGTTGGTGCACAAAGAGAATTTTATGTGAAAATGTAGTTTAATACAAACTACATGATACATATGATAACACAGAAATTCAAAGCTATTAATTCTCCTTTCCTGGATAACCATGATGTTGAACCATTAGTTAGCAAGTATAGGCATGATCATTATGCTCTGCCCCCTCAGAGCAAAGGCTTCCTAGCTGATCGCTAGATATGTCACAGGCATATTCTTACTATTACGTATGTAGTACATTACAGAATAATATAGACCAGGGGTCCCACTTTTTTACCCATGAGCCACATTTAAATGTAAAAAGTGTTTGGGAGCAACACAAACACGAAGAAAGTCACTGGGGGGCCAAATCAGGGCTGTTATTGGCTATTGGTAGTCCCTATGTGAACTGGCAGTCTACAGTACAGTTTGGCAATACACATGGTTTTTATGCAACCAAAACTTGCCTCCAAAAAATTAAAAAGTGATCACCTGCTTTGAGGCCACTGAGCGCAACATCCAAGTGGTTGGTGAGAGACATGTCGCCCACTGGTTGGAGATCACTAATATAGACAGATTGCAAAGGATCTTTTTTTAACACATACAAAAGAACAAGCTGTGGTTGAACAACAAATCACAGCTCCTCTGGCTGTTAGAAGATACTGTGAATCAGCAGCTGGAGGGTTGCTTATCAGAGCTATGCATTCTAATTCTGGCCACTAAAAGTGCTGTATTTGATGGGAAACTCCACAAAAACATAACTTAGGCTTTTTGAAAAGTAAACATAATTTCAAGCAACTTTGCAATATACATCAATTAAAAAATTTGCAGAATTTTAGTTTCTGACAGTTCCCTAAGGCAGCCTAGCCCCCTGATCTCTCTGACTACTTTGCTGAGCTGGCTGACTACTGTTACTTTGTATCAACAGCCATCTGTCCTTAGACTGCGTCCTCCTAGCCCCACAATTCCCTGCACACGTGATTTCAATAAGGAAAGGAACATCACAGTGCAATGCATTGTGGGTTATGTAGTTCTTGCATGCTGTCTGTAAACTGTGGAGAAGTTGTTACAATTTGTAACATCAGTGTTTAATCCCTCCTTCCCTGCCAGGATTTCAAATGATACAGAAAGAGAAGAACTGTTAAACAGTTGGATTTCAGCATAGAAAATTACGTTTATTCATATGTTTTGAAGAAACAGGTAACTATGGTGGGTATATTAGGGGTTTCTGTGTTATGTGGGCCTCTTTATTCAATTTTGGTTTGGAAGCCGGAGTTCCCCTTTAAGGCATGACTAACAGGGGCAAAATGTAAAACACAGGACCATTTCAGCCAGGTCCCCAGTTACACCTCAGCACAACCCAATCAGCTCCAAACCCCCACCCTTTCTAGAATAGCTGAGCCTCTTCAATTCAGGACTGTTGTGTAGAAAACAGGAGCATTGGGAGGTATGGATATGCCTTGGTAATACAATAAATAATACAATCCGTAGTTATATAATAAAGCACTTTTTCCCTATTATATCAATGGCAAGGCCACCCTCATGCGTTCTCTTGCTCAAGCGACACACAGTGTTTGTATTAATGGGCTGACTAACTGCCGTGGTATTAACTGGTACATGATAAATGGCAGCGATCAGGTTAGAGAATGCAGACTTCTACATAATAAAATACATTTTTCTTTTGTATTGCTCAAGCATCATTGCCACAATTATAGTAACCTGTCAAACTTACAGGCTGCTGCTTGTTGCCTTGAAAGCGACCAGAATGTGCCCTCAATAAATGAAAACACAGCCAAATTTTTATCATCATCATCATATCATATTTTTGTTTTGCAATTTCGACTCGCGGTGAGATTTAGAAAATCTGTATTCATAGCTATTTTCTCCCCCAGCGGCTCATGTTTTGCAAAGTTCAAGGCTTTGCATTAACATCTGAACTCCATCAGATAGCTCTAATAGACCATAGCTGCGCCCTCCGTCTGAGCTTGTTTCTACCTGCAAATCATCCAGCTCTGTTGGATTCTACCGGCATCATAAATTAGCCTGTGCTAAAAGTCCCTCTAAATGGTCTCCACATTGTGTGAGGGATCTGAGTCAGTTAATGAAGCAAGTTAATGAAGCTCATAAAGGTAGCGCAGTGATGGATCGGAAGAAGCACCTTGACCTTTTCTCTGATAGCCCGTCCAATAGCGGGGAGATAAAGAGAAACCTTGCGGAGACACTGCTGAATAATTTCACTTTGAACCTACAATCAATATCCCGTTACTACTGTAAGGAATACCCTTTCCATCAAGTCACAGAAACCTATTCAAATATAACTTGATGCCATTCTTAGATAAATGCCACCTGCTGTGCTCAATAGGCCAGTCTTTTTTCTTTATAATATGTGTGCAATATCAACCTGAAGACACCCCCAGGCTGTTGTTGAGCTATAACTTCCAGAATTACCAGCACTAAATGGCCATATTTTACTCATCTTTTATACAGACCAGTGGGGCTAATTTACTGTTATCCCCATTGCTTTGTAATAAATGGCCAACATGTGGCCTTCCAGTTACTAACATATAGCTGTAGTGCTGGTGTTCTGGAAGTTGTAGTGTAGTTCATCTTTAAGTTAACTTTTAATATGTTATAGAATGTCCTATTCCTAGCAACTTTGCAATTGGTCTTCATTATATAGTTTTTGAATGATTTGCTTTCTTCTTATACATCTTTCCAGCTTTCAAATGGTGGTCACTGACCCCAGCCTCTAAAAAAACAGTTGCTCTGTAAGCTTACAATTGTATTAATTGTGTTACTTATTATTCCTTATCTTCCTATTCAGGCCGTCTCCTATTCATATGCCAGTCTTTCATTCTAACTTCTACCAGGTTGCTAAGGTAAACAAGATCCTAGCAACCAGATAGCTGCTGAAATTCCAAACTGGAGAGCTGCTGAACAAAAAGGTATATAATTGAAAAACCACAAATAATAAAAATTTTAAATCAAGTGCAAGTCTTAGAATATCAATAACTACATCATACTAAAAGTTAATTCAAAGGTGAACAACCCATTTAACAACAGTTGAAGCGGCTACCAGCAGTCGAAATCTTAAAGGGATACTGTCATGGGGAAAATATGCTGCTTTGAAATCTGACATGGGGCTAGACATATTGTCAGTTTCCCAGCTGCCCCAGTCATGTGATTCTGATAAACTTCAGCCACACTTTACTGCTGCACTGCAAGTTGGAGTGATGGGAAGATAAGCAGGTAGCAGCTCCCTAACACAAGATAACAGCTCCCAGGTAGATCTAAGAACAGCACTCAATAGTAAAATCCAGGTCCCAATGCGATACATTCACTTACATTGCCAGAAAGCAGTTCCATCCTAAAGTGCTGGCTCTTTCTGAAAGCACATGACTAAGCAAAATGACCGGAGATGGCTGCCTACACACCAATATTACAACTAAAAAAAAATACACTTGCTGGTGCAGGAATGAAATTTCATATTGTAGCGTCAACTATTTGCAGTGTAAACAATGTAATTTAGAAATAAATCTACATCATAAAAATCATGACAGAATCCCTTTACGAAGCCCAGAGATTTCAATTGCTACTCCCATACTCCGCAACATCCCAATGCAATAACAGGGACTTCGGTCAGAAAATTGGACACTTGTAAGAGAGTGAATTGTGTTGTGGGTGGGTGAATGAGTTATTTGTGAACTATGTGATGTTAATGAGAGTTTGTATGTAAAACTGTGTAAATGGTTATTTAAAAAAACACAAGGTGGCAGTAGAGTGTTATAGTTAGAAACAATTCTGTTTTTCTACCACTAGAGGGAATTTCCCCAAATTGGGTATAAAAGGGCAGCCACACCCATAGTCAGAGGCTTTTGATGGGAGGAGGCGAAGTGATGCAAGAGTTTAGTTGAGAAGAATAACACCGGCCCGGAATCAGGTAGTTAACTAGATAGGAAGTTTCAGTAATAGCTGGCACTAGGTGTCAGCGATAGGGAGAAAGAAAGGGTAGTCTTTTCCCCCGACAAGGAGCGTAGTCGGATTAGGATCTGGGGAATAATTCCCAAGATAGGGTGATAGTGGTGAGGTTGTTAGGCAAGAGAGGGTGGAAGTAGAAGACTTCAAGTCAAGGTGGCTGGTACCCGCCGGAGTGGTCAAGGGGCACTAGTCAAGTGCCGGATGATCGAAGCGGGGGACTGGTGGAATGGTGAAGGGGTATAGTGGTGCACCGGATCACCGAGCCAGACCGATGAGTCTGTGAGTAAAAAGAAAACCCTATTCTAATCGCTGAGTGGTAATGCACTACTAAGTCGGAAAGCAATTGTAAAACTTTAAGTGGAAATGACTGTTGAAAGGTCTGTTGAGTTTTGTATCTGACTGCCAGTGACGTATAAGAAAATAAACAAAGTTTCATTTTTTTAAGAGCTGCTCGACTTTCTTATGTTGGGGGCCTGTGTTGAGAAATTCCCCTTACACACTTGTATTGGATTTTTGTAACCATGCCCTTTGGCACATGTGATCTGTCTGAAACACTTCCCAACCATAAGCCTCATCCTTTTTTTCTCTGTGATTAGGAACTGTCCACCATGAGGGGTGCAGCAGTCCCCTATTCACCCATAGTCCTAGTGCTCGCTTGTGAAATGCAGCTTTTCAGCTTCAGTCAAAAGAGAAAAATAGCATGAAGGACAGAGCCACTTTCCTTTCACAAAGAAATATACATTACAAACCCAGAACATGCAGCAGCAACCAGCCATGAAAAAATAATAACACAACACTATTTACCAGTGGCCTCTGCCCTAGGCCTGCATTATCATTACATCCAAAGCATTACATGTTTTGTAACCTCTCCGGTCACCTCGTTGCTTATATTCATATCTCCAAAGGTACGTGACAAATTACCTGTGTATGCGATGTATTAAAGTAAACACTCAGGGCTATTTACAGCTGACATTGAAAAGGTCAATGCTAACCCTTAAGCTACCCAAGTACAGAATGTGGCCAGATTTATAGTCCCTCGACTCGGACCACTTCTTGCCCCCACTTCAGCCTCCCCCTCTTATATGCGTGCGCGAGCATGCACAAGACATTTCTCATCAGCATACCATGGCTAAAATTCTGCCACCCTAGGCCCCGGCCTTTGTGGCCTTTCCACAAATCTGGCCTGGAGTACAGGGTAGGGTTGCCACCCCACATAAATGGATTTTGATGGCAAAAAAAATTATATTGTGTTGGTTTGCACACATTACAAAAGGACTGGTATAAGACCCCATATCAGAAAAAAAGCCCAGGCTTATCCATTCTTGTTACATTGATAGTAGATCCCATACCTGTACTATATACCTGTACTATATACCTGTACTGATATTAGCACAGCCTGGTGTCATTGCTTAGTTCCGGGTGCGGTGGCTTTAAAAACAGATAATTAACACTGTAGGACATTAGAACAGTACAAGATTGAAAAGATTGTGCTCAGAAATGGTGAAAATTAGTTATTTTCACCACTAGAAACTAGGGATGCACCAAATCCACTATTTGGGATTCAGCCGAATCCCCAAATCCTAGGTGAAAGATTCGGCCGAATACCGAACCGAATCCGAATTCTAATTTGCATATGCAAATTAGGGCCAGGAAAGGAAAAAGTGGAAGAAATCTTCTTTTGTGATGAAAAGTCATGTGATTTCCCTACCCGCCCCTAATTTACATATGCAAATTAGGATTCGGATTCGGATCAGCCAGGCAGAAAGATTCGGCCGAATCCTGCTGAAAAAGGCTGAATCCTGGCCGAATCCCAAACCGAATCCTGGATTCGGTGCATCCCTACTAGAAATTCAAAGACATAGCCTGAAGAGGTCCAAAATGTTGCAGAAAGTTTGGCGTGCCACACTGGATATATACTGGGGCTACACCTCTGGCTAATCTTTGCCTACTTATTCTGCCATTCTTCTTCTTACAGTGGTAACCAAACCAGCCCACTGACCATTGCCTACGTGTTAGCCTCAAAAGTAGCTTCTGATTGTTCATGTTTGTAAATCTGATTATTACATTACCACATATACTTAAATATTCACTAAACCATACCCCCAGTGACCCCTATTTATTCAGGACTGTCTGCATTTGTGACCCTAAAAGGGGGTGTGGGTTTACTAAAAGGTAGAGTAGGTTTAGGTGAAATCCAGTAGGTGGTTGACTGTAAGTGGGCATTATTAGAGTGAAGCAAGAAGATACCTTAAACGTCACAGGTTTCCATTTGGTTAACTCAGAGTTCTTCCTGGGTGTCCAGTAAGATCTCAGAAAAATGTCTACTTCATGCTTGAGAAATACCTGGAAGCCCAGCTGGAAAGAGATGGGGTCTGTGCTGGCCAATATGCCCTCACTTGTTACTTGTCTTCTACACATTCTGCAATTGGATGTTCACCTTTGCCCATATGAACTTTGCTTGAGATTTTTTTGCTTACCCTTTTCAGGTCAGTATTGGGGGGTATATTCCTATGCCAAAAGCATGCAACACCTGTATCACAAAAATTCTCTAATGAAGTGAACAAACTTCATGAAAAACCAAAACAAGCCTATTAACATCTCTATCATTTTGCCTATGCAAACAATCTATAGGAAAAGCTTGGGTGAGATACATAAAACCCCCTAGATATTTTTCTATGGCAGTACATGGGTAAAATGAAGACTTGATATCACTAGTCTGCAGCACAGACTCTCTCTTTATCCCTAAAAAGATGTGTTTCACATACAGAAAAGCCTCAAGGACACCCAAGGTTTACCAGCAGTTAGGTCACATTACAAAAAGATATTATGGTAATAATCTGTTTTCACATTTGTTTTCCTGGTGATCTGATTTCCTGCACCCTGGGGTGATGTGAAACCCCAGCAGAGGAGTATTACTTTCAAGAGGAATAACAGATAAATGTAGAGATGCAGAGAGGATAAAGATTGTAAAGGCAAGGCGTCTGCAAAGAGAAAGACTATAACAAACACAAAGAAAGAGACAGATGGAGATCGAAAAGATACAGCGAAACAAAGGAAGATGTAAGTGATGTATTTCAGGAAAAGAAATGGGTGATAGAATAGAATACTGTCGCAAGGACAATGATATTGATACATAAGGGAGTTGCATGGCACACATAAATAACAAAAAAAAAAAAAAACGTATGTTTGTACCAGGTTGCTACTACCTCAAAATTTCCTTTTTGTTTATTTAAAAAAGAAAACCTTTGTTTAAAGCAACCCTAAACCCAACCATAAGGTGTTCCACTGTGCCCCCTAAAAGGTAAGAAAAAATGTAATTGTACATGGAAACCAATTCAACTATGAGAATTCAACTCAGAGCCGGGCCACACTGGGCAGGCGCCCTAGGCAACCTGGGCCGACGCTGCGCCGGCTGAATGTGCGCATGCGCAAGTTGACGCCAGCGCGCATGCGCAGAAGCGGAAATCGTGTGCAAGAAGACGGGGAATGAGAGGACCGGACATGGGGTAGGCGACAGAGCAGGTACGTGCCTGGCACCCCCCCAGCTTTGCGCCTTAGGCACGTGCCTACTCTGCCTACCCCTAGTTCCGGCCCTGATTCAACTGACCAAAAATATTGATGGGCGAATTTTTTCGCCAGGCGCGGATTTGCAGCAAATTTGTGCGTTTTGCCCCCGGCAAATAAATTAGGGAATTTGCCGAGAAAATTTGGCGGCGTCAACGTTTTTTTACACCGGCGACAGTTTTGGACACTGGCGACTATTAATGGACGCCCATACACTTTAATTGGCGCCGGTGTCAAATCGTCACGGGCGTAAAAAAAACTTTGACACCACCGTATTTTCGCCGGCAAATTTTCGCGGCAAATTTCGCAAATTTATTCGCCCATTTGAGGAATTTTGCAGGAAATTCACGAAGCGAAACAGGACAAATTCGCCCATCACTAACCAAAAACATAATTACACAATGAGAAATCTGATTCCCAGTACTAGGTCATCCATATTGTTTTTATCTTACACACAGAGATTATTGTGCCATTTCGGGGTCATTGTATTACACTGAAATCAAACATGGGGTAAAGGACAAACGTATTCAGTGCTGGAAAACTTTGCTTTATGTTTCCAGCTCCAAATGCAAGAACAAAGAACAGGGAAACAGATTTATACAATAAGCTGGGATTCTCATCGGAGGATTTTTTGCATCAGTGCTGCCCTGGGCCCTGAAGAGCTGGGGGAAAGTTTATTGAGCAATATTGCTTTAGAAATACAACCCTGGTGTTGCTGAACTACACTTCCATCATGCCGTAGCCTTGTTAATATGTTAAAGTAGGCTGGGATTTATAGTCCAGCAACGACTGAGTAAAGTGTGGTTAAGCAATGCAGCAGGGTTTAGTGTCTCTTTAAGGAATACCATTTGGATAAGCTGTGCTGACCACCATCACCATCTTCCTATCTGCCTTCCAATACAGACCAATGTTATTAGGGTTGACCCATACCTAGAGTAAAGAAAGGTAGTAGTGGCATCATGGTGCAGGCTTTAGGAATCTTTTTAAAATGAAATGGATGGTGTAGAATACATGGAAGTACTGCAGGAGAACTTGTAGTCTGATAAAAGACTGGGCAAAATGTAATCTTTGCGAAGTACCATGATCAAAAAAACAAAAATAAAGATGGAGCAGCTTAAAAACAAAAGGATGAAATATTCAGTTTAAAATCTGTGACACTATTTGGAGACACAACATGAAGCAATTCTTCCTTGAAGAAAGGTGGGTTGATGGAAATTAAAGAGATAATGACACCAGAAGTTAAACCTTTTTTTTACATTTATCATAACATTGTCCTTGAATGCCTTTTTATAATTTTGCCATAAAAATATTTGCCCAATGTTTTTACACTACCTATCTGATCCCCCTATGAGGGGGCTGCCATATTCGTGCAGTCAGTTAGCATTAGCATTTAGCAGTTCTAACTGGCAGGTTGAGAAGGGGACAGTCAGGTTGGCAAAACAGGCAGGTTTAGGAACTTGAAGTAACATTTGCTTACAAAAGCAGACCAAAAAACAATCAAAATGATCAGTCTCACTTTAATGGTGAGGTTTTTGGAGGTGAGACTGGAAGTGCCCCATATCAGTACGGGTCCCACCTATCCTTTGTATGGGTATTATTTAAGTTAAGAACAGGGTCGAACTGGGCTGGCGGGACAACTGGAAAAAACCTGGTGGGCCCTGGCTCTTTTGGGCCCCACCAGCCCAGATCCACTCCCTAAACTCCCTCTCCCTGCACTCCCTCCCTGAACCCGGTTGGGCTGACACACTGAAGTACATGCATGTGGAGTGCAGAGAGGACTTTGGGGCTGGGGGATCTGGGGGATGGTATTGGGGGGGCCCTAAGGCTGCAGGCCCAGTGGGTGTGAACCCCCCAGTCCGACGCTGGTTAAGAGGGCATTAACAGTGGTACACTACTGATACTGTTGCAGCTGGCAGTGTTGCGGGGAATGATCACCATTTATTTCTGGCAAATAAGTTGACTGCCAGAGAGAATTGTGCAGGACCTGCATTGGTTGCATTTTTATACTCACCCACCACTTATAATATATTGTCCCAATGGAACAGAGGGTCCACCATGATCCAATTATTGTCTGCCTTATTACAAATATATTTAAGTTCAGGGTAGTATCATCACAAACTAATAGGGGTGATATCACCTCGGGCTCACGGGTACCTTAAAAAAGCCCTGCCCTTTGGGATGGATGGCTGCCTGGCATAAGAGTTAGTCCACAGTTTTGAGTACTGATTTTATTAATATTATTTTCTATTCTGCTGTTAAAGCTATGGCCTTCTTTTATTTCAAAAACCTTATTCCTTGAATTTGAATGGGAAGGAATTAAGTATAACAGTGTAGGAGGTTACTACACTATTGTGCATCAAAGTAAATGAGATTATTACAATGTAGTTATAGCTCATCTGGCTTTATCTCTTCATCTTTCATGTTGCTTCTGTGACATCGTGCCCCCCTACAATTACCTCTACGCGGCGTTATTCTTTGTCTTTATTTACAGCAAATGAGCACATTGACATTCCAGACAACAGAACATGGGAACACATCAACAATCTAATCAAGTAATATGTAGCTGCCAACACAAGCATCTCTGGCTATTCCTAATAGTGGCGGCAGTGCATCAAGATGCAAAGGCGCTCGGCGTAAAACACAGTAATTAATTTTGGAGACAGGGTAATTATGTTTTGGGTTATCAGAACAGTTCAGGCTGTTGTTTGTTTATGAAACGTATAGCCGCTGTGATATTTGGTGCTGTAAAGCATACATGTGGGAATCGTTTGCAAATGAATGTTGGTGAGCCTGAGACCAAGAATTTTTTAATTAAATGCTTGCCTCTTAATTTAAGTTCTTGCATATAATTAGCCTCTTCGTCAAACTCCCTTGTTTTAATTTGTCTAGTGGTTTCTAGTGTTCAGAGCTATATTTCCTATAAGGTATAAGGGTCTATACTATTCAAATGGCTAATGTACTTAATACCTTTACCTTGGGGCTACACTCTGGGGCTCCATGCAGCAAATGATGAGGGCACCTCATAACCAGTACAGCAGACCTTTTTATGCAAAAAAAAAAGTTAAGAGAAAAACTCCTTTTGATTTCAATGTGTTTTCCAAATTTTCACCATTACGCTAGTTTTTCTGCGGTATTGCTAATTTTTTGTGACAAATTAGGATACATCACTCTGGAGAGATTTATCCTAATTTGTGAAGACGGCTCCTAACTCTGTTTGATGAACCTGAAGGAAAGTTTTTACCTACACCTTATTGATTTACCCATCTTTACCAGCTATCCATAAAACATCTACTTTCACTGAACTGCACAAAGCTGATTGTTGACTGGTTGCTGTGGGTTTCTGCCCTTGAGTAACTGTGTCCTTTATTACTAAAGATATCAGTAAATAAAGTATTATCTTGCCCACAGATGAACAATCTGAGCACCTCAGGGATCACAGCAGATGATTCCATTCTCAGGGGTCTGGGAGGTAATTCAAATAATTTCTACCTGCTTTTCCGCATTGAAAATCTAAACTGGGCTGGTTGCTAGAGTGACTGATTTGTGTTTTTTGGCTGATTTTTATTTTACTTAACTTTGTATTTTCAACATTGTAGGACCACTTTTTTTTACTTTTTCATTCAGCCACTTGCATATTGCTCAGAACTGCAGGAAAATAAATTGTAAAGAGGGAGCCCTTTAGCAATTGCAAATTGTGAAAATACCAACATCAATATCATACTAAGAGTTATTTTATGACGAACGTCCTCTTTAATATACTCGGGGTTTTTTTCATGATCTCTGTATACTGAGTTCTCTCAAAACCCCTCTCTCCCCATTCCTAATGTTACTCCTCCCATATTTTTACCCAGGGGTGTACTAGGGAGAAAGGCAGATAAAGCAGTTGTTGGCAGGGTCCAGGACTATAGAGGGTCCATTGGGTCCTGATTACATATTATATTTGCAATTCCTATGTGAACACAGTGTCATTTCTGCTATTTCTCAGCTTGCCTTATGGTCACTTTACCAGCCATTTTTAAGGTTATTTTGAGAGGCAAATTTTAGCATTTTATCTGGAAAAATTACTTAGGGGCCTTATTTATCAATATTCAAATTATTCTGAGAATAATAAATAAATATTGGAACTAGAATCCATGGTTTACCTTATTCATTATTCAAAAAACACAATTTAATCGGATCGGGGACAAAGCTGACAAAATCGAGCAAAAATCCGAATAGTATGATTATTTTTTAGTTTTTTCCCAAATTGCTAGATTTTTTGAATTTTTCGTATTTTTGCCCAAAAAGTCCAAAATTGTCGGATTTCTGGCTAATTCCAATGCAGACCACAGAAACTTCCAAATAGGATAAGGACCTCTCCCAGTGACTTATATACAACCTCGGCAGGTCGGAGATGGAGTATTTTTAGATTCTGACTTTTTCCATCCTCTGGGCATAATACATTTTTTTGGATGGATCTGGGTATGTCTGACCATGCCCATTCTGCCCCCAACCATGCTCCTGATCCACCCATGCCTTGCCTTCATCCATCCAAGTCAAACGCAACTCACACTCACTGTTACAGCTCAGGTCGGCCCTGCTTTTTCTACATATCCTCTGCTTCCTCTGTAGTTACCCCACTGCTCCAGCTGCTCCTCGGGATTTCAGGTGCAACTTCTATGTTTTTTTAATGATGGGTTAGGTAAAGGACATCTGGCATCAGGTGATTGGGTTGGAGACTGGGTGTGGGAGCTTAATTCAGGGTTTTGCTTCCCAAAATTTTTTAGCAGCAATTTGTTGGCTGGGGCAAAATTAAAGACCAATAATATAAACCCCAATCTCTCGTAAACATCCTAAATGTATATATAACGGCGAACTTCAAACTCCTTTGCTAAGCAAAATTCCTTCTCTTAAGGCAAAAAATTTGATTTCAGCTCTGGGAGTTTATTAAAAAAAAAGAATAATGAACTTTACTTCATGATTCCCCTTTCTAACTGTGTATGACCAGGAATCTGATGGAATACAAAAATGCAAAATCCTGTTGCTGGATTGCAACAACCAAGATTGATCAGGGTCTCTTTAGGCTGAAGAAGAGTGGAAGTGCCTAAAGCTGTTTTGGTGGATTAAACATTGAAGCATATTTGCAGCCATACATAGGAATGACTTTCCTCAGCAGGAGAACAAGCCATAGACTTCAATCAAACATCGCTACCTGGTGGCCATATATGGGTGACGCAACTCTATATGGAAGCTATATATAAATGAATAAATGGAGACATAGCAAGTTTGACATTTGCAAAAGTCAGTATATAACAAAAGCTGGTTTATACTGATTTCTTTGATAATTAAATTTTTTTTTAACCTGAAGCAATAGCACCTATTTAAAAATGATGATTGCTCTCCCCCCCCCTTCTTTTGCAGGAATGGAAAATATGGAAATGAAGAACGATAAAAAAAAGATTCCATCTTATTGGCTTAATCTTACCCATTCTCTCTAAAATCGTGCAGAATATAATTTCCCAGAGAGATGCATTTAATGGTCTCTGTGGGGAAATTTCCAATACATGTACATGATTGTTCTGCTATTTTAATGAGCAGAAAGGATATACAAGTCCCATTATTATTTTACAATAAAATATATCCTTTTAATAAGCAAGGTTTTTCCAGCATTTATTTTTCCCTTAAATGGACTGTAAAGTATGAGAGCATAACTTACACAGACCATTTGCTTTGCATATTTGTATTTGTTCATATGAATGGAATCTGCCGTATTGCTTGCCACAGCTATAGCCACCTCTCTGTAAGTCCTTGGAGCTAGGGACATATTCTGTACTGTTGTTTTTTGATCCCTAATGTGGCCTGTATTTTCCTTGAATTAAATAGTTCTGATACTAATGGTGACAGATTTCAGGCAGAAAACATTCAAGCAGGTTGAGACTGACCTGCTAGGATACCAGAGAATCTCTTGGTAGGTCCCAGTTAGGGTTGCCACCTGGCTGGTTTTCGTCCGTACAGCCCAGTTTTCAGAGCTGTACAGGGGAAAACTGCCTGTTCTGATTTCCAAACTCAAATGATCATCATGCCATAACCCTGCCCCTGATGGCATAGACCCATCCCCAAAACATCACCTGCCCCATCATCAGCCACATCAGAAAGTGTGAGATAAATAGAGAGTATCATGAAAAATGTAATGAAAAAAACTGTACTTTAACATTACAATAACCAACACAACATATGGTTTGAAGCAGGTATGTAAAACTTGCGCTCCTCCTGCTATTAGTGATGGGCGAATTTCTCCCGTTTTGCCGAAAAATAAACGAATTTCCCGCAAAATTTGCAAAAACAGTGAAAAATTTGCGAAAAATAGTGAAATCGGAAAGTTCACCGAAAAATCGTGAAATGCAAACGTTTTCACGAAAATATCTAGCAATTCGAGCATTTTCATGGAAAAAAATCGAGCAATTCGAACGGTTTCACGGGAAAAACAAGCAATTCAAACGTTTTCAATAAAATCAAGCAATTCGAAAGTTTCACTAAAAATTGAAAGGTTTTCACCAAAAAATTGAGCAATTCAAAAGTTTTCACAAAAAAATCGAGCAATTCGAACGTTTTCACGAAAAAATCATGCAATTTGAATGTTTTCACAGAAAAAATCAGAAATTGAAGCCGGCAAATTTTCACAGGCAAATTTTCGCAAATTTAATCGCTGGCGGCGAAACTCGGAAATTCGCAGCAAATTCGTGCCAGGCGAATTTATTTGCCCATCACTACCTGCTTCGAACCAGTTGCTGAAACTACTGCAGCCTTAGAAATTTGTAGTTTAACCACAGCATCAGGTTCTAGTTTTCTGTCTAAAATGAATCCGGACCTGTCCACATTGGTGGCAAAACGATTCTATTGGGTTTAAAGGGGACCTGTCACCCAAACATTTAATAAAAGTCATGTATAGCACGTATAATAAAAGTCCTTTTCAAATTTTTTTTGAAAGTTTTTATTAAAACATCTATCTATACCTGTTATAAATGTATTTAAAATCTGAGCTGATCATATTTTGATTGCCCCATCTTATAGAGGCGAGGCAGTCAATGACTTTCCCTTTCCATTCTGCACTTTCTAGATGTCAGTGCACTCTTCCCATTTCTCCTCCCTGTGCATGGGCATTAATACCCCCCACTCTAGCACAAAAACAAGGGATCATACAAAACCTTCCTTAATAACAGTTAAAACTGCCCCTGCCAGCATGTTCAAGACTGAAGGGAACAACATTTAAATAATCTATTAGTGTAATAGTAAAGTTTATTCATAACAGAAAATAATTTGGAGTTCTTTCTTAAGGTGACAGGTCCCCTTTAATTTATGGAGATCAAAATTACAGAAATATCATTCTCCAGAACACTACAGGGTCCCAAGTATTCTGGATAATAGATCCAGATACATGTATACATTTTGAATGGTCCTGTGAAATCTAGAAGATGCTTTTCATTCGGCTGCAGCCCAAAGGCGAAAGTACCGCTACCGATGTATGATATCTTGTTTACAGTTCATAGCTGGCTATTTATGGGAGTGTAGAATATATAAATAGGCAACCTTTGGAGGCTTATTTAGGTGCTAACAGCAACCAATCAACAGTAGTTATGAACAGTCTGCTCCAAGGTGGAAAAGTAAAGTAAAGGCCTAATTAGGCGCTATTAGCAACTGCATATTGTTAGGCACCAAGGTCTGTGTCACCAATGACATTGAGTCACATAAAGAGCAGTAACAGGTGGAGAGGGTTTTTTTGTCCTGCTCTGTTTTTGCTGGATGGTGTTAGTGGGCAAAATGCCCATGTGCCATTACCCTCACTGAGTTTGGCAGTGGCATATACAGTGGTACAAGAGAGCTGTAGCTTCTCCGCACAGGGACAGTGTGTAAGTTCTATGTTAATCCCACGCAGCGTTAATACATTAACCTTCTCAGATTTCTGAATGCTAAACTAAATCTTGCCTCTGTGTTGATAAACCTGGAACAAATAAAGAAATCAATGTATGAATGTACATGTGCTGGTGCTATTGCAAGAGTGTAGCGCTCAATTACAAAACAACACCAGCTTATTTTAAACACTAATGTGATTTTAATGGTACACGAGAGAATAAATTGAAGCATTGACTGCCAGGCATTGATCGTTTGCTTAATCAATTCAGGGAGGGCAAAGAGCTTTCGTATTAGTGCAAAATCTGCATCAGTTCTGGCTTCCATGCAACACATGGCCATGTCTCGTGATAATGTATGGGCACGGGGCTCAGATCTGTACAGATGAGACTACAGGGATTCCCCTTGGCCACCCAAAGGTGACTTTTCTAAACCCACCATCATCTGCTCTATTAGACACATGCCCGTCCTGAGTATGGTGCTTGTTCTTCATTAGGCTTTGACAATCTTTTTCTGCATTGTTTGACTGTAAGTTTAAAAAGCTAGAGGTATAATATTGAAAAGCAGCTATGCTCCTAAACCAATGTGGGCTGCCTGTCTGCACTTAGTAGAATGATTTGTAGTATGTTTTTTTTTTTTTTAAATTTGTGCAATGCAAGAGTAAAAGTTCATTTATTAAAGGATCAAGGTGCAAAAAGAGAAATAAAACAACATTTCTTTTTTGCACTTACCACCGTGAAATTTGCATTTCGTGCCTATAGGTCCAATGCTTTGTGCTCCCAAAATGGATTGTGAAGAGTTATGCCTATGCATTCAGTGGGGGTGGCAGTTGTGTGGTACATGAGTAGGGATGGAAGAGCTAGGTGCAATGTTTTGGGCACCCAAAAATAAAACTGTGCCTAATAAAAGAAAACATAATTGGAAACAACTTCCCAATATACATGTATTCAAAATGGTCTGTGTTTTTAAAGGAGACATATACGATAAATGAAAAACCCCTAATTTTGTAGGCAATTCTAAGTAATATATGGTGTTGCTTTTACATGGTGCTAAAAATTAATATTATCTTTAAAAATAGCCCCTTTATTGGAGCTCCCTATAGATTTTCTATGGTCCCAGGCTGTGTTTCAAATGAGGGGTGGGTGTGTCCTAACGGTCCCTGCCAGAAGAACAGTAGGAGGGGGACAGCCAATCACAGCCCTGCAGTCACACAAGCACAAACAGGCTTCAGTTCCCTATCAGGTCCTGCTAGCTACTGATTGGTTCCTGTCCTACAGTACAGTGAGCTGAGTGCCACCAGCTCCCCTGCACAGCCTGGGAATTCAGGGAGCAGGAAGTGGAAGGGAGGGATTATTCAGGTTCAGCCTGAAGCACTAGTTTTTTAAGCACAATTCTTCTATATCTAAATGAGTATAATGCACTGGTACACTCTTGGTTTTTACACAAAATGTCTCCTTTAAAGTTATTTGTAAAAACAGTTCCTATTGCAAGCAGCAGTTGCTTAATTCCTGGTAGTAATGTAGCAAAAGTCTTGGTTCCCCAGCAAAGACAGGTCTGTTAATCAGTTGCCTTGTCTTACATTGTATCAACAGTCTGAGCCACCAGAACAGAGAATAGACAGGGACAGACAAACGCTGCTTTCAATAGCAATACACATACAAATAACATAAAAACCAAAAAAAAAAAAAAAATTGTAACGGACGTATATTGCAAAGTTGCTTCCCTTTTATTAGACAAACTTTTATTTTTTGGGTCAACGTTCCCGTAAAGGGCTGAGATTTTAGGGATTTAGTGCCCTGCATAAATTACTTCTAAGGTGTTTTCATTTTATACCATATACTGTATATCCTGAAACCTTAGGTGACCCAAAGCAGCACATAGGGACCCATCCTGATTTCTCTCTTGTCGTTTACTAATATTTTCATATTCTCCAAGCTTGCATGAACCACAGCTTTTCTTGCCCTTTAAAAGTCTACGGATTCATCTGCCTTGCAGGTGCCAGTGAATGTTTCTATTGAGGTCTCACTGCAGCTTCACTTTTATACTTGGCACTGTACTTAGTACAGACACTTGTATATCCCTACAGAACCAGCATGCCTAGTAATATGTTCAATGAGTGAGACGCCAAAGAAACCATGGGTTGGCTGACATGGAAGGGTTACACTTTACTTTGCTGTAAAGCGGTGATCCCCCAACCAGCGGTTCGTGAGCAACTTGTTGCTCTCCAACCCCTTGGATGTTGCTTCCCATGGCCTCAAAACAGGTGTTTAATTTTAAATTGTAGGAAAGTTTTGGTTGCATAAAAACCAGATGTACTACCAAATGAGCCTCCTGTAGGTTGCCAGTACACATAGGGGCTACCAAATGGCCAATCACACCCCCAATAACAATTTACATTATTGCATTGCACCCCAACTCCTTTTATATCTGAATGTTGCTCACTGGTAAAAAAGGTTCGGGACCCCTGCTGTAAAGGGTCCCTAGATAATCTTAATCTACCTACTGTGAATTAAATGGCCATTCAAACCAATCAGCAGATTCCCGTAAAATGAGCATCCGTTAACCGACAACCCAAATGAACGTGGTGCACTCTGTGGGTCCACAAATGATAAACCAAAAACACCATATATAAACACAGACATATTTTATTATTAAGCTTGTAGAACAAATATAGTTTATAAATAATGAGAAAAATCTAGTTTGAGTTCAGGGGCTGGGGTTGGGGAAGGGTGAGTGGGTGATTACAGGACAGCAGTATTGGATCTGGTATCCTTGCTTTGCAGGTTAAACATCCCATGCCTGCAAGAAACCCCAAATAGTTGAGAAGCACAACTATTATATAACAAAAATAAACTCAAGCTTGAACATATGTAAATACATGGGTGGCATGAGAGATACTGCAATCCAATAAAGGATTCTCCAAACTACAATGCCAGGTTCAAATATGACAGTACATAGAACAAATAAGCAATGAACACAGTAAGGTAAAAAAGCTTAGTAGAATAAAGTCTCTAGGGGTAGAATGGATCCCAATACAAAACCCCAAGAACTCAATCGGAAAACCCATTTCAGTCAGTATAGATGAAAAGCATCCCGCAACGTGACAGTTCAGCCCATCATACACAGTTTATAAACAGCTTGATTTATGTACAAGGCATAGAGAACATCATTGGCAAAAGACAGTGATAAATAACAGAATAACCACAAGAACAGCAGAAGGGATAAAGTGCAAAGATAGTATAAAAGATACAATCATAAGGCACTATGCACTACACATCTCTGTATTATATACAATATTAGTGGGGTGGGAAATGGCTTGCAATAATGCGTGAGTGATGTCACAATACAGTGTCAAAATTATATTTCCTGGAGATTGTGTAGTTAAAGAATGTACCCACTGCATAAATAATGAAGTCAACTAAGAGGTACAAAACCATGTAAAGAAGCAAACGGAGCAGCAAACACAGGCTAGTTATACATTGGTTGGTTCATATCCATGAGACTGCAACTGACCTAGGAGCTGTATAATTCAGCAACACCTGGGGGAATTTATATTTGGAGTTACACTATTGCTTATAATACGTGAGTGGGGTTTCAATTGTGACTTCAGCTCAGTAAGGATACTTGGGGTTGGAGAACTACAGGGTCAAACCAATAGAAATCTGATTGTGGGGGTGCAACATTTCTTTTTTTACATAAGGGAGGTCACAGCTTTAACATATTATTGCTATATAATACACAAAAGTCATGAATATCTTGTAAATTATATCCTTATTAACGGTGAGTACTGATGTCATGAGTTATAAACGGTGAGTAGGATGTCATTTCTGTCACAAGACTCACTGAAACTTGTGTATTATAATGAATAAAGTACCCCCTGTTGCAAAGTATGAGGATATTAGAAGTTACCACGGAGTTCCATGACCTGTATAAAAACACTCGTGTTTTTATATGGTCATGAAACTCCAGGGTAACTTATAATTTACAAGAGGGGGTACTTTATTCACTATATAATTGGAATTGCCATCAAAGTGCATTTTAACAAGCAATAGCCACAAATAACCTGTAAACAGTGCTCAGTGATGTCATGAATTATTAACAGTGCTTAGTGATGTCATATGGCTTTGTGAAAGTCGCTTGCCTCCACTGATAAACATACCGCAACTACACAAATATTGTTTAGCCGGGTCATTAAAAATCAGCATAAAAGACCAGCCGCAAGGTGGCTTCAATTATAGCAATGTTACTGCTTGATATAAAATACTAGGAGTTACTATTAATTATATTAACCCCCAAGCTTCCATGACAAACTGGGAGCAAAGAAACTCAGTACCCTTGAGTACTGGCAGAAAACTGAAGATACAATACCTTATTCCAATACCTTAGACAGCCTGTGAATGGAAATGGGGTAGGATGAAGTTTGAGTCTAAATGTTGCGTGTTTAAGTGTATACTGTATAGAGAATGCAGGGTATTGCAATGACGCTGTATTTACAAATCTGCCCCAATGATGCCAATGGTTATTTATTTTGACTGTTGACACTTTATGCTTTACATATAAAGTCTAAGCTGGAACAAAGCCATTGCTGTATACTGTATTCATATTTGGCCTTATGAAGGAATCTATTTGGGAAACTTCTTGTGACATGACAGTGACAGCACTTCTGATGGAGAGATACACCTCCACAAATATAAGCTCTGATTATTGGCGGATTCATCCAATACATTAGGACTTGTTTTGTGCTATGATGACTCGGTGAAACTAGTGACTGTATTTAATCATCTACTGGGATGTTGGCAAAAGATAGAATTGGTGCCAGGAGCAGGCCCGGATTTCTACTTTGGCCACCCCTAAGCCAGAGGGTGCCCCCCTCGCAAACATGTGCAGGCACCTTCCATAGCACTGGGGATAAGGTTCAAAGAGCTTCTCCCCAGTGCTTTGATAACATTGAATTGCAGCTAGGTGGCATGCCGCCCCTAAAATCTTGGTGCCCTAGGCCTGGGCCTTTGTGGCCTTGCCAAAAATCCGGACCTGGCCAGGAATGTAATTATGTTACACACACACTCAGCAAAATCTTTTTAGGGCTTTCCATGACCCTGAACTGGGGGGAAAAATAAGCTTTTTGGCAAGTGTGCACTAAGATGGGGCGTCAGACAGGACCCCAGTGAGTCCTATTTAATGTTAGGCAGGTTTATCTTTAGTTATGGTGGAAACCTGGACAATAGAGGGTGCCATTATTTACTGTATATACAGTAGCACCTCTAGACTATGTATTTTCAACTCCCCATGACAATACTTAAAGGTTCCCAGGTTGGTTAATACTTATTTAATGTGTTATTGTCACCATCCTGTTCTACTACTCTGTAGACCCTGTTATGGTCCAAAGAACAAACCCCTATCTGCACCCCACTAAAGCAGGGACACCCAGCAGCTGCTGTTTTTTTGCTTCTCTATTGTTGCATCACTAATGAACATAATGTCAGATACATAAAAGCCTCCAGTAGCTCATTTGCACTTTGAAATACCCAGTAAGAAACAGGAAATTTGTGAATCTTAAAGGAACAGTAACACCAAAAAATGTAAGTGTTTTAAAGTAATGAAAATATAATGTACTGTTGCCCTGCACTGGTAAAACTGATCTGTTTGTTTCAGAAACACTACTATAGTTCATATAAACAAGCTGCTGGAGAGCAATGGCGGAAATTGAAAAACGGCTATATGGCACAGGATAACTAATGGATAAAAGATAACACCATTAGACAGACAGTGCTTATTTGCTATCTGATGTTTACCTGAGCCTTTTCTCCTTTGAATGGCTGCCCCCATTGCTACACAGCAGCTTATTTATATAAACAATAGTAGTGTTTCTTAAGCAAACACAGCAGTTTTACCAGTGCAGGGCAACACTGCATTATATTTTCATTACTTTAAGACACTTCTATTTTTTGACGTTACTGATCCTTTAATTTGGAATTTTGCAACCCCCCCCCCCAATAATAAATTAATTTGCAATAGCTTTCTATACATAGCATCTTCTACGTGTTTAATGGCAACAGAAGAAAGCATTTATTAACCAGGCTCTCAGACAGTGAAGAAGAGACTACCTGCTCTATTTCCCCTTGTTATTTCTACTGCTATTTCTGTTGCTAAGGCATTAAATTTGATTGCAAGCTCCATCGGGCAGGGAGCCGCGGTGCCTAAAAAAAAGTACAAGAAAACTTTTTTTTTTTTTTTGGCTCCCGCACAATGTAGCAGGAGCGTGTTCACAGTAATTGTATGAAATGCTAAACATTAGGTTCAGTGTTGCTGTAAATCGGTTTCACCTAGCGGGGGATTCATCCGAAATATCTGCTGCTACAGTGCGCCATCTCGTGGCTATATGGGAGAACGGCAGCACTTTTTGTAGCTCCTTTGTGCCGGGCGTTTACTGATCGCTTATATTTCTGGAGCCCAAGGGATCTGTGTCGGCAGTCGGAATGTTTAATCCATGTACAAGCGCTGCATACACATTGGAGCAGTTTCGGGTGTAGGATCAATTCTGGTTTTATAGCATTTTTCAGTTTTCATATTTTTCCATGTAGCTTTATATTAGCCTCCCTGTTGAAATAGCCCCAATCAGCTATTAGCCAGGCTACACACACTATATATATATATATATATATATATATATATATATATATATATATATATATATATATATATATATATATATATATATATATGGAGGCCGTGTACCTGAGCTACAGGTTGAGGGCAGGTGAGCGGGTCCCCGGCTCATTCAATCACATTCAGTCACATTCATTCAGTCTTGAGTCTGGAGGGAGACGCCGGGGAGCGGCTGTATCTTCTCTACTGTCGCCTGATAATCGCTCACACTCTCTGCAGAGTCGGGAAGGATGTGACATATACTAACAATGGAAAGGGTGAATAGATCAATTTACCAGCATACTGTGAGTGTGTGATTGTGTATGTCAGTGAGGAGGAGAGGGAGTATGTATAATAAAGATAGATATAGATATATACAGTGCGTGCTGCATTATGTACAATACAATCTGCCTCTATCCATATGGTAGAGAAAGACAGAGGGTGAGAGAGATGCCATGTGTGAGAGAGAACGAGAGACAATGTATACAACATATCACGTACAATATATTGTGTATGGGTATAGATGCCCCTGGTGCAGAGAAAAAGAGAAGGTGAGAGATGCACTGTGAGAGAGAGGGAGAGAGAAAGAAAGAGAGTATGTGGGATAAATACCTTGTGAGAGGGAGAGAGAGAGGAAGAGGGTAGGAGAGAGAGAGAGAAGGTGGGGGAGATACCCTGTGTGAGAGAGACAGAAAGAGACTGAGAGAGTGCGAGGGAGAGAGAAGATTGGAGAGAGGTGGGAGAGATACCCTGAGAAGGAGAGAGAGAGAGAGAGAGAGAGAGAGAGAGAGAGAGAGAGAGAGAGAGAGAGAGAGAGAAATATACCTGTGAGAGAAGGAGACAGAGAGAGACAGAGAGAGCGAGAAGGAGGGAGAGATACCCTTAGGGAGAGAGAGAGAGCGAGGGAGAGGGAACGAGAAAGATGGAACGAGAGAAATGGAGAGAAGGTGGGAGAGATACCCTGTGAGAGAGAGAGAGAGAGAGAGAGAGAGAGAGAGAGAGAGAGCGACAGGAGGGAAAGATAACTGTGAGAGAGGGAGACAGAGAGAGACAGAGAGAGCGAGAAGGAGGGAGAGATACCCTTTGAGAGAGAGAGAGGAACAAGGGAGAGGGAACTAAAGGATGGAACGAGAGAAATGGAGAGAAGGTGGGAGAGATACCCTGTGAGAGAGAGAGAGAGAGAGAGAGAGAGAGAGAGAGAGAGAGAGAGAGAGGAGGAAAAGATAACTGTGAGAGAGGGAGACAGAGAGAGACAGAGAGAGCGAGAAGGAGGGAGAGATACCCTTTGAGAGAGAGAGAGGAACAAGGGAGAGGGAACTAAAGGATGGAACGAGAGAAATGGAGAGAAGGTGGGAGAGATACCCTGTGAGAGAGAGAGAGAGAGAGAGAGAGAGAGAGAGAGAGAGAGAGAGAGAGAGGAGGAAAAGATAACTGTGAGAGAGGGAGACAGAGAGAGACAGAGAGAGAGCGAGAAGGAGGGAGAGATACCCTTTGAGAGAGAGAGAGGAACAAGGGAGAGGGAACTAAAGGATGGAACGAGAGAAATGGAGAGAAGGTGGGAGAGATACCCTGTGAGAGAGAGAGAGAGAGAGAGAGAGAGAGAGAGAGACCGGATTTTCCCCTATTCCCATAAACTGACCCCCTCCTAACCCCACCCATTTCACCCCTCTACCTGCTTTGGCAATGCTTAATGTATTTGGTCCTGCCAATAAAGCTCATTTGATTTGATTTGAGAGAGAGGGAGAGGGAGAGGGAGAGGGAGAGAGAGAGAGAGAGAGAGAGAGAGAGTATCTATAATGAAGAATATACTGTGCCTCTTTGTATATGTCAGGTAAAGAATGGGAGTGCGAGTGCGAGAGGCAGACAGACTGATGGACAGAAAGTGTGTGTAAAAGAAGTGTGTATAAGAGAAACGTGTTGATGTGCTATTGTGCACAGGTGTGTATAACAGAGGATAGAAGTTGAGAGAGAGAAATTGTTTGTGTGTGTGTTTAGACAGAGAATATCATAGAGAATAGACAGAGAATATCATAGTGTGTATTGGGAAGCCTTTGGGGAAATTGTTATTCTGTGCAAGTTTCTATTATGAATGCTATACACTGTGTTGTTACTGTACAAACTGTAGAATAATTCATACATGACACCTGTGTGTGTGCCAGAGGATTGCCTGTAGGTGTGAATATAATACAATGTGTGGAGAATATAATGTGGCTGGAGTGAATTTGCCGGGCTCTGGACAATCCCCCTCTCCTTGTAACCTTGAAGCCCAATCTCTGTGTCTATGACTTTCTTTCCATAGAAACATCTCAATAAATGGATTCCCAGGCAGCAACAGCAGCACATGGGTGCTTTGTTAATCTTGAAGAGTGTCTGCAAATGAAAGACATATCTCTCCCAGCCCTGCTGCTGTGAATAGTAATAGGTGCTCCCCCAAGGTGCTGCTGAAATGCCACAGGCACATTATACAGTAGAATTTATAGGGGCCCCCCCATCAGTGATTCTCGGCTCCCAGCCACTGATTTCATGTGTCACACGTAGTTGCAATGACAACACAGCCATGGAAAAGATCCATTTGGTCCATCCTGAAGGACGCCCTTGGACTTAGAACGGAATAATTGGGAGACATAATAAATTACTTGCACAGGATGAAACTAGGGAAGATGTTTCCATAAAGCTAAATGCCCTTGGAATACATGAGCAGCAGCTCCCTGCTCTCTCCCCTCTCCTATGGTCATATTTTGATTTTACTGCTGATCATAAAAGAACAATTTCAGCAGACAGAGGACAGAGCTGTATAATTAAATCATTATTTCTTGTTAACAGTTCCATTAACTACAAATAAAGAGTCGCTGGAGAACCCAAACCACCTCCTCCTTAGGTGATCGGTTGCCTGTTACACATTCCCTTTAGTTAAAGGGATTGTTTGCCTTTAAATTAACTGTTAGTATGACGTAGACACCTATATTCGGAGACAATTTGCAATTGGTTTTCATTTTTTATTATTTGTGGTTTTTGAGTTATTCAGCTTTTTATTCAGCAGCTCTCCAGTTTGCAGTTTCAGCCATCTAGCTTGCAAATTACCCTAGCAACCATGCACTGATTTGAATAAGAGACTGGAATATGAATAGCAGAGGGACTGAATAGAAAGATGGGTCTTAAAAAGTAGTAATAACAATACATTTTGCAGATACAGAGCATTTGTTCTTGGATGGGGTCGATGACCCCCATTTGAAAGCTGGAAAGAGTCAGAAGAAACTACAAAAGATAAAAAAAAATGAAGACCAATTGAAAAGTTACTTAGAATTAGCCATTCTATGGCATACTAAAAGTTAATGTAAAGGTGAACCACCCCATTAAACTACCTCCTCCTTAGGTGATCAGTTGCCTGTTACTGTGTGTGGGGGGGGCCCTTTTAACCACTTGATGAAACACATTCCCTTTAGTTAAAGGGATTGTTTGCCTTTAAATTAACTGTTAGTATGATGTAGAGAGTGATATTCTGAGACAATTTGCAATTGGTTTTCATTTTTTATGATTTGTGTTTTTTGAGTTATTTAGCCTTTTTATTCAGCAGCTCTCCAGTTTGCAGTTTCAGCCATCGGGTTGCTAGGGTCTTAATTACCCCAGCAACCATGCACTGATTGTATAGGAGACTGGAATATGAATAGGAGAGGGACTGAAAAGAAGGATGGGTCTTGAAAAGTAGAAATACATTTGCAGACACAGAGCATTTGTTCTTAGATGGGGTCAGTGACCCCCGTTTAAAAGCTGGAAAGAGTCAGAAGAAGAAGAAGGCAAATAATCCAAAAACTACAAAAGATAAAAAATGAAGACCCATTGAAAAGTTACTTAGAATTAGCCATTCTATAGCATACTAAAAGTGAATGTAAAGGTAATGTAAGGCATACTCATAGGAGTAGCGTACAAAAAGTACATTGAAAGGCGATTGCTATTCTATATAGCAGGGGTCCCCAATCTTTTTAACTTGGGAGCAACATTCACATTTTAAAAGGAATTGGGTAGCAATGCTAGCAAGAAATATATTCCTGGGGTGCCGAATAAGGGCTGTGATTGGCCATTTGGTAGCCCCTATATAGACAGGAGGTTCATTTTGGCAGTACACCTGTTTTTTATGCAACCAAAACTTGCCTCCAAGCCTGGAATTAAACAATAAGCATCTGCTTTTAGGCCACAAGGGAGCAACATTCAAGGGGTCAGAGAGCAACATGTTACTCAGGAGCCTCTGGTTGGGGACCACTGCTATATAGGGTTACAGGTCTAGACCAGTGGAGGTCACACTTTTTCCTTTAAGCCCCATTGGAGGTCCAGCCTTGGGTCAGGGACCCCCTCCTTAGCTCACATATATAGGAAAATAGAGTCACTGAGCCTCAGTTCCAAGAATATCTTGGAGTTTTCACCCCAAATTGACCCTACTTGACCTTCAAGTTGGGCTTTTGGATGGAGCTAGCAGAGAACAAAGAAGTATCCTCTCCAAATCTTACCCTAAATGGCATCCAATTGTTTCTGCTTCACAGTTTGGGGAACCCTGGTCTAGACTAGAGAAGAGCCCATTCCATATTTAACTCATCATTTACCTCGTTAACTGCTTTGTTAACTGCATGCCCAGTCTTCCCAGGGGCCACCTTTTCTGGAACCTTTTCATTGTTTTGGGTGCTGGAGTTGTAAGGTTTTAGGAACATGAAGTCGCTCTTAGCAGATTCCGGGGTCAGACACACTTTGTAACAATAATTTGGAGGCGCGCTCCCCGCCGACTCCATGCAGTTGGTCTGCACTTTATTCCCAGAGGAGATCTGGAGGTTGATGTTTGAGTTTTTAAAGACCCCTCCAGAGGAATCAGATGTCATGCAGCAACAGGTAGGGAGGGAGCACTTGTAATCCTGCAGGGAGAGCCTGTCTTTGTGACATTTAATGACAGTGAGGACAATGATGGCCACCAGGAAAGTGAAGGAGACCGAGCCAAGGGACACTATTAAATAAAGAGTGAGGGATGAAGTGGCAGGGTCTGAGTTTAAAGGCACATCATTAAATTCAGAGTGGCTCTCGGGCATGTTGTCCACCACAGTGAGGACTATGGACACTGAAGTGGAGAGGGCAGGTTGCCCATTGTCTCTAATCTGGATGAGCAGCCGGTGTTTGGTGGCATCTCGCTCTGTTATAAGGCGGATAGTCCTCAGCTCCCCCGTGTACAATGCGATGCTAAAGAGCGTCGAGTCGGTGGCTTGGATGATCTGATAAGACAGGCGCGAGTTCTGGCCAGAGTCAGCGTCCATGGCTGAGATTTTGCCAATCAGGTAACCGGGGTCGGCGACTCGGGGGATGATATCTGTGGCCACGGTGCCGTTCTTGGGCAGGGGGGAGACAATAACGGGGGCGTTGTCATTCTGATCCAGAATAAACACATTGATGGTCACATTGCTGCTCAGAGGCGGAAAGCCCGCGTCTTGGACTTGAACCCTGATCTGGAAGTTTTTGATCCGCTCGTAGTCGAAGGAGCGCAGGGCATAGACGTTGCCGCTGTCCGAGTTGATGGAGACATAAGTGGCCACCGGCATCCCCTGGATCTGACCCTCCAGAATGGAATAGGACAAATAGGCGTTGTGTTGGCAGTCGGGGTCCAAGGCGGTGACGGAGCAGATGGAGGCGCCCGGGGGGTTATTCTCGAGCACATACACGGTGTACGAGGGCTGTACGAAAGTCGGGCTGTTATCGTTGATGTCGGTCACCTGCACATTGATTACTTTGTTGCTCGTGAGCGGGGGGGAGCCGAAGTCCCGGGCGCTGATCGTGATGTTATACTCGGGCACCCGCTCCCGGTCCAGCGGCTCGGTGGTCACCAGGGTGTAGTAGTTCTTGTAGGACGAGTGCAGCTGAAACGGGACGTTCTGGGGGATCTCGCAGTTGACCTCCCCGTTGTCCCCGGAGTCCCTGTCCATGACGCTGATAACGGCGATGACTGTCCCCGGGGAAGCGTCTTCCATGACCGGAGTGGACACCGAGGTGAGAATAATGTCCGGGGCATTGTCATTGACATCCAGCAGATTGACTAAGAGCCTGCAGTGCACGGCCACCGCGGAGGGACCCCGGTCCTTGGCTTGAACATAAAGCTCGTACACGTTGGACTTCTCGTAATCCAGAAGCCCCTTCACTCTCACCTGCCCCCGGCGCGGCTCCACCGCGAAAAGATCCCTGACCTTCTGGGGCGCGTGTCCGCTGAACGAGTATTCGATCTCCCCGTTGGTTCCCTCGTCCGGGTCGCTGGCGTTCAGCTGGATCAGCAGCGTTCCCTTCGGCGCGTTTTCATACAGACTCACCCGGTAGAAAGTCTGATCAAAAGCCGGCACGTTATCATTGGCGTCCAGCACGCTGACCGTCACCAGAGCACTCCCCGACCTCTCGGGCAGACCCCCGTCCATGGCGGTGAGGAGCACCCGGTGCGTTTTCTGCTGCTCCCGGTCCAGAGGTCTCTCCAGGACAAGTTCGGCGAATTTGCTGCCGTCGCTCCGGCTCTGGACTTCCAGCGAGAAGAAGCCGTTAGGACTCAGTCTGTAGGTCCTCAGAGAGTTGCTGCCGACGTCTGGGTCCTGAGCGCTCTCCAGAGGGAAACGAGCCCCGGGCGCCGCCGACTCGGTCACCTCCAGCACATAGTCGTGCCACGGGAAGCTCGGAGCGTTGTCGTTGATATCCAACACCTCCACCTCCACTCGGTACAGCTCCAGAGGGTTCTCCATCACCACCTGCAGGTGCAGAGAGCACACGGGCTGCTGCTCGCAAACTTCTTCCCGGTCGATCTTCTCGTTGACGAACAGGATCCCATTCTCCAGGTTGACCTCCAGGTGCTGCTTGCTGCTGCCCGACACGATTCGGAAGCGCCTGGGGGACAGTTTGGAGATGTCCAGACCCAAGTCCTCCGCGATGTTCCCCACGAACGCCCCGTGTTCCAGTTCCTCCGGCACCGAGTAGCGGATCTGACTGGAAGCCCAAGCCGGGCAGCAAATGAGGAGAAGCACGAGGAGCTGTCCAAGGTGCTGCCTTCTGCCCCGAGCCCCACACACCAACATGGCAGTTGCTGGGACAACGTTACGCGCTGGAAGTGGATCCAATACTATTCAGCTTCTCCAGCCGCCGCTAAATCCAAGTGGGGAGCTGACTGTGAGCTAAACGTGATCATCCAGCTGCTGCCAGGACTTCTGCTCCTTCCTTCTACTTTCTACTCGCACTCCCCCTCCCCAACTGCCAGCCCGCCCCCCTAACTACACTCATTTTAGCAGGGGCTGACTGGGGAAGGAGGGGGCCCAGATTCACATCACTGCCCCTGGATTGCCGGACAACACCTGCTTTTTACAGCTCTTCTACTTCAACCCTGTTTCTGAACATCGCGAAGCCTCCTGCGCCGAAAGCTTCATAAATGGCGTGTGTGATATAAAGATGTTGTGCCACGTAGGAAAGGAGAGGGTTAATTAACTTACAATAATTGTACAATGCTCCATCAATAAAGAATTTTAAAAAAATGAAAAAAAGCGGCGCAAAGCGCATGAAATTGCGCGGTATTTCCCCGTGATGGAGCAAGAAAGGGGCAATGGTTTCCATTCAGCACCACGAATACCGGATTCAATTTGCGCTTCATGCGCAACAATAAGGAGCAAGGGAAGCGGCCGCTGGGAGTGGGCGCAGCGCATGTACCAGGGAGATTAGCGCTTGAACGCGGCAGGGTGGATTTTGGTTTGGGTACGTGGCACAGTGATAACTCGGCTTTTATTGGGCAGGGGTGGGGTCGGATATTTATGTACTGAAGCGATTCCTGGCTGGGCAGAAGCGACAAAAGAGCAGTCAGTGGGGCTCATTTATCAACATTGGGCAAATTTGCCCATGGGCAGTTATCTATGGCAACTGTGCAACCAATCAGTAATTAACTTTTTGAAGCCAGCTGCAAGTAGAACAGTGTATGCAACAGCATTTGATTGGTTGCCATGGGTTACTGCCCATGGGCAAATTTGCCCAGTGTTGATAGATGAGCCCCAGTGTGTGTAGGGATCTAGGGACTGTTGTATAGGGCAGCAACACGTTTGCACAGTAATTGGTGAATGGGACAGGGAATTATGTTGGGCAGTAATTAGTGTATAGTACAGAAGTGATTGCATTGGACAGTGACTAGTGAGGAGCGAATACATTTCCACTTTTCGCCGTCAGCGAATAAATTTGTGAAACTACCACGAAAATTCACCTGCGAAAATTCTGTGGCGTCAAAAAATTTTGGACTCGCGTCAGAAAAGTTGCTCGCATCAAAACTGTCATGCATCAACGTAATTTGGACGCCCATTGACTTTAACGCCAGCGTCAAAATTCATGCGGGCGGCAAAATTAATGCGGACGCCAAAGTTTGCTTTTCGCAAAATTTTTACAGTTTTGCAGATTTTGCGGGAAATTCGTGAATTTTTCGGCAAATCAAAACTGGACTAATTCGCCCATCACTAACAGTGACCATTGTATTGGACTGAAGTGATTAAGTAGTAGGTGACTGGGTACTCGCCGGCGGCTAATTTTTGCCTAAACTAAACGGGTCAAATTCCCTAATTAGGCACTGACAGGTATGTCTGTAAAAATAAATTATATAGAGCAGTAATGGGTATATACTGGGCAGAAGTGATTGTACTGGACAGCTGTATATGGTAAGAGTGATTGTGTTTGATGGTAATGGTAGTTTAAGGGCTCTTACACATGAGCGTTTTTACCTGCGCTCCCCTGCGTTCCGTTTTTCGGCGTTCAGCCGCAGGGGAGCGCAGGAATAGACGCATTTCATTAATTGAAATGGGGCTGTACTCACACAGGTGCGTGTAGGCGCCGAACGCAGGAAAAATGCAGCATGTTGCGTCTCAACCTGCGTTCGGCGCCTACACGCGCCTGTGTGAGTACAGCCCCATTTGAAATAATGAAATGCGTCTATTCCTGCGCTCCCATGCGGCTGAACGCCGAAAAACGGAACGCAGGGGAGCGCAGGTAAAAACGCTCATGTGTAAGAGCCCTTAAGCAAGAGTAACATTTGGGGAGTACTAGGTGTATTAGGGTAGGAGTTATTGTTTCAGAGAGTGAGAGTTTTATTGTGTGGGAGATATTGTACTGGGCTCTGTTACAAGGGCAGTTGTATACTTGTAGCACACAGTAAGTGCTGTATAATGTGGTAGCATGTGTATATGGCAGCAATTTGTTACTGGTCCATATGTTTGTTAGCTCAGCCTTATTTACTGTAATTGATTAATCAGCTATATCTACACATGGAGTTACTTATGTACATGGTGTATCTTACTTATCAACTAATATTGTAAGCCTTGTCTATCTATATATCAGTTGCACAGCACTGCTGAATAACTCAACACTATGTACTAACTATAGAGAGAGAGAGCAGTCCATGAAAGCACTCACAGCGATCACCATCCAGTGTGTATCAAAAAGTTATTTATTGGTGCATGGTGTATCAACGCGTTTCGGCTCACCTGGAGCCGTCGTCATACAGAACTGGAGAGAAATTGGTGGATAAACATGATTTCTTTCTTCTGCTGGCCAGTAAAGGGTGTATTGTAGAAGTGATTACTGCGGGACATTGGACAGTAATTAGGTAGGGACATTTGTATTTGGCTGGAGTATGTCAGTAATAGGTATATTAGGCAGGATTAGGTTTTCCAGGCATGGACATTTATATTGGTTTGGAGTAGGGGTGCTGTACATGGGTACCTGTAATACTATAGAATGAGTTTACTGTCCAGCTGTGCTTGTATTGGATTGGGATGGGATTTTTTGGGGTAGAATGGGCATATTGAGCTGGAATATATGTGTGTAAAACAAAGGTACTTTTATTGAATGGGAATTATGACCAACATCATTATTCAAATAGTCATTATAGCAGGTTTGTTTATAAAGGAGTAGGCCAAGGAGTGCAAAATTGTGCCCATTAGGGCACCAAACACTTAGTGGGGGCATAAATGCAGAGGCAGCAGGCCCTGCAGCTGCAGCTCGGGGACAAAGAGGTACAGGGGGCACAGTGAGGCCCTAATTATTGTGCAATTTCAGTATAAATTTGTAAAACAGGAGGACAACCTCAGGATATTTTGTGGGCCCTAAAATTAATTTTCTGCGGGGGCCCAGTAACTAGTTACACCACTAATCAGCAGCACAAGTGAGCCCTGTTTAATAATGTGAGCCTTGAGCAGGTGTTAATTAGAGGGTCCGGGTTCTTGAAGTGCCTTTCACACTGACTTTCCTTCTTTTGCCTCTGTAATGACATTAATGGAAGGGATGTGCAGGGAGATGCAGTGGGCCATACTTACATGCAAGGTGCAAGTTGCGCATGACAGTGCAGCATTCTCTGTCAGGTGCAAATCTTTGTCTAGAGGTGCAGAAAAATGCCCCCGACATCAGCTGCCACAAAACATCTTCTTTGCAGTTTGGCGTCACTTTTTAGTAAATGGGCCCTTTTTTAATTTACCACTTATGGATCTATCGTGCCACAGATGGAATTCTTTGTTAAACAAAACTAGGATACTACTGTCCCTGGATCATCTGTGTGATCACAATCTGGGAACTTTTAAGGAAACAGCGCCCTCTAGTATGCCTCATATAAATGCCAAGTCTATACCATCATGAAGTGTACCAGAGGGCGCTCTTTATTTTTTTTATTGCACTATTTATTACTACCATCAAGCCTCAATTACCCACTGGTCCTCCCGCTTATTACTATTATGAGATACACTGTTGTTATTAATCAGTGATTTATGTAGTTATTCAAGTGTTCAGAATTTCCCTGTTTGGGATAGAGTTAGCATTTATATTACAAATGTACATGACTGTGTGTATGTATAAATGTGTATATGTGTGTGTGTTTGTGTGATTACATGTGTATAAAGACGTGTAAGACATGCACATACAGGAATACACATACACACACTAACTTACAGTAGCTCATATGTACAGTACAAGGATTAATGATTGTTAGACTTTGAATGGTTTCTTTGCACTCTCCTATATTTGCATTTTTGCATAATAAATCCAATTGGGGGTATATATATATATATATATATATATATATATATATATATATATATATTAAATGTTTGCATTCTGTGCATGTGTGTGTATATATTATATTAACACAGATCTTTTGAGCATTAAGCAGCTGCATGTGCTTTGGTTGGTGATTAGACAAACAAGCAAGCTGTGCATATAAATACTATAATGTAAGGACGGAACTGGGTGATATTTCATCGAGATGGATGTAAATTACCTTCTGATGGGCTAAAAGTTTATCCTGCTAACCATGATTAACCACTGTGGCCCCCTCCTAGCAGCTCGCACCAAGGCAGAGATATCATCCCCGCAGATGTTCGCTTCATCAGTGCAGTAGATTAAAGGGTCCAAATACTCACCAGGAGCCAAATCCTGAATATAAATAGTCTGACATCAGTATCCATGCATAGACTTAACCTTTAGCAGATGGTTAAGCTTCTGCAGAATTGATTACATTTTGATGCACACCGTTTTCCTTGTTAATACTGATTTTTTAATTATATCCCAGGATTACAACCCAGGCAGCCAGATAAACGTTAATACCATAGCAATACTGATAAAGGCAGAGAGCTGCCTCGCCGTTCCCCCGTCTCCACTTACATTCAGAGTGTGTAACTATATAAGCAGCACTGTGTATTGGTTGGCTGTGTCGCCAATCCCTGCAGCTCGTCTGAAACAATAAACCCAGGGAAAGACATAAACCCAGCGTAGGAATTTCCTAATTCCCCCTTCCCTGGTTTATGTTGATCCTATCTTTACTGTTCATATATTTTTTATTTACAGATTTCATGTTGTTTTTCTTTTGTCTTACCATGACCTTTTGTTCAGCAGATGCAGCCTCCTGTAGCAATGAAAGGGTTAAATCATGCACTGCTCCGGTTGCTAGGGTCCAAATTTCCCTAGAAAGGAGAACAAAAAGGCAAATAACTATACTATAAAACTATAAAAAAAAAGAAATAATGAAGACCAATTGAATAGTTGCTTAGATTCGGCCATTCTTTGACATACTAAAAGTTAAACTAAAAGCACCACTTTAAATATTCAGTATTTGTGGGAATCCAAAAATCATGGATGTGGTGCATCCCCTCTGCTTAAGACCAGGACAAATCAGATTTTTGCTAGTAGGGATGCACCGAATCCACTATTTTGGATTCGCCTGAACCCCCGCATCCTTAGCGAAAGATTCGGCCGAATACAGAACCTAATTCAAATCCTAATTTGCATGTGCAAATTACGGGTGGAATAGGGAAAAATAATTTGCATATGCAAATTAGGAATTGGATTTGGCTCAGGATTCAGCCGAATCCGAACCCTGCTGAAAAAGGCCAAATCCCGAATCTAATCCTGGATACCTATTTGCTAGTACCCAAAAATTGGGGTAACCAGATCCTGCTTTGGTGGGTAACATGTCAAATGGAGCTCCTTCATGCATGGGCAAATAAAAAACACATTGCACTCATTAAAAAAGGACAGACAAGGGGTTAAATGCACCACTTTCGCCTGGATACCTCAATCTGGGTCATATGGCAAAATCCGCAGGTTTCGGATTGGAATCGTAAGCCTCTTCTTCTTCTCATAAACCAGGCTTGACAAATGGGCTGTATTGGGAGTGTAAATGCGCTCATAATACACCATAATTATAGCCCAAGCTTCAGACCCTCCAGCTGTTGCTGAGATCCGCGGCAAGCAAAGGCTGCTGGGAGACCCGGCAATTTGTATTGGAACAGTTACTAGAGGGTTGTGGCTTTGGGCATCTGTGTTGTACAATATTCACAGGAATATGCATGTTATGGTATGTTAGGTCTCCTTCACACTAATTATGTAGCTTTGATTAAATCACAGCAAGGGCTGTAGCGATGATGTGATCAAAACACCCAGAATTCCCTTGATCCCCTTTTAGGCACGTCTTATTATAGTTAACAAGAATCGCTGGTGATATTACACATGGGAGCATTTGCTGGCCCAAAACATGGGAATATGCATATTTAGGTTCATTTCACCCCCCATCTGCACTTTTAGTGATGGATATAACAGAATAGGGGTTATAGCAATCTAGGAATGGTGACGCCACATCTTTTTGGGGGTTATAAAAAATCACAGCTGCATCCCTCAGTTGTTGTTTAACTATAGCACTCACAATCTCCTATATCAGAATTGTTATCCACTAGAAATGGTCCTTCATACAATCAGTGTTTGTCCCCATAGGACACTTTGGATCCTATTGGTCCAGGACAAATGCCCCCTTTCCATTGGCGTAACTACCGGGGGAGCAGGGGGTGCGATTGGGCCAGGGCCGCACCCCCTCAGGGCCCCCTGGCAGCTCACGTGCAATGAATTCCATGCAGTTCCGGGCGTATGGCGGGGGGCCCGGCTGCGTGCTCCGCGCCAGGGCCCGCCCCCCCTCTAGTTACGTTACTGCCCCTTTCCTACCCTAAAACATATCTGACAGGGGCATACCTACAAAGCGAGGAAGCAGATCCTGTAGTTGAAGGGGACACAGGACTGCAGAGGGCTCAGTAAGACCATCACTAATGAACTATTTCAATATTAATAGTATAAAAAAAACTTACCAATATCTTTGGGCCCTAAATTTAATATGCTGTGTGGCCTAGTAACATCTAGTTACGCCACTAGTCCCTGAAAATCATGCCAGGAAAAATGCCCAGTGACCCACTGTCTCAAGATTAAACATAAATCCATTTTGTTCTTCACTGTGATACAGACAACACAATTGTAATACTTGCTGCAATTTGTCTTCGTTTTTTATGGCTTTTGAATTATCATCCAACAAAATGTACATTATCTGAGAAACATCTGTTGCCTTCAGTTATCCACTGACTAAAATCAGAAAATAACTTTTTTTATATCTATCATAACATTGTCTTTGAATGCTATTTTGCTATAAAAGTATTTGCCTGATGCTTTTACATGACTTCTCTTACTACCCGGTTCATCTATGAGGGGGCTGCCATATTTGTGCAGCAGTAGTCTGTTAGTAGGGATGCACTGAATCCAGGATTCAGTTCGGGATTCGGCCTTTTTCAGCAGGATTCGGATTCGGCCGAATCCTTCTGCCCGGACAAACCAAATCCAAATCCTAATTTGCATATGCAAATTAGGGCGGGGAAGGGAAATTGTGTGACTTTTTGTCAGAAAACAAGGAAGTAAAAACTGCTTTCCCCTTCCCACCCCTAATATGCATATGCAAATTAGGGTTCGGATTTGGTTCGGTATTCGGCCGAATATTTCGCTAAGGATTCGGGGGTTCAGCCGAATCCAAAATAGTGGATTCGGTGCATCCCTATCTGTAAGTATGAGAAACTCTAACTGACAGGTTAAGAATGGACAGGCAGGTTGGTAAAACAGGTTTAGTAACTTCAAATAACAATTACTTACAAAAGCAGATCAGCGAAAAATTATCAACATGACCTACAGTATATGTAACTTTTAATTCAGATTAATCTTCTGAAAAGAAAATTTTTAGTGTCAGTATCACTTTAAAGTCATGACAATAACCCCCATATTGGTGATGTGATGTGCTGGCTGACCCAGGACCTGCTGCTCCTCTTGCAGGTCGCGGGTCGCTGGACTAGATGACCAGCTTCCTGTTTTATTGGCCTGCCCCTTTTGTGTCATTGGCAGGAAGGTTTGGGTCTATACATGAAGGGGGAAGCTGGGTGCAGGTCCAGGTTTTTTTCTACCTTCCCATATGTAATAAATAATGCTGTTTGCTCAGGTGCAGTTACCCATAGCAACAGGGCTGTAATTAAGTCCGATGCCGCCCTAAGCATCAGACCTAAACACGGCCCTACATCACGAGCATTGACGTCACGCGACATATTCAGGGTAAGTGACGTCAGCTCGTCATGCGCGTGAGGCACTTCTGCATTCTTCCTTCTACCTCGGCCCCCCTACCCCTCACCCCCTCAGCTCCGTCACCGGAATTTCTATGGAATTCCGTGGCGGAGGGTTTTTTTTAAAAAAAAAAAATGAAAAAAATAGGCATCCCCAAAACCGTGCCGCCCTAGGCACAGGCCCTTGGGGGCCTATATATTAATACGGCCCTGGATAGCAAACAATGTTTGCTTCTAAATAGGTGACTAGCAAATGCTACCTGCTGATTGGCTCCTATAGGTGACCTGTAGCAGACTTTGCGCCTTTTATTATTTAACCTATAAGGGTTTGCGTGTGTTTTGGCCAGGAACTGAGGATTCACCCAAAGTCAAATCTTGAAAAAAGTGCTGGGATTTCTTAAATGTATTTTAATATGAACATGCAGCTCTGCATTCTGGAACTGAGACCAAGTGTAGCACAGCTTCTAAGGCAGTGGCCCCCTTAGGGCATTTAGCCTGTGAGATACCCCAGCTCAGTAGCAAAACAGTCAAAATTGCTCCTCCATTGAACTATAGGGTAATCTGACCCTGCAGGTGCAAGTGCATGTTAGGAACTTACTGCCTATAAACATGTCAATGTAAGATCGAGTCTGTGGATCATTTTGCTGCCTGCCCACTGAGTTGGAAATTGTGCGGGCGGCGAAACAATTGCAATCACCCCACATGCCAGAGCCTTTAAGAAATGACAAGTAAAGGGTAGCAGGCCGGATTTCTGTATAATAACAGATTGCCTTTATTGGCAGCAGGCAGTGATTTCAGTTTATGTGCACAGTGTGACTTAACCCAGGGCCAGCGCTTTTTCCACACACCTCCTCTGCCTTGTGATTGTTAATGGAGCCAGTCCAACTGTTTAAAAAAAAAAAAAATTAGAAAATATGAAATGTACCGCTTGCTGCTTTACATTTCAGTCTGGGGGCCATAGTTAAAACGTTCTGTTTTTGGATTTGCATATTAAATAGAGAGAAAGAGGAACGTGGGGAAAATACTTTGGTTTCATCTTCACCTTGTGAAACTGGCTAAGGGAAAGGTTTAAATGCTGCTGCGGCTAAAAACAGGAATGCAAATGTGGGAATGATAAATGTACTGTGTGGCTTGATATAATAAGAAATGATATGAAACGTTGCCTTTTTTCTGTATGTTTTGGGTTAATAAACCTTGCAGTTCTTCAATTTTGGTATTTTTCCTATAGAAATATGGACCAAGTCATGCAGTAAAGCAGGGTGTCCCTAGAAATGCTGTAATAGGTGAGCCGTGTACACTGGTCTCTCATCTGTATTGTTCCCGTGCAAGGAGGGGGAGGTTTCTGTGTGGGAAAGTCAGTAAAGAAGTCCAGTGGCAGAAAAGCAAACTCTCTATAGGGTCCTGGAAGGAAAGAGGGTCCATGTCAGGGCTCTGAAGAGCAAAGCGTGCTCTTCTCAGGGCACGGAAAACCAAAGAGAGTCCTTCTCAGGACTTTGAAGTAACTGCCACATAGGTGGGGATTCCCTTCAGCAGTTCAGAGATCATCAGCTTCATTAATTCAGTGAAGTTGCTCCTGGCTGGATGGCTGGCAGGCTACCTGCATCAATGTAATTGAAAGATATAGTGTCCTGCCAAATAAATCCATCAACTGTTCCACTGTGTATGTGTATTGCGGATCAGAGAAGTTCCCAGGGAGGAGTATTACAGTTCAGCCTGTCCTGACCTTGGGTGGAGGCACACCATTTTAAAGTGTACCTGCTCTCCCATATAGCAGAGGCACAGGACTCCTGTAGCACCACACGCATACTCACAATGGGCTCCACGTTCACCAACATTACACTGAAAGTAGGAGCCAGCACTTGGCGTAACTTATCAATGGTGATGAGTTCCCCGATGCACATAGAGCAAAAGCTCTTACTCATAGCCCTGCCCGTTTGCACTCCCCCATATAATGTGCATTTGAGGCAGCCAAAACATTAAATATCAGATATACTGCATGCTCAATCCCAATAAAATGCCTCTGTGAACTTGAATTTCAATCAATTATATACAATAGCTGAGTGTCACAACTGAAACATCCCTGATTAATGTATTTCTTCCCCATATCTCCTTTCTGCAATGCAAGGGGCAAAGCTAGGCCTAGGATGGGCTTCCTAGGCGACCTGGCCGGCAACCTGGCCAGCAACCTCTCCGCCTCCTGTTGCATTAATTGTCCCCCCCATACGTGAATGAGTGAGCATGTGCACAGGTACCAATGATTAACGGGCGGTGGGGGGAAAATGGCCAAGAGCAGGGGGTACATAAAAAGAAGACATACGTGCCTTTTAGTATGTTATAGAATGGCCAATTCTAAGCAACTTTTCAATTGGTCACTGACCCCCATCTAAAAAAACAAACAAAAAATTTTCTGTAAGGCTACACATTTATTGTTATTGCTACTTTTTATCACTCATCTTCCTGTTCAGACCCTCTCCTATTCATATTCCAGTCTCTTATTCAAATCAATGCATGGTTGCTGCGGTCATTTGCAAATTGCAATTGCCGATGCTGTATAAAAAGCTAAATAACCCCAAAACCACAAATAATTATAAAAAAAAATGAAAACTAACTGCAAATTGTCTCAGAATATCACCCCTACATCATCATAAAAGTTAACTCAAAAGTGAACAGCCTCATTAAAATACATAACCAGGAGAGGCGCTGAATTGAAGTTAAGCAATGCAAAAATGAAGACTTAACGCTTACTACACCCGTGCCTACATTATACTAAAATGAAGTTGAACGCCCCCTTAAACTATAACAAGTATCTATTAGTTGTCATACTCCTAATTAATGTGTTATTTTACTGAGCATGTTTCCTGGCTGTGGGCTTGAATTGGGGAGCAAATGTCCTCTATGCCCTACCCTAGAAGAAAGCTCTTCATTCATAGTCCGTGTAAGGTAAGAGATATCCCAAGGGTGCATTGTGCTAAAATAATAACTGACAGGTGCAATGATAAGTACTACAAAAGGCATCTAATCAGAGTGAAGAGGCATCCGTCTGAATGCCCCACTCTCCCCTCCTCTCGGCAGTGTCTGATGGTGGGCATTTCATATGGCTTATTAGTATGCCACTGTTTCCTTTTAGTTCAGTCAGTGCTTGAGTTGCTGCAAAAATACATTTTTCATGGATGCACTGTCTGACAATATGTGTTAGAGATTAGCTCATTTAATACAGCCTGCCTTGTTCCCCTGACTACCTGTATGTACAGCAATCAGCCTATAATAAGAAAAGTGGTGGGATGAAAAAAATAAAAATGAAAGCCTGTTCTGAAACAGCTCGGGGGGAAAGAACTCATCTTTTGGCATACCTTTCAGATCCACAGACATATGTTACAGGCAACACTAGCTCCCGCTAGAGAACACACCACCGCTACTGTCCAGATGTTGTTAAACTGTACAGAATGCCGTTAAGTGCTGACACGTTAAAAAAAATAAAATAAAAAATAAGTTGTTTTTTTTAGAGATAGAAAGTAATAAAATATATAAAACGCCAATAAAATTCTCTTCTGCACAATAGTTTTTGGAAACGGAAGGAAGGGAGCTTAAACTTGTTTCATCTGCATGTTTTTAGGTACAATAAAATGTAATTTATAAGGTGCGTTGCTTGGAATACCAATGCATCTAGTCTTTCTTAAACGTGGCCAGGGGGGAGGTAAGGAGGATTTATTCAAGTCTGCCGCTTGCAAAACTACAGGGAAGCAGCTGCAGTCATAAAGTGCACTCTGTTTATTGAGTAAAATTGCACTACCTTCTTGTGTAGATGCTGGGTGAGTGGGACTCTTTTATAGGTTTTCATCAGTTGGGGGTTTTTTTTTTTAATTTGATATGTGAATTTAATCTTCCCAAGTTTTCTGATGTCTTTGGTGCGGGTGCAATGCTGCAGGACTACCACTAGAAAAAAATTAAAATCAATTTGTGGTTTTAGATGGTTCCATTTCCAGTTCACCAGGGTCAGACTGGGCTGGCGGGACACCTGGAAAAAACCTGGTGGGTCCTGTCAACCCAGACCCGCTCCTGCTTAAACCCTGGGTGCTGCTGTCTGACCTTCCCAGCCCTGATAGCGTCCACGAAAAAAAAGGCAAAACTAAATGCTGGGGGAGAGGGGGCAGAGGGGTGAAGCTCATGGATGGGGCGGCAGCCCCGGTGGGGTCTGAACCACCTAGTCAGATGCTGCAGTTCACTATATATTATGGCTCTACTTCTAGTAACCCACAGAAATCAGTCGAATGATCACTTCTACAGGTCAATTGTTTGAACACAAGCATCTGATGGGTTCCTAGTTTTGGAGCAAATGTTCTACCTTCTGACAACTCCAGCTCTAACCTTTTCTAGATGGACTTGTTTTTTGTTTAATGAAAAGCAGGGATTCCGAAACACATTAATTGCTCCAACTCCTAACAACCCATAGCAACCAGTCAACTGATAGCATCCAGGCCCAGACTGGAAATCTGTGGGTTCTGGCAAATGCCAGAGGGGCTACTGTAAGATGCCATAGAAAGTGACTATTAAGTGGGCTGGTGGGAGATGATTGGGCCTCTCAATACGAGGAATGCCAGGGCCTATTTTGACTCCCAGTCCAGACCTGATCGCATCCACAGGCCAGTTGTTTGAACACAAGCATCTGATGGGTTACTAGATATGGAGCAAATGTTCTACCAGAGACCTTGCCTGTTTAGTAAACTCAAACTTTGCTTGGGAAAGGCAGCTACTTACTGTAAGCAAGTTGGCAGACAGGGAATGGTTGCACTTGATTTTATACAGCCTGCAGTTATAAAAGCAAATATGAACATATAGTAGGGATGCACAGACTACGTCTTTATGGATTTCCAAAGGAGTATGAGAGCTGTTTACTTAACACAAACGTCAAAGCCAAGGAATAAAAATCCTTGGGGTAAGCACTTAGTAGCTGCAATTGATAAATAGCCAATGCTGGGACTGGCCACCTAGAGAGCTGTTAGCAGTGGGTTGGAGCCAAGCAAACACTTATTTGCTCTCTTGGAACTGAGGACCTGATACAGCAATGCTTTTATATACAGGTATGGGACCTGGGGTTTTCTGGATAATGGATCTTTCCGTAATTTGTATTTTCATACCTTAAGTCTACTAGAAAATAAACCCAGTGGGCTGGTTTTGCTTCCAATAAGGATTACTAATTTCTTGGTTTGGATCAAGTACAATGCACTGTTTTATTATTACAGAGAAAAAGGAAATCATTTAAAACATTTTCCATAATTCGGAGCTTTGTAGATAGGTTTCCAGATAACGGATCCCATTCCTGTATCTGTAGGCTTAATATGAGCTAAAGGGTGTCCAGACTAAATGCTGGACCTGAAATACTACTGACCTTGGTGTGTCCGATATCCTAAAAAATCCACCAATTCATTCATTTATTTGGTTTCAAAAAAGTGTTGTTTTTTTTTTTACTTTGAATCTGCAGCTGTTCTGCTTTTCTGGCTTCTCTATTAGAATACCTACCAACAGACCCCTAAGGGGGAGATGCCCAGGGGTGATTTAACTGCTGCTTGATATATGATGGATTTGTATGCATTTTGCCATACAGTAAGACAAGTGTTAATGGATTTCACTCTGCCCTGTGTGTCTGTACCTGCGGGAGCAGACATCGATGCAAATGCAGAATATATTAATATCCATCAATTATTTCTGTGTTTGGTATTGATGTCCGCTTCCATGGGGCCCACAGGGCAGAGTGAAATTAATTAACGCTTACATTACTGTGCCATAGCATGCATGTCAATTCACACACATCAAACACAAGTTAAAAACCCATGGGCACATGTACCCTTAGGCGACAAATTAATCAGGGCAAAACAAGAGATGGGTACCCCCAGTGAAAGCATGGTTTTTGGCCCCTTTTCGACAGAAAATGATTGAAAAATCAATTAGCATTCCAATATTTAGAACTTGTTGGTCTCCTAGAGTGTAGGAGGGGGGAACAGTGTACTAGATACAACGGTGTTAGTTCTGCATTACTTTTAGCTCAGCTCTTCACAGTATATTTGCAGCTAAATATCAGGAATACATGGGAAGTTTCTCTCCTCTCTGCCTCATGGTAAACCTTCCCCTTTTCACTCCATTTAACCTGGCTCCTGGCTAGGGGTGTACTGAATCTAATATTTTAGGATTCGGCCAAATGCCAAATCCTTTTTGAAAGATTCCGGCGAATACTGAACGCAATCCAACCGCTAATTTGCATACGTAAATTAGGAGGAAAGAGAACTGTGCGCGCAGTGCACTGTTAAACTTTTTCGACTAAACCAGGACTAGTTAAAAACATAAATACAGCTCAGGACCTCTATTAAGGGGACACATATAGAGTGACAACTAACGCCTTAAAATCTACCCAAAGTTTTGAGGATAAGAACTTTTACATCCTCACAACCAACACCATTTCCTCCCACTATATCTTCTCTCCACGCTTTCACTATCCCTCCTTCTCTGCTTCTCTACTATTCACCCTTTCTCTCACTCTCTAATAGAGTGTTTTCCCCATGGGGTAAAATGAGAAATATTCTTGTATAATGCCTTTCCTGTGTAATAATGGAATACTAGTTCTGTAAACTTTTCCTTCATGGACATTTACTGTATTTAAATAAACATTTAAAAACATTTTTTTGACTTCCTTGTTTGTGAAACGAAAAGTCGTGCTTTTTTGGATTTAGACTCGGTTTGACCAGACACTTGGATTCAGCCGAATCCAAATCCTGCTGCAAAAGGCAGAATCGTGGCTGAATTCCAACCTCGAATACTAGATTTGGTGCATCCCTACTCCTGGCAGGACTTTTGCCTGTCCCCACTTATAGTGACCCAATATAAGCAGCACCAATCAGTAGCCTCTGCCACTGTTCTCCTGCAGAAACATAGTAGTTTGCTGGTACAATAGTGCCAATAATATTTTTCTATAGCTTATTATTAAATAAAAGGTGCTGCAAACATTTTATGCAGCTCTAAGGTGTATATACATATATATTACGGTTACCAGATCAATTGAAATATTGGCAGCACTTTCAGAAAATTCAGCCTGAAGGGCTGCGCCAGTTGAATTTAATTTAAATGCAATCAATGCAGCCCAACAATTTGCATTTATAGGAAGTGTCACAGTTCTTTTCCAATGATCTGGTAACCTTAATGTATATTGTATGCACAGTGTTGTATAAATTTGCCCTTGTATTCAACCCAGGAATGCTGCCCCCCACACACACATATACAGTATAAATATATATCCTCGGGCTTCGTATTAAAATATATTTTATTTAATACATGTCAGCGTTTAAGTCCAGTAACTAGGCCTTTTCCCAAGACTGCAAATTATGGCCTGAAAAAAAATAATTTCAATAATAAAAATGACCTTTACTCGTATCATATTCAAGGATATTCCTTTTTTCCTAATTGTAGTTCAGGTTAGCCCGATAATCTGTTAATAGAATAAAATAAACGTTATCAGAGACATAGGGGACATTTACAATCAGGAATGTTTGGGCCAAACATAAGGTTACTATGCGTTTAAAGAAGATCAGTGATCAAACAAAGGAGACTCAAGGCTGTTCTGGATTTTAAAGAAGGTCAATCATCAAATAAGACATGGGATTTTAATAAAGTAGGAAATGTGCCGCCCCAGTATCTCCAAGCAGTTTCATCTGCCGAAAAGACTTTTATTTTATCTGTATTTCTAAGCGAATACTAAGAGCAGGCAAGCTCAAAAAACTTTAAATGGTTTAGAGTGGAAAAAAAAAAAGAATTTTATCTGCAAGAAACGTCCTTCTCCTAGATTGTGAGAAAGGTCCCCAATCCTGAAAGAGTCGTTGCTTGCATGTGCATTGGAGATAAACAGCAACAAATGGAATGCAATTCTCGCTGGGTGTTAGATTTACTGCTCACAAAATAAAGCATTGAAGCACAGTGGATGGAGTTTTCAGATTGAGGGTCTTCTCTACAGTCCCCTAAATGGATGCTGGAAGAATAGCACTATTGGTCCCTCGTTATTGTTATGACATGTACCCTGACCGACAGTTTCTGAGTACAAACAGACGTCCTACATCCTTGGTACAGTGGATAAAATTTAGGGAATTTACCGAATCCATGATTTAGTTTGGTATTCGGCCTTTTTCAGCAGGATTTGGATTCGGACGAATCCCCGTGCCTGGCCGAACTAGGGTTGCCACCTTTTCTGGAATAAAATACCGGCCTTCCTATATTTCCTATTAATAACATTGGCATCAAGCATAATTTTTACTGGCCAGGCCGGTAAAACACCGGCCAGGGGAAACCCTAGGCCTAACCGAATCCAAATCCTTAAAATCATGTGATTTTTTTGTTGTGGGTTTTATTTCCCTCCTCCACCCTGATTTGCATATGCAAATAAGAGGTTGGATTCTATTCGGTATTCGGCTAATCTTTCACAAAGGATTCGGGGGTTCAGCCGAATCCAAAATAGTGTATTCGGTGCATCCCTAATAAAATTAAGGTATTTCAAACAGTCCCATATGTGTAGCTGTATCAAAACCATTATCCTATGCTCACACCAAGCAAACAGGTTTTTAATGCCGCATTAGAAACGCAATGTCAGTATGGCCAAAATCTAGCCCATTGATTCCTGAACAAACATTAATATTTAGGGAGCATAGAAAGCTTGATAGATAAAACTAATATATCTAAGGCCCAAATGAGAATCGTTCCAAATTAATTTACAATGAGATTAAGGGGTAAACACTCACTTGCAGTTCTATGACTATTTGGCTCACTATGGGAGTCTTGAAGGCAAAGATCGTGAAAAAAACAAAACCAAGATAAACCCTATTATTCCCAAATGAATATTTGAAATGGTTAGAAAGTTAGTTAGCACGTTGAGAGTTGCCAATATGTTAGGCACCACTTGTATGGTAAATCACAAACCATCTGGCCCAGGCCAGTGCATGTTTGCCATAAGAATTTCAGTAGCCCGGGGTACTTTCTTGTAGAGCACCAACCCACCATGTTTGATCCATTTCCCAAGAATCCCCCTCCCTAGACAGGCACATGTGTAGTAGTATATGTGGGTTTAGAATACTGCATGCATGCAGGGCAGCTGAGGATATACTTATGAAATGGATGAAACATGGGGGCACAACACCCTAAGCCAATTCTTATTTTTACCCAAACTGGCCAGGGCCACAAAGTTAGAGATTTAGCCCCCACCCCACCTTTAGTTCTCCATTAACAAGTATTCCCAAACACCCCTTTTTACCATATAGATAAAAACCAAAAAGCTTTAAATGTTATATCCCATTTTTTGGATAGTATTTTTAAAAAGCCACTGTATCATCAAGCTGTGCTATTATAGGGAACAAATTAAACATGAAAATGTTGTTGTTCCAAAAATGACGCCAGCATAGTTTGATAACATTTTATTGTGCTATTAAAAGCCTAAAATATTGACTAGGGAAAGCATCCTGAAAAGTCGGATTTCTTCACAAGCAAATTTCTGCAGAACTGTTATATTTTTTTTTTTAATCATTTCAACAGCATAATGATGAATACCACTTTTAATTATCATGGAAACCTACATTCATTTGAACGGTCTATAAAGTTTCATTGACTAAATCTAATATGAATCTATGTCTGAATGAGTAAATTAAATGGAAACAATCTAACGTGGGGAAAGAGCCCCCTGGTGGCAGCTGAATGAATACAAAATCTGCTTCCCATACTGTCTGCTTTATCATGTTATTTCTATTATAGCGAATTATAACTTCCAATTCTTTGTTCTAGGAATTATATTTAGATGTTGTTGGAAGAAGTACCTTAGTTATCAGAAACACAAAATATCACATGTGAAATGGAGCGAAAACAATTTGCACAATTTTCCTGTTTAATATATGAACAAAAAATATAAATACAAATCCAGTGTGCTGCTGCCTGCCTCCTGTTCCTAATTGACAGTTGTTGCTCCCACTAATTTAGGTCATTATAAAAACCCTGGAGCTACCGCTACCTCTAAACCAGGTGGTAGCTCCAGGTTTCCCAAAGCTTTCCTGCGTCAATCACCACAGCACAGTTGTGCAATAGGAGTGGGATCACTATCACACTGAATGCTGGAAATTTTGCTAAATTGTCTCCAACTCAAATGCAAGCAGGAGCATCTCCCCCTGGCGACCGCAAAGATAAGGAGATTATGGAAAAACATTGTGTTGTGGGTAAAAAAAAAACATGCCAATCATGTTCAAAACTACACTATGTATATTGCAGTGTGATAAATAAATGAGCCCTCATATGTACAACAATTACCATCAACTCGATTGGGAATGACCCATGGTCTGGTCGGCCTTATTTCCCATCCAGTGCTGCTATTGACTTAATAAAAAATAGGAATGTATCAGTACTCATTTAAAAAAAAAATACAAAAAATGCATCACATTGTACTTCACCTTGTTTGTTATTAAATCATTGAATAAATGTGTATAAATGCAGATGAAATAATGAAAGCGCACATACGATTGGTTGCTATGGGTTGTGACAGGCTTTGCCCCACATATTGTGAGCTGCGGTTTTTCTTTAAGTATTTGCCCTTTGAATTTCACAGGTTAATAAAAATAACATTTAGAAGTAAAGGGCAAGTAAATTCCAGGTTAAATATAGCCTTGGTTAATTAGTATTAGGGCATGGAGTTACTCTGTTCTGTTCCAGATCTATTTATTTGGCTGATTAAATTGCCAGCTAAAGGCCACTACAATTATAAAGTGTATGTTAATAAAACTGATGTTTTTCTTACAAGCCAGAGAACAGGTTCTCTCTTTTCACCAGAGATAAATACCCTCAGCAACTAAGCTGCATGGATCCATATTGATGGCAAATCAATCCTATTGGGGTTAATTAACGTTTAAATGTTTTTTAATAGCCTTAAAGGGGTTGTTCACTTTCAAAACTTTTAGTATGATGTAGAGAGGGATATTCTAAGACAATATTCGATTTTCATTTTTTTATTAATTGTGGTTAATTCTAGTATCTTTAGTGAAACTATCCCTCAAAAACTAAACTCGACCTTAATAAATAGCCCCCTAAATTTAGGAATTTTGCTTTGTTGATTCTTTGCCTCACAATGAGCCCAACCACACTCACTGACTGTACCGGATCCTGTAATGACTCAGATAGAGAATATCCTGGCACAGCTAGCAGGCTGGCAATATAGCTCAGCAGTTCCTTCGTGTGCCCTCTGATTTATCAGACTAACTCTCTCGGGGGTTCAAAACCTGCGGGCGCTACCCAGCTTTTTTAAAATTCTCCCAATTACATTTTGGAAATCTGCATTTTTATTGATACAGTGCTAATTTATTGAAGGGATTGTTGTGGAGTTAACTTTTATTATGATGTGGAGAGGGAAATTCGGAGACAATTTGTAATTCATTTTCATTTTTTATCAATTGTAGTTAATTCTATTTTTTTACTGAAACTACCCTCGAAAACACAACTCAACCTTTAATAAGTAACTCCTAAATTTAGGAATTTTTCCTTTGTTGATTCTTTGCCTCCCTCCTGCAGTTTGTTTGTTATCACGCTGGCAGCAGCACTAGTCTGAATGTAATTCCCAGCACACAGGCAGCCTCTGTTACTCACAATGAGCCCAACCACACTCACTGCCTGTACCGGATCCTGTAATGACTCAGATAGAGAATATCCTGGCACAGCTAGCAGGCTGGCAATATAGCTCAGCAGTTCCTTCGTGTGCCCTCTGATTTATCAGACTAACCCTCTCGGGGGTTCAAAACCTGCGGGCGCTACCCAGCCTTTTTAAAATTCTCCCAATTACATTTTGGAAATCTGCATTTTTATTGATACAGTGCTAATTTATTAAAGGGATTGTTGTGGAGTTAACTTTTATTATGATGTGGAGAGGGAAATTCGGAGACAATTTGTAATTCATTTTCATTTTTTATCAATTGTAGTTAATTCTATTTTTTTACTGAAACTACCCTCGAAAACACAACTCAACCTTTAATAAATAACTCCTAAATTTAGGAATTTTTCCTTTGTTGATTCTTTGCCTCCCTCCTGCAGTTTGTTTGTTGTCACGCTGGCAGCCGCACTAGTCTGAATCTAATTCCCAGCACACAGGCAGCCCGACCACACTCACTGCCTGTACCGGATCCTGTAATGACTCAGATAGAGAATATCCTGGCACAGCTAGCAGGCTGGCAATATAGCTCAGCAGTTTCTATTCAGGCTCTCTGATTTATCAGACTAACCCTCTCGGGGGTTCAAAACTTGCGGGTGCTACCCAGCCTTTTTAAAATTCTCCCGATTACATTTTGGAAATCTGCATTTTTATTGATACATTACTAATTTATTTAAGAGATTGTTGCTGAGTTAACTTTTAGTATGACGTAGAGAGTGATTCTGAGACAATTTTGCAATTGGTTTTAATTTATTATTTGTGGTTTTTGAGTTATTTATCTTTTTATTCAGCAGCTCTCCAGTTTGCAATTTCAGCCATCTGTTTGCTAGGGCCCAAAATTACCCTAGAAACCATGCAATGATATACAGTAAATAAGAGATTTGAATATGAATAGGAGAGGTAGCAATAACAATAAATCTGTAGCCTTACAGAGCATCAGATTGGGTCAGTAACCCCCATTTGAAACCTGGAAGGGAATCAGAAGAAGAAAAAGAAGGCAAATCAATGATAAAAAAATAATAAACAATGAAGACCAATTGAAAAGTTGCTTAGAATTGGCCATTCTATCTAACATACTAAAAGTTAAAGAAATACTGTCATGGTAAAAAAAAACAAAAAAAAAACGCATCAGTTAATAGTGCTGCTCTCAAAATTTTATGACATGGGGCTAGACATATTGTCAGTTTACCAGCTTCCCCCAGTCATGTGACTTGTGCTCTGATAAACTTCAGTTACTCTTTACTGCTGTACTGCAAGTTGGAGTGATATCACCCCCTCCCTTTCCCCTCAGCAGCCTAACAACAGAACAATGGGAAGGTAACCAGGTAGCAGCTCCCTAACACAAGATAACAGTTGCCTGGTAGATCTCAATAGTAAAATCCTGGTCCCACTGCATTACATTCAGTTACATTGAGTAGGAGAAACAGCAGCCTGCCAGAAAGCAGTTCCATCCTAAAGTGCTGGCTCTTTCTGAAAGCACATGACCAGGCTAAAAAAAATACACTTGCTGGGGTTCAGGAATGAAATGTTATATTGTAGAGTGAATTATTTGCAGTGTAAGCAGTGTAATTTAGGAATAAAAATGACACCATAAAAATAATCACAGAATCCTTTAAAGGTGAACCAGCCCCTTTAAGATACTGTGATCCAAAGTACAAGAAGATCCCTTTATCTGGAAAACCTCAGGTCCCAAACATTCTGGATAATAGATTGCATACACATAATACATAAGGAATGTTGGGGGGGGTGAAACCAAGTGGTTCGGCATCCAACTAGCTTATTGCTGCATGACATCCTAGACCTAGAAGATGTTTTTTCTTGCACAAAATAAATTTTAATTCCCCTGAGCCAATATATATATTCCTGTGCAGCAGTGTATGAGAGTATGGAGCTTTGATGAGTGCTCATGTACTAGTGATCAATGCAGAATGTGTGCATTGGTTGGGAGTGAGGGTCGCTTGTGGGACAGGTTTGGAACTCACTGCTGTAATTCATTCTCTCTTTCCTCCCGAGCCCTAATCTTTTATTTTGAGAGTAGCAGTAAAGAGATTTTATGTTCTGGCAGGTATATTTGTTTGTCTCTCTCTCTTCCGGGGGAACAATCCGCTGGTTCAGAGCCAAGATTTCCAACCTCATAGATCTTTCAGTGTGAAGCACCGAAGGTGACAGATCATTTCATCAAGCAGTGTATTACATGGTTTCAAGGCAAAGAATGCTGTAGATTGTTATAACTTGTAATGGACCAGCACATAATGTGAAGCAGGGTTTTTCCGTTTCAAAAAGCTTCTCAGTGGCTAACTTCCCCTTAAATATTTGATAATGACGGGCAGTGTATTTTCATAGGATATAATAGGAAGCTGCTTAAAATGCACTGCTGCCTGTTATCCTGCGGATAAACAAATATTCGCCGTGGATCAGGTTCCTGCCTAATTCATTGTGTAGCAGTGGGGACTCTCTCCTCAAGGGCACCCCACCGAGCATGAATTCAGGTAGTCATCACATGAGAGCGGATGATTAATCAGTGAATGAATCAGTATGACACATCCACCTGTTCCACTGACAAGGATCTTTATGAAACGCAAAGCAAAAAAAAAAAAAAGTTGGAAATGGCTCAGATCGTATGACAGACAGGCCTTTTTGTTTTTTGGTTTTTTTAAATATTCAACATGTTTTTTGGTTTTAGGTTTGTAATAAAAAAGAATCTGACATCGGAGCTGAGATAGACAGAGGGTTGATGCATGCTCAGTGCACTTTCCATAATGCACATTCAGGCTTTAGTTCCTCACATTTTTATGCAATCTTTTTGTTCAACCCACTGAATTAAAGCTGAAAGTCTGCAGTTCAACTGCATCTGAGTTGTTTCATTTAAAATTCATTGTGATAATGTACAGAACCAAAATTAGCAAAAAGTTGTCTCTGTCCAAAGCTTTATGGGCCTAACTGTATGATCAGCAAGGTACTGTACATCTAGGGGGCATGGTCCTGATATGGGCCTGCACTTAAACATCCTTTAATAGGGCATGATTTAATGTTCACATATAAATTGAACACACAACTGTAAGGGCTTTAGCACACGGGCAGATTCGGGGAGATTTAGTCGCCCTGACCACTAATCGCCTCTTCTTCGGGGCAACAATCTCCCAGAACTGCCTTCCCCCTGCCTTCCGCCTGCTCAAATTAAAAAAATGTCTGCGGCAATGCACTTGCAGCGCTTCGATTTCTGAAGTCACCTGAAGTTTCCCTGTGAGGCAACTTTGGGCGACTTCAGAAATCAATATCTCCCCTAATCTGGCCATGTTCTAAAGCATTAATGGACAAAGCCCATAGCTGATCAGCGGCAGGTGCAATTTACCCATTTGTCTCTGGTTGTCACGTCTTGTGATTTGTTCAGGGATGCAACGAAACCAAGGTTCAGTTGGGGATTTGTTCGAGTAATCTGCCTTTTTCAGCAGAATTCAGATTTGGCCAAAACCAAGTGCCTGGCCGAACCGAATCCAAATCCGAAAAATCACTTTTTCATCACATAAACAAGGAAGTTAAATTTTTTCTAAATGTGTGCTGCTCACTCGGTTCTCTTTGTCCCTTGTTTCCCTAGTTTACATATACAAATTAGGGTTCGGATTCAGACAAATGTTTCGCAAAGGATTTGGGATTCGCTGAATCCTAAAATAGAGGATTGGGAGCATCCCTAATTTATTCAAATTAGTAGGTGAAATGAGCACAATGGTCCTAGGTCAAGGGTCAGCAACCTTTACTATCAAAAGAGCCATTTTGCCCCCTCTTCCACTAGAGAAAAATAGTCTGGAGCTGCAAAACATAACACAGCTTATAAACTTTTAAAAGTTTTAACCTTTTTTTAATTTTAAATGTTACAACAACAGAATACAACAAACAGAAGTGCAATGTGTATGTGTAGGCTTACTTTGAAATAAATTAAACATTTAATAGCCTTATTAAATGCTAGTGTTCTCATCTGCTTAATGTAGGGTTGCCACCTTTTCCGGAAAAAAATACCGGCCTTCCTATATGTTTAAATTTTTCCCTATTAATAACATTGGGATCAACCATAATTTTTACCGACCGGGCCGGTAAAATACCAGCCAGGTATCAACCCTAGTTTAATGTGACTTCTGTTTCTGAAGCTCCATGCTGATCTTCCATCTTCTCTTGTCTTGAGTGTGTGACCTCGGTAAGGACCATGATGAATCATCTTGCTGTGGCTCGGTCTTGCCTGTCACTCCTGGGATGTGTTTACAGCCCTCGCAACTGAACTCAAGAAGCCGCCAGCAGGTGAGAGGGCTATATAGACAACGTGACAGGCAAAGATGCAAGACCGAGCCGCAGCAAGCAGGATGAAGAGCCACATGAGGCTCCGGAGCCACGGGTTGCCTACCCCTGTTCTATGTGCAAGACACTTACCCCATCTACAAACAAATGCTCTGTATGGCTACAAATGTATTGTTATTGGTACTTTTTTTCTATTCAGGCCCTCTCCTATTCAAATCAATGCATGGTTACTAGGGTAATTTGGTGCATAGCAAACAGATTGCTTAAATTACAGACTGGAGAGCTGCTGAATAAAAAAGCCAAATAATTGAAAAACCACAAATAACAAAAAAAATTAAAACCAATTGCAAATTGTCTCGGAATATCACCCTCTGCATCATACTAAACGTTAACTCAAAGGTGATAACCCCTTTAAGTACCTTTCGAAAATACATTGTTTTATAATGAGGGGCCATCACAGAACTACTAATATATATGTTTGGAGAGTCATTTTTTTTGCATGTCAGAGGGTCCATGCACAACAGTGCCAGCAAAAACAGTATGCTACAGGTCTGAGATCCCTTTTCAGGAAACCTGATATACAGAAAGTTCCCAATTATGAATATTAGAGTCCATGTTCTATAAATCATTCCTTTTGTAATTATAAAACAGTACCCAATCCTTTTGGGTTTATTCATGTTTAAATAATGTTTAATAGACAAGGTAAAGCAATCCAAATTATGAGGATAAAAAAAACCTTATCTGGACCCCATGTTCTCAAGCATTCTGGATAATAAATTCCATACCCCAAATATTTATTTTTACAGGAGGCATCAATTCCCTCTAACGCTGTGCATTGGTCTGGGCTGTCTGAAAGCCTGCTAGCAGCTGCACTGTCTTGCTGCATTCTGTTGCTAAACCTCTGCGGGACATAGCTCAAACTGTGTTTAGTTTGGTAAGAAAAGAAAGTGTGCACCATTAATAATGATAAAGGATAACGCCAGTGTTTATGGGCAGTACAAGCTCTTCTGCACTGGTGAAGTGTAACTTTAGAACCAGAATGGCCATCGGAAGAAGCAGCGGTTTCTCTGCAGGCTACAGTAAGGTAATGACTGTCAAGCCAGCACATTATCATAGCATTACTTAGTAATAACATCCTAATGTGCTGTCTTGACAGTCATTTCCATTCTGCATCCTACAGAGAAGTAACTTAATGAGCAATATGAATCATTTATTAATAAATACTGACACAGAATATACTACTCCTTTTAATCACTGAACAGCCAACAGTGTCATGTGCATTTTGTGGGTTTTTTTTGCTATGCTGGGATCATTAGCCCAATACAAGGTCGTTCTATAACCCTGCCTCACAAAGTATTAGAAATACCTATAGGAAATCAAATGTTTATTTTGGCCATGTGATGACATATGATGTTCACAGTTGGGAGGGGTGAGCTGTTTCTCTTTCCAGGTTAAAGTTTCCCAGGCAGTTTCTTATTGGCCAGGGCTGCCTTGTCTCTATGGACCCCAATTGCTGGTGTGGGTGGATGGCACTAGAGAGCCTGAGATAGGTGGCTTCAGTAAGATTAGCTAGCGTGAGATTTCGGAAAGTAGGTAGGTAGATAGCAGAGCAGCCAGTAGAGCACCCTGGGTGTCACCCAGCGGGGTAGGGACCCAAGCACCAGAAAACTTCAAAAGAGGCTGGCACAAGCCTGGACTCACTAAGTGTCGTTGGTAGATACGAAATGTGTCAGGCCTTGGTTCTTGATGACGTGTTTCATGTCTACCAAGGACACTTAGTCACAGGCTATGACTAAGTGTCCTTGGTAGACACAAAACACGTCAGGCCTTGGTTCTTAATTATGGAAAATAAAATGTAAGCCTTTTTAATCCTTTTACATCTGACTCTGGCTTTACTACTTCATGGGTCCAGGCTTGTGGCAGTCTCTTTTGAAGCTTTCTGGTGTTTGCTCCCCTCCTGAAGGTCTGGGGCATGTGCACCCGGGCCCACCATATACAGCGGTAAGCGCAATCAAACATATCTTAACTTAGTACATACTGGTTACATAATTGTATAGTTTAGGGACTCAAGCAGTCAGGCTCCCAACAAAAATAGGGTCATGCTCAAAATGGCAGTCTTCAGATTCTGCCAAAAGTCAGAGGGGGCTGCTGTAAGGTACGATAGTCGCAATTGTGTCGTTTGCAACAATGTACTTGAAAAGCCAGGGCCTTTAATTTAGACAATAAGGAAAAATGCAATGGACATCATGCCTTTTTTCAGCCTAAATTCCAATTAAACTATGAATTTTAGCTGGATGACTGGTGAAACGTCTTCAAGAAAGAAAAAAAACACAGCAAGTCCATTTGATTTGACTTATTTCTACAGATACATTATACGGACCCTTTCCCTTTTGTAATCATGGAACCCTAAAGAGTTTGCATTATTGCTACATTGATTATACAACACCCCTTAAATATTAGGGGGTTATAACACAATAGGAGGACACGGGCAGGAACAAAAGATAGGCAGAAGAGGCACTTGCCTAGAGCACAATGGTGGGAGGAGTTTACCCCTAGTACCCCTAGAGCCGCTTATCCCTGTGCAATCCCCCCCCCCCCCGCGTAGAAAATAAAAGAGAATAGTGTTCCTTTTTGGTTTATTGGTAGAATTGGATATCCTTGTATTGTACCTACAAGCTATATGCTGCACTTGATGGGCATTTTTAGGCACAGCACCGGGTGGTTTGTTTATGTCGGCAGCGACAGACGGGCACCAACTCTCAGTGGATTCCTCTCAGGACAGTCATTGATCCCGGAAAGCTGTATAATGCTTGCTGCGTCAGCACAAATCAGAAATTACGCTAATTTAATCGTCTTTTAATATCCTGAACTCTGAAGACAGAACATAATTGAAGTAATAAAAATCATGGCTAACAAAACTGTATTAAAAAAAAGATGGCTAGCGCCCATTGGTTTTAAACCCCTGAAGAGGCTAACTTCATAGCGCAGAGCAAGTGATAAAATAGTTTATGAAATAAATCAGCCAGTCCTGGGACACCTGTGAATAATCCTTACACTTACTGTGGATCAACTCAAACATGATCAATACCATCCTACTTGTGCACAACTGTACTGACCAGCATTAACATTTAATATGATTCTGTATGTATGAATGATCATGGCTAGTGAGATGTGCATGTGCTCATGTTAATTGCCTCCCACCAGACACCTTTAGAACCCCAATAGAACTCTAGGTGGTCTGTGCCATTTAATACTATGGGTGACTGTACCATTTAATTAATTAAAGGTCATTGCATGTGAATGTCCTCTTAATTCTGGGGGTCACCAAACGTAAGGGTGTAACCTTCGGGGCCAGGCCCGGACTGGCAATCTGTGAGTTCTGCCAAATGCCAAAGGGGCTGCTGTAAGATGCCATAGACAGCCACTGTGGAGTGGGCTGATGGGGGACTGGTTGGGCCTCTGTGTACTTCAAATGTTACTGCTTATTTTGAGTCCCAGTCCAGACCTGTTCCAGGCCCAGGTAGGGTTGCCACCTGGCCGGTATTTTACCGGTCTGGCCAGTAAAAATGATGGTTGATCCCAATGTTATTAATAGGAAAAAAAGATAAATATATAGGAAGGCCGGTATTTTTTTCCAGAAAGGTGGCAACCCTAGGCCCAGGCCATCAAACAAAATCCTTTTCCGTGTTTCTCTGCACAAAATCACAGGTGATCCACTACCCACAAAAAAATGTGGTTTAAACAATGACCCCCCATTTTCAGACCTCATTTTTCACTGGGAAAACATTTAATACTGTGGGTCACTATACAACTTATTTCTGGGGGTCACCATAATTTCACTGTACCACTGTATGAACACAGGCCAAGAAACAGCAGAACTGCAAACCTCAGCCTGTTCCTGTGTCCGCATTAAGAGGAACTGCGTCGGCATATGTGCAGAATGGAGTGGATGTTGATGTGGAAATGGATTGTGCCGAAATCCACTCCGTGTCACAGCACATAGTGCATGTTAATGCAGATAACAGGGTTGGTTGAGGCACTGGCGTAACTATAGAGCAAGCAGACTCTATGGTCATGGGGAGGGGGCAGTATGTGGGATCTGCTTCCTCCATAGCATTAAACTCTCCGGTTCGTGCAGCTCTTCTTTAAAATTCGTCCCAATCACCTTCATGAGCATGCGGCGGGGAGGGAGGGTGAGGGGGGAGCAGCTCCGGCCGCACTGGGCACCTCTAAGGATTCTTTTGGCAGGAGGCCCGGCACACTCTCGTTAAGCAGCTGGGCTGAGGTGAGCGGTTCAGTTAGGTGTGTTGCCAACCAGTTACTGGGAAAGGCTGCTTAGAATTATCTTTCCTTTCACTGTGCAAAAGAATAGTTTTAAAGGAAAACTATAGCCCCAAAATGAACACTTAAGCAACAGTTAGTTTATATCATATTAAAGAATCTTACCAAACTGGTCTATATACTTAAGTAAATATTGCCCTTTAACATCTCTTGTCTTGAACCACCATTCTGTGATGGTCTGTGTGCTGCCTCAGAGATCACCTGACCAAAACTACTACAACTATAACTGAAACAGGAAGAAGCGTGGAAGCAAAAGACACAACTCTGTCTGTTAATTGGCTCATGTGACCTAACATGTATGGTTTGTTGGTATGTTTGTGTGCACAGTGAATCGTATGATCCTAGGGGGCGGCCCTTATTTTTTAAAATGGCAATCACTATTTATGATTACCCAATGGCTGAAACTGTATCAGTAAAAAGTATGTATTTACAAAATATAATTGGGTAAAATAAATGTAAAAGGGCTGGGGAGCACCCACGAGTTTAGAACCCCCAAAGAGGAGTAGTCTGGTATTTAACAGAGATCTAACAAAGGAACTGCTGAACTATAGGGCCAACCTGTGTGACTGAACATTCTCTATCTGAGCTGCAACATGATCCTGCACAGGCAGTGACATCACTGAGTACTGATTGGTTCTTATTCAGTTTAGCTGAAACTGTCGGTGTGTAGTTACTGGAGCCTCAGTACAGCGAAAAGGAAAATACACTGTGAACTTCGATATTCGAAGTCGAAGGATTTTCATTCCCCAGTCGAATATCGAGGGCTAATTAACCCTTTGATATTCGACCCTTGATGAATTTGCCCCTAAATGTCATATGTTCTTTTGCTTTCCTCTGCCATAAGCACATGTAACAACAAACTGCACGCTACAATAGAAAGACACAGGAGCCGGACCAAAGTTAAAGCAGAAATAGAAATGTTCTTAGGTATGGGTTTCCTGTTTAGGCAAGGCATGGGCATTTAGTAACAGTATCGGGTATAGCTTAGTCTGTATATTTCTTTTTATTCGTATATTAGTATATATGAAGATATATCAACTAGTTGAGAATAGTTGCCTCATGTGTCAAAATTGTGTAAAATTTTCATAAAAGGAATGCCTGGCTCAATAATACATTTTGAATTGGCTTAGCAGGAGTGTGAGTATTGAGGAAGCAAACCCTGTGACTTCCTGGGGGCTTATGGAAGTACTAGGGGTCCTGTGGGGCACTGACTGATAAGCAGTTTATTGGAAAATGTCTTATTCCCAATATTTAGAGAGGCCCTAACTTCTGCCGTAGACATGATACTTTATGACCTCCTGATCAGAATGGAAAATGCACCCATTTTGAAGCACAGACACACTATATATATATATATATATATATATATATATATATATATATATATATATATACACACACACACATACATATATATATATTCCATGAATAGCGCACTGTCTGCATTTGTCAGCACTCTATTCAAGATGGACAAGCCAGGGTAGGCACAAACACATCTCCCCTCCAACCCCCTGGCCAACCCTTAACTTGCACATAATCCAGGCACACATTTGAGGAGCAGCAGATGCCACAATGGGGCCCTGTCCTTACTGCCTGCTCCATGGCAAGGATTGCCTGTGCCCCCGATGTTGCACTGTGTACCTGATGCTGGATTTTTTATTACCCAGAAGAAGGTGCATAGTGTAGATACTCCCCTGGGCAAAAGGGGTGCCTAAATGGGCACTAAGGGTGCTCTCTTGACCTTCTGCTCTGGGCAATAACTGCAAAGTATTTAAGGGACAGCAAGACCAACAAATAAGCTTTCTCAGTGGACATTTATAGATTATTTCACGTGACCATCTCTAAATAAAATATTTATTTGTACAAAGAGCCCTATATTTTTTCTAAAGAGATCTGGATGACATACTTCCTAGTAGATGTAGTATGTTGATGAACGGGGTTTATTGGGAAATGGATGTGGCTTTTGAGAGATTGTGTCTGCATGATTAGGACAATCTGGGGTTTATCTGACCTAAATATTCTCACTAATGAAGATAGATAGATTAGTGATGGGCGAATAAATTCAGCAGGCATGGATTTGCGGCAAATTTCAACGTTTCGCCGCTAATCAAAATTGTTGGGCGTCAAAATTATTCAATGCCCATTGACTGCCTTTGGACAAAATATTCTCGCATATAAAAATTGTCGCTCTAGTCCAAATTGTGGTGCATCAAAATTATTATTGACATCGCCGTTTCACCCATCACTTAGATAGCTACAATAGATAGAAAGAGATAGCTTCAATAGATAGAGATAGATAGAAAGAGATAGATAGATAGATAAATAGATAGATAGATAGATAGATAGATAGAGATAATGAGAGAGAGAGAGAGAGAGAGAGAGAGAGAGAGAGAGAGAGAGAGAGAGAGAGAGAGAGAGAGAGAGAGAGAGAGAGAGAGAGAGAGAGAGAGAGAGAGAGAGAGAGAGAGAGATGGTATTCCTTTCTGTTACCTTTCCTTTTCTCCATTGGGCTGGCCACCTAATGCACTTTCCTTTCTTTACTCTAAATCTGTCAGCACCTATGAACCATGCATGTAATTTACTATCTTGTGTTAAACACCTTACTGGTTTTGTGTGTTACATTTAAATGTGTAAGGTAAATGCTGCAGTGTACACATATGCATAGGAAATGTAATGCATTTGTGTTAGCTATATTATGAAGAATTTTAAAATACAGCTTAACTGCAAGTGTATCTTTAAAGTTAAAAGTTTTACCTGTGATACAGCCTGGTGTTGTGGCTTGCACCTCTTAAGAGGCAGGCCAGCAGCACTTCCTGGAATTTAAAGGGAATGCTGCAGTGCATGGTGGGAGTTCTGAATCCTATAAAAGGCTGGAGTGATTAGCAAGCAGTGGAGTTATTTGTAAAGCACAAGTTGGAAGTGCTGGTTTAAACAAGTGGTGCTGTATAATGTAGAAATATATATATATATATATATATATATATATATATATATATATATATATATATATATTGTTTTTTTATTTGTAATAGTCTAAAATATTTTATTTATTTATTTTTTATTTGTAACAGTCTGCTTTGCAAGTGTCTGAACTGTTAAATAAGAGTCTCATTTTTTTATGGAGGTCTGGAAAGTTAAATAAACCTCTGATTTGTTTTCATCAAGAAGAGTATTTTTTTTGAGAAAATTTCCCCATGCCTCACAGATAGACAGGCAGACAGACAGAGAAAGCTACGATAGATAGATAACTTTGGATGTAACTTTTGTTTCTTAAAATATAGCAAGAAGTTCTGATCATGAACAGTATTTTCCATCGTTTACCCAGAAGTTCATTAGAGAAGAGATATATATTTACAAATTTTATTGGCTCCATCTCCCCTTTTCTCTAGTGGTTTTAAGCATATCCAGCAAATGTGCTCCCCTAAGTGGCTGGAGGCAGAGAGTATACTCAGCCAATTTGATGGCTCATTGCAGAGCTGTATTATGACACCTTATGGTGATATCAGTTTTACTACTGTTTGATCACACGCAGAGTTAAGGAGCAAGTAATTCCTCTATTTTTTTCCTAGCTGCTTGTAAAGAGAAGAGATGAGCGTTGCTTCAGCCTTTGTGGACAATTAGGTCTAGTTTCACCCACAGGAATAAAGTCATTCTTAGAGCAAAATGGTGCTTCATTAATTCAGTTCACTGTGTGAAAGAGGCTCTATTGCAGCCTTGGTATTTCAGTGCCTGTCATCGGCACTTCAGTGGCATTAGCTAAAAATATGTCTGTGTGCAGTAAGAAATAAGCCCGTAACATTTAGGGGGGTTAGAAAGGTTAGGCAACACCTGCAGGGGACAGAGAAGCAGAAACGTAATGACTATCTGAGATCTGAACAAATGACCTTTGTGCCAAGGAAGAACCAGCACTCTTCTCTCTCTTGCCTGCAGACAGGATGATAGATGAGGGATTTTTATGTTCATTATGAAAATGCATAATATATAGAAGATTATCCACTCTCTGCTGTAAATTATATGCTTATTACAAGTCACCAAGGATTTCCATGACCACACAAAGACAAGGGTCTTTAATGTAGGTCATGGAACTGCACGGGCGATGTATAATAATAATTCAAAATTCCATTAGGCGTTATTTATTATTTGTGTCAAAGACATAAGGGGTTACCTCTCCAGACACTACACGAGTCAAACAATTTTTATTTATGTGCTTTTATTACAGAAACAATAAGATCAAAAATAAAAAATATTCATCCCAACAGAATTGGGGGTTCGTTCAGATTTATCATTTGTGAAGGCTTGAAAATCCCACCGACTAATAAGCACAGCAGTCTGTGTATTTAGGGACTATAATGCCCTACAATGTGATTTGACCATTGTAAAAAGGGGCGGCCAAATATTCAGATTAAATCAATATCTCCATCCACTTGGATGACCAATCAACCAACCTCTCCAAACAATATACTTTAGCCAAGACTGTGTTTACAGTCTGGTGGTCTGTGGCTTCTTTAATCTATACAGGTCTTTAAGTAGGCCTTTGATATAAATAGCATTTAGTAGTTTATGGATAATGTCACAGGTGTAAGATATGTCTGAGACATTCTTACATATAGGATATCACATTTTTAGTGATATGTAACAGGTCCCATATCTTCACATTTCCTGAGGAATTAAGATCAATTTTATGGTGTCCCTTTATACTGATTATAACAAACCTTGGGACTTGTTGTGCTTTTTAATGGTAAGTGCCATTTAAAGCTGGCCATGCTCCAAGTGATAACAGACTATGACTCCTACTATGAGGACAATGGCAGGTGATAGATAGGAGGTAGCCAACAGTCAAATAAACAAGTAATCAGGCAAGGCAAGCTTAAAGATCGCACTTTGATAGAAGCTAGGAAAAAATGCAAAAGGAAAATAGTTAAACATTTACCAAATATAAAGGGAATGGGATAAATTCAAAGGGAAATTAAGGGGAACGTATAGTTCCTCCTTATGTGCTTTTAGCAATCATTTATTATTCTGTGTACACAAACACACCAAACATTTGAGATATAACAGAACAGTTTAGGCCAGGCTTCTCATCTGTGAAACCTTATTTACAGATGTGTCCCAAATCCAGGGGGACATAGAGAAAAAACCTGGTGGGCTCCACCGGCCAGGCCAGCACCACAGCCACAAGCAAGTTTGAATGTAGTAGCGCAACACCATCTCACGTGATGTAACATTATGTGATGTGGCTACGGATGAGGCATTACCGTGGGTGTAGGCTGGCAGACTTAGCGACTGGGATCAGGGGCCCCTAAGGTGGCAGCCCCAGTGGGTCCGAACACCCCAGTCTGACACTGCCCAAATCTGTCTAAATCTCTCTTTGTTAAGCCTCAAGCAGATATTTTGGTGTCTGCCATTCAGGAATGTCCTGCCTAAATCTAGATCACTGGAAAGTATGCAATTATAGACTAGGTATGGTTATTAAACCAAAAAGTACTTTATCATGGATAACCACTAATGTGTGAGTGCATAATTCTCACACATCAACTCCATTTTCTAGTGGTGTGTTCTATTTATGAGATGTTTTGTTTTGCATCAAATCGAACAATTGCAGAACAGAAGGAGACAGGCATAATATATAATGCAAGGGTAATTCACTCATTCATTTCTGGTCACAGAAAGTGAAAAAACAAAATAACTAGCCTCCTTTTGTCAGATCCCTTCCTCCCTCTCATCTGATGATGGGAATGTAGGGACCTATAGGGGGAACAGTCCCTATTTGTCTAGTTGCTAGGCAGAAACCTCTGTACCTAAATTATGTTATTGACATATCTAGTTTATCAGCCCATAGACTTAATGATCACTTCCTGTCACGCTATCACTAATATAGTGATTGTAAAGGGGTGGTTCTTCCTCTTTGCCCTCCCTTTTTTAACTCAGGTGGATAGATCTGATGAGCCTGGTGTCAACAAGGCCCAGTAAAAAAGTTCTAGGAATGTAAGCTATAGTGACACACCAAATCCATTATTTTGGGATTGGCCCAAATCCTGAACTGAATGAACTCTAATTTGCATATTCACAGAAAGGCCTTTAGAAAACAACGTGCGGTTGTTTTTGTGACGGAAAGACATGGTTTTAAGGATTCCGATTCGATTTGGCCAGGCACTTGAATTCGGCCGAATCCTGGATTCAGTCCCAGTGTCGGACTGGGACACCAGGGGCCCACCCAAAAACCCTGGTCCACCAGGGGTCCACTCTCAGTTCTATTATTCTTCCTCGCTCACTCAACCTCTATTCTCCTAGTCTCTTTTCTTTACATACTATAATTCATTATTCCATCTATTTAGCCTCTTTTCTCAGAGAAATAGAGAATGACCATGAAATAGGCCAAATGTTTAGTAGCATGAGGGCCCACCGGGAGTTTTCCTGGTATCCCGGTGGGCCAGTCCGACACTGTTCAGTCCATCCTTCGTAAGATAGTAAAGCAAGCTATAAAGAGCAGCCTTGTGCTCCACCAAAGGATTATAGCTAGAGGTAGTTCTCCCTAGGCAGCTGAGAAGTGAAGCACGATACTGTCTCCCTCCTCCTCCTGGGTAAAGGAGTCCTTACAGGATGCCACAGTAGTTCCCGAAGCCTTGTTGTTTTTTTTTTGTTCACTGTGACTGGAAAAAAAATGGGTGTATCAACCTTACATAGTAAGTGTGTGTGACTTCTGTTGTTCTACAGTTAACCTCTGATCATAATAAAGAATAACCATCCAAGTTCAGCATTGATACTAATCCACATTTACCTACTTCAGTAACCTCATAAATTGACTATTGTGTTAATAAAAGAATGGGATTTATGTACTCACAATATATTAAGCCTAGCAACTACATCAAAGTACCCCATTATGGTACATACTACCAACAACTGTTTGTCTGCAGAAGGCTGACATTCAGAAGGCCATACACAGCAGCATTAAGATGCCAATTAGAATCCTTCAGCTTATCTGCCCATGTATGGGGCCCTCCAATGGGGCACCTGATCAATATCTGGCCTATCAGTCACAGGCAGGTTTGATTTTCTCAATGGATCAGTCCTTGCCCCCAACAGCCCCAATTTCAGTGGTTATAATATGATTGTTTGGCTCTAGGGCCAAAAGATCAGATTAGTTCAATATCGTCCAACTTGGGGGAAAAATCTGCTCATTGGCAACCTAACCAAACAAGTGGATACAGGGCCAGAACTAGGGGTAGGCAGAGTAGGACTAGGGTGCAAAGCTGTGGAGTGTGTGTGTGTATATATATATATATATATATATATATATATATATATATATATATATATATATATATATATATATATATATATATATATATATATATACACACACACACAAAAGCCATGAATATCTTGTAAATTATATCCTTATAAACAGTGAGTTCTGATGTCATCAGTTATAAACGGTGAGTTCTGATGTCATTTCTGCCACATGACTCACTGAAACTTGTGTATTATAATAAATAAAGTACCCCCTCTTGTAAAATATGAGGATATTAGAAGTTATAATATATAATGTTATAATATCCTTATATTTTACAATAGGGGGTACTTTATTCACTATATATATATATATATATATATATATATATATATATATATATATATATATATATATATATATATATATATATATAAAAGTAACCGCACTCACAGGACTTTAGTGAAAAAATACTTTAGTTTATTGCAACGTTTGGGCTCCTAAACTCGAGCCGTCATCAGGAAGACATCCTGATGACGACTCAAGTTTAGGAGCCGAAATGTGACAATAAACTAAAAAGTATTTTCACTGAAGTCCTGTGAGTTAGGTTATTTTTTTCGGTATCTTTATATTCGGATATAACCAGCACCCAGGCAGTTGATTCTTACAGGTCGTTGGTGCACCAGCTTAGACTGTGTGTATATATATATATATATATATATATATATATATATATATATATATATATATATATATATATACATATACATATACATATATATATATATATATATATATATATATATATATATATATATATACACACAGTCTAAGCTGGTGCACCAACGACCTGTAAGAATCAACTGCCTGGGTGCTGGTTATATCCGAATATAAAGATACCGAAAAAAATAACCTAACTCACAGGACTTCAGTGAAAATACTTTTTAGTTTATTGTCACATTTCAGCTCCTAAACTTGAGTCGTCATCAGGATGTCTTCCTGATGACGGCTCGAGTTTAGGAGCCCAAACGTTGCAATAAACTAAAGTATTTTTTCACTAAAGTCCTGTGAGTGCGGTTACTTTTATATATATATATATATATATATATATATATATATATATATATATATATATATATATATATATATATATATATATATATATATATATATATATATAAAATAAATAATACACTGAAGCCATGAATATCTTGTAAATTATATTCTTATAAACGGCGAGTTCTGATGTCATCAGTTATAAACGGTGAGTTCTGATCTCATTTCTGTCACATGACTCACTAAAACTTGTGTATTATAATAAATAAAGTACCCCCAGTTGTAAAATATGAGGATATTAGAAGTTACCTTGGAGTTCCTTTGGTCTCGTGTTTTTATATGGTCATGAAACTCCTGGGTAACTAATATCCTAATATTTTACATGTATATGTATCCCTTAGTCAATGTATCCCTTAGTCAGCCTATGACTAAGGGATACATTCCCGAAACGCGTTAGGTGTCTAACAGCAGAAACTCCAATAAACAACATTCCAGAAGTGCCGTCTGCCTGTCTGAGTTATATGTATTTACAGTGGGGACACTGTTGACTGAGCACCTGGAGGAGGGGAGGTTCGGTGAGCTGAAGCGGTCTTTACTTTCATTTTTGTCTTATCTGCAGAACAGGCATTTAGCAACAGAAACTGTACGAATACAAAACAAGCAACCCATATATAAGAACAGTTTCTATGTCTGCTTTAATTTTGGTTTGGTTGCCGAGCCTTTCTGTTGTAGTGTGCGGTTTGTTGTTACGCATGCTAATGGTAGAGGAAATGTATATATGATATTTATAGTTTACAGTGTATTTTCCTGTTCACTGTACTGGAGCTCCAGTAACTGCACACTGACAGTCTCGGCTGAACTAAATAAGAACCAATCAGTAGTCAGTGATGTCACTGCCTGTGCTGGATCATGTTGCAGCTCAGATAAAGAATGTTCAGCTTAGTCACACGGGCTGGCCTTATAGCTCAGCGGTTCCTTCTTGAATTCTCGGTTTGTTACTGACTAATCCTCTCGGGGGTTCTAAACCCGCGGGCGCTATCCAGCCTTTTATATTTATTTTACCCAATTATATTTTGTAAATACATAATTTTACGAATACAGTTTCAGCTTGATTAGTAAAAAGATAGAACTGGCAATTGAAGCTGTTTAGTCTCATATATATTTCTCATTAAAGGCAGAGAAGCCTGTATCACAATTCCTTCTCACCTATATGAAAATAAATATCCTAATGAAAAAGATATATGCAGAACAACCTATGCCAATATGCATCACAATAGTCTAAACATATATAGAAAAACCAGTAACCCATATGTTCCATTAGGTACTGCTTATGCTTTATCGTTTGGCTCATTGAAATAGAAGTACATATGGGATGTAATAAATATATAAAGCTATTTTTATTCAGACTTGTTATAATATATGTAGCTTCCCAGCCCCCTCAGTAACGTCACTGCCTACAGTGGATTGTAATTCAGATTCAATAGTTGGAGAATTGCTGACATGAAAATGATCCAATAACTTGGTCTAAACACTTTTGACAAAAGTGCAGAGATGAATGGCTGCAGGATAGGCATTATCTCTTGGCACTTTATCTAGTCTCAATACTCATCTCTCTCTCTCTTTGCTTCCGGAACTCATAGGAATAACAATAAAACATTGCATTCTGGGGTCTATATGGAACTAAAAACACTCTGTAGTGCATAAATGTAAGGAGCAGAAAGTTACAACAGTCTGGTACACTATATAAAAGGAGCTCCAGCACAGTCCTGGAAACCATAATGGGCATCACATGTTTATATGCAGGCAGAGAAACAGGTTGGTGTGGAATTACCCTAAGTGGAATTTTATTCAAATTGCATTTCTCAGAAAAGCCAGACAAGCACTATTGTTATATAAATGTGTTCACTTAAAGTATAAGGAAATGTGAAGTCACTGGGGATACCAGTTTTCTAAGCACACCACCGGCAACTCTATTTTCTTACCTCCTTCCCCAGGTTGGGCTCCTCCTTTAAATGCCCAAAGTATTTCTTGCAGACTGGGCTACTGCCATCTTACCCCAAGCTCAATTGAGTGAGTTCAGGTATGTCTCATGCATATTTTCTGTCTTGGGAGATGGTGAAAGCCCACTCTCTGCAGGTTAGCACCCTGAGAACAAATTCATCTAACAAGAAAACTTGCCTGGCTTTTCTGAGAAATGCATTTTGAATAAACTTCCTCTGAGACATCACAGGGCCAAGGCTTTAATAAATAAGCTAACACAGTATCAAAAAAATGTGGATTTACAAAAAAGCAATAGGGAAAAAAATAAAAAGGCTGGGTAGTGCCCGCAGATCTTAAACACCCAACAAGGTTAATTTGATAAATCGGAGATCTCGAGAAAGAACTGCTAAGCTCATTGCCAGTATAAAGAGATGTTATAAAACTACTGAGTTCCATTCTACAGACGGTGGAATAGAACCACATCTACATGCCAATGTGATCCTTGTCAAATAGGAAAATCAAACCTGTGACTGATATCTGTCCAATGAGCTGCCAGCTAGTATTGACCTGTGTATGGGCAACTTTACTCCTCTTTTAGTCATTCTATTGAAAAAGGAGTCTCTGTCAATTACAAGGCAAAGAGCTAGTTTGGAAGCAAAACTGGCTCACTGACGCTATTCACAAGAGGTATGCTCAGAGCAACTGCAACTGATTTACAGCATGTGCATCTAATGATAATGCGGGAAGTGATGCCTTTTCAAATATACAGGTGAAATAGCATGAATTGGTCCATTATACCGAAGCTGCACTGCTGCAATCTAGTGAAAAACAATACCCCTTGTATTCATAATTCGCTTTCTACCATGCAGGTCTGCACCCAAGGGATAGAGACAAAGAACACAATAAAAATAAGCACCTATTTTAACTGTAACCAGCATTATTCTCTCTCTCTTTCTCTTTATATTTGCATATCCCTTTAAAACACTATTTAACCTTTGTTGCAACAGGGTGCTAATCAGCACCAATGAGCAATTAGCAATGATTAGTCAAGTTCCATTAAAATAATGAAAAAGCAGGTTCATTGGTTGTAATTCATTGTGACCAATCACTTGTGGAAAAGACACGTTTATCTTTTTTTCTCAACTGCCATGCCATTAAGAATACGTATGTTCAACCCATTCAGAGTGAAGCTGTTTAGGATGCCACACAGGACAGCTGGAAGCTGTGAACTTGTAATGGAGAACTGCAAAAGGGCAGCAAGCAATGTCAGCCGATCAAACCTGCCTGCCATTCTTCATGTGAAGCTCCCAAGCCGCATGTAGCTCCAGCCTTGCACAAGAATAATTAAGAGAGAAAGGTCAAGCTCGACAACACTTCTGAAAAATGTCTTTATTAAGCTCATCAGTTTATACTGCATTTGGAACCACATGATTGCACTGTCCATCTCCTTTCCAATTTAGGATCACGACAGGTTCTAAGAGCAATGTAAGGGGCTGCTAATTACAGATTGGGAGGCCACCTATTATAAAAACAGCAGCTCCTAATTTATTATTTATTTTCATTCTTTATATAGCGCCATCGTCTCCCACAGTCCTTCACAGAGTCCACTTAATTGCATAGTAATTAATGGTGTTATATAGGATACACATTGAGTGGAATGCGTGCGACACAGTTGTACTTGGTACAATTTGCCCCCAATGCTCCAATATGAAAGCAAAAGAAGTGTCCATTTGGTAAATTGTGTGCAAGTTGAAATAAACACAGTATATACAAGGTTTAAAGTAGAATGGGGTCACTTACTTTTTTTTTTACATTTTACAGTACATTACATTTTGCCTGGCTTAAATAATGGCATTAGCAGGTGATTTGCTTGTCTCAAGTTTATAGAACCTATGGCACCGCATGCTAACAGTGCTGTATAACAGTGCTGCTAGCGCCCCCTAAAGCTTGCAAATTGCTCTTGACTTTACATCCTCCTGCATGTGACTTCCAACCCAATGTGCTTTAGAGAGCCAGGTACCCTTCATCCCCCAGCTCAGCTGCTGGATTTAAGCAGCAAGTATCCTGGGGAGATTTTATTCTTTTTCTGAAACAAAATTAAATGGGTCACTTCCCCCACCCACCAAAGCTGCTGCCTAGGCACAGGTCCTTGAAAGTCTATATCTAAATCTGGCCTTGCATACTAGTGGAACCCTGGAACTACTGCATGTCCAGGCTCGCAGTAATTCCAGGGTCCCATTGTGTCACGGTCTGCACTTGCACAGTATTTATCAGAGCTGGCAACTTAGGCGCTGTGCTGGGACTCATAGTTACATCGGGTTGAAGAAAGACAAAGTCCATCAAGTTCAACCCCTCCAAATGAAATCCCAGCATCCATACATACACCCCTCCCTACTTTCACATAAATTCTATATATACCTATATCTACACTATCTATAGAGTTTAGTATCACAATAGCCTTTGATATTATGTCTATCCACGAAATCATCAAGGGCTGAACCTCACGGTGCGGCTTCTGCCGATCAAACGCGATGACAGAAAGCAAATGCGATGAGACAGATATGCCGAAAGTAAATAATAGTAATAGAAATGTCGCACCTACAAACTGCGTGCATCCATCATGACATCATGACTGTCGGATGTGAACGCCGCATGTTGAGTCTTCATTCGACAGTTGTGTTATGTCGGATGCACGTATGTAGTAGGTGAGACATTTCTATTACTATATACATATATTCGGAGCATCCATCTTGTCACATGCGCTTCCTCTCAGTGCGTCAGATCTGAAAAAGGCACATTTTGTAGTTCTGCCCTAACAGAATCAGCCATCACAACATCACCCGGCAGTACATTCCACAACCTCACTGTCCTCACTTTGAAGAACCCCCTACGTTGTTTCAAATGAAAGTTCTTTTCTTCTAGTCTAAAGGGGTGGCCTCTGGTACGGTGATCCACTTTATGGGTAAAAAGGTCCCCTGCTATTTGTCTATAATGTCCACTTTTGGTTGTGTTTGAGCCCTGTACTCTGCTACTTACATGTCAGTATTGTAGATTCTATGATCTCTGGCATATGAAAAGTTTATGGTCACAGAGCCTTAGATTTTACATTTTAATGCCTGCCAACCCCCTATCGTTCAAAAAGAAACAAAATGCATTTTCAAATAAAAAGGCCATAGTGGTCATTTACAATTGTGCCCACAAGTGTGGGTGCTCCAAAATAGGCACATCAGAGAGCTCATATTGATACAAATAACTAAGGTTCTGGCGTTCAAACACACTCCTGTACTTCCACATGGTTACCAATGTGTCCATCCTGCTCTTTTCTAATAATAGCGTACAAATGATATTGAATCATACTTCCGAGTCCTACCCGAAGGCATGGGCTCCGTTGCCCAAGCTGTTCCCAGCTACCGCCAGCGAACAGCTCGAACGGGTGGGTCCCCCTTCGCCGAAGCTAGGGAGGGCCCACCACCCCGCCCCCCCCGAAGGGGTTTGGGGACGTTTGGACTCCCCTTCGCCGAAGCTAGGGGGAGTCCCGTCGACCCTGGGTTCTGCCGAAGCTTCCCCCAGGGCGTGTCATGGCCTGCGAGTCCAGCCAAAAGACCGTGACCCCATCCAGGGTGCTCAAACCAGACACAAAAAGGGTGCTGGAGTGGGCGGTGCAAGGCCATTGGTTGCCTTTTGCAAGGCTCTGGTTGGCAGCCAGAAAAAGAAAAGACTTCCCGCCCACCTAATGGCAAGGGCAAAGGAAGTGAAGCTTGATTAAGCATGGGTGCATGAGCATCTCCCCCGACTCAAAATGCAAGTCAGGGGCCACCCTCATGGGAGCACAGCAGCCCAGCTTTCATCAAGCTTCTGCTTCTCAGCCTAGTCCAGAGGACCAATGGTTTCTCCGTTCTTCAGATAGGATCATTAGAACAGATACTCCTCTTTGGTCTTGCCAGCCAGAGGACCAAGTGGTTCCAAAGGTACTACACTTGATCTTAGCCAAAATACACTTATTGACCATAGGGAACCCTGGAGCTAATGCCACCCTAAGCCTGACAGTAGTTTCAGTGGGTTGTGTCAATAGGTGCACCAGACTTGCGCCCAGTGAATCAAATGCAAATGCCATTTTTACCACAACTCCCATTCTGAAAATGATAATATGCAACTCAAGGCTGATGTACATCAAACTGCGTCTGTTTTGATGGTAAATATTCAATAATACAAGTCCAGTAAACATTACGTTTATTTTCATTCCCTGCCTCTCATCTCCATAGAGGCACAATGTTCTCCCCCCATTCAGTCTGCATTTGTCTAAGAGCTAAAATACTTAGAAAAGAGAAGACAATTGGTAGGCCAAGGTGTAGTGGTCACGCAGACTCCATCTCATTGTGCTCTCAGAATAAAACCCGGCTAAGCCTTGATTACTTAATTCCATAAACACTAACCTGTTTTTTTTTGTCATCTACATATTCAAAGCATTTCGTTCCGTATGTTTATACAACATCATTTGATGGTTCCATTCAATTTCACCTGCCAGCACTTTTATTACCTATTTATATTGCAAGTGACCTTGTGTCGTGGGGACAAATGAATCAGGTTTGTCTTCATTAGGTATCAACAATGGGCTGCGTTGTACAAAATGCGATGCCAGATGATGCCGCTCAGCTGCATTGCTAAAATTAGTGACAACTGGCTCAGAGTTGGAATGTGTAGACTTTAGTTCTCTTGTGCTTTTTTTTTCTGCCTATCCATGGCATAGCTGAAAGCAGAAATATATACTCTTTATAGCCCATATACATTCACTAGTTTTTTGCAAATAGAGAAACCTTTGTAGCATAGAGTACTTGAGTGGGAGCTACCATTGTTTGGCAGGTACAGTTATGGGATCATATGTCTTGGCTTGAACCCATAACAAGACAGGTATGGGATCCGTTATCCGGAAACCCATTACCTAGAAAACTGGAAGGCCGTTTCTTATAGACTCCATTATAAGCAAATAATTCTATTTTTTTTAAATGATTTATGTTTTCTCTGTTATAATTAAACAATACCTTGTACTAGATCCAAACTAAGATATAATTAATCCTTATTGGAGGCAAAACAAACATACTAAGTTTATTTAATGGCCAAATGATTTTTTTAGTAGACTTAAGGTATGGAAAACCAAATTACGGAAAGATCTGTTATCTGAAAAACCCCAGGTAGCTAGCATTTTGGACAGTAGATCCCATGCCTGTATTGCATTATTCACACTAAGGTGCTGTTCTTTGTTGCTCTTCATTGAAATCTATCCAGGACTTTACATTAGGTTATCCCTTATATAAAGCTAGGGTTGCCACCTTTTTTAAAAAATTTTGCTGCTGGGGGGCGGGGACACAAAGGGGCTGGCCGTGACGTCAAAAGGGGTGGGCCACGCCATGGACACTAGAAGAGGCAAAAGAAAAGGTAAGTTGCAGGGGATTGGGGGAGATTGGGGGGCAGGCCGAGGGCTCCTTTTAATCGTATTACAAATTTACCGGCAGCTACATTGCCGGTAAATTTATAATACCGGCCCCGGCAGGTAAAATACAGGCCGGGTGGCAACCCTATATAAAGCTATGTGCATGGAATGTAATTGTACAGTATGTGGTTGCCATTCTGTTATGTAGCTGTACCCATGGCCATGCCTCAGGCCCCTCACCATTCCTTACATTACAAATACACAATTGCAGGTGCCCTCTTCTGCAACAAATAAACAATAAAACATAATTTACAATGGCAGAATGGAGGGAAGAAACAGAATCCAGAAGCACCATGAACATGTCCTACAGGGTTAATATATGTCTATAGCGTGTCTCATAATTCAGTTAGTCTGCTGTAAGGAAATCTGAGAAGGTTGACTTTTACAGCAGTCTGATTTAGTTATGAAGAGCAGCCATATATTCACACAAGACCCCTGCAGGTTATTCACTGGGACACAAAATCTTATTCCGCTTAATATCTCTGTGTTGCCCTTCAGTCAGTCAGGCTTTGTGATCACTGGGATTTCTTCTTTTATTACATTCTTGTATTCAGAGATCACAATAACTATTGTAAGGACAAGACGGGGGGAAAGTAAACCTCCAGCAATGTGTTCCTCAGAGCATATTATGATGGGTCTTATCTAAGGAGCTCTTCATTACGGAGCCGTTCTGCTCTGATGTAATTCGAGGTTTGGGGAGCGCTTCCTATCTCTGCATGGATATTAGGATATTACAGAAAGAGAAGAGATAGTACATCACACATCTTCAGATCAGGCAAAGATATTGGTTCAAAAGAATGAAGAAGAAACAGTTCAGTATGGGAAGTTAAGAGAAGTGCTATAGCAGCCATTTCAAAAGCACAATGTACAGCCTTTATTACCATTTAGATTTAATAAACCACCTGCCCCAATCCCCTCTGGTGTCAGGGCCGGATTTAAATAGCGGGCGCCCCTAGGCCCACTGCCGTTCATCGCCCCTGTCCCTTCCCCTTTATTCGTGCAAATTTTCATCATCGGGACAGGAGCAATGGGGATCTGTGCACAAGAAATTTTAAAAATGATTGTATCTCCAGCGCATCCCCAGGGTTTTTGAACCAATGTGGGTGTAATTGGGCAGCATGCCGACCCCTAAAATCCTGCTGCCCTAGGCCCGGGCCTTGGTGGCCTCTCCACAAATCCGGGCCTGTCTGGTTTGTGTTGTCTACTGCAGAGCACTGAAAGGTAAAAATACATATGCACAGAACTGTAAAAATAAATACTATGTTAAGACAAACATCTTTCTTGTTGCATTTAATATGTAAATGTATATGTTTCAACTTACAAACAAATTCAACTTAAAGTGCACCTGCTGGGTAAAAATTGTATCCCCAACCAAAGGTGTGGGCTAATAGAGTTCACATTCCGGTTGGGGTTAACAGTAATTGTGTTTTTAAAAAAAAATGCCCCCTCCAGCGATAGGCTATCTGCACCAGGAGGGAGCTCCCAGTGCGAGCAGCCATGTTGTGTCACTCGCATGCACAACAGGTGCCCTTTAAGAACAAACCTACAGACCCTATCTTGAACGTAACCCGGGGACTGCCTGTATCATTAGAGGTGTGAGACTTATGAGTTTATTTTTGCCTACTTAAAATGAATCTAGAGTGCCAGCACTATACATTCTACACTTCAGGATTCACATTTAAAGAAGGGGGAATCTTAAGCTGCCCACAAGTGCAAACAAATAATGCTGGCAATCAAGGGCTAATGGACCAGCATTAAAATACATAAAGGGGGAGCTGGACTGAGAAATAAAATAGGCCCTGGCATTTCAGGTACACAGAGGCCCAATCAGCCCACACAGAGGCCTAAACAGCTCCCACCAGCCCACAAAATACTGACTTTCTATGGCACCTTATAGCAGCCCCTCTGGCATTTGCCAGAACCCACAAATTGCCAGGGGAGCATCATTTATAATGTTATTTCTGGATTATTTTCTCTTTCTTCCTCTTCCCGCTCTCAAATGGCAAGCATTGGCCCTGGCAGCCAAAAAAATATTGTTCTGTCTCTTTTTATTGTTACTTTTGGTTATCTTTTTTTTAGGCCCTCTCCTATGGATCTTCCAGTCTCTCATACAAACGAATGCCTGGCAGGGCCAGAACTAGGGGTACGCAAAAGAGGCACATATAGGTCACAAACTAGTGCAGTATTGTTTATAATGTTTAAATGTTTAAGGGGATATGTCACAGGTGTATGGTGAAATAAACTCAACTAACCCAGTGGTTGTTGGAGAGTTATAGTTAAGCTCCAGCAGTGTACAGTGTACAACTTGTAGTCACACCTCCCCCATTAGTTGGGTACTTAAACCATTGTATCAAGTATAAATATACAGAGATTAAAGAGTCTGTTACCTTTTAAATTACCTCTTAGTATAATGTAGAGAGTGATATTCTGAGACAATGTGCAATTTGTTTTCATTCTTTGTTATTTGTGTAGCAAATACATTTGTAGCCTTACAATGCATTTGTTTTTAGATGGGGTCAGTGACCCCCCTTTTAAAGGCTGGAAAGAGTCAGAAGAAGGTGGCCAATAATTAAAAAACTATAAAAAAATAAACAATGACGACTAACTGAAAAGTTGCTAAGAATTTGCCATTCTATAACATACTAAAAGAAAAAAGGTGAACCACCCCTTTAAACAAAGAATCTGCAGAATGTCTAAAGAAAAAAAGCATCATCAATTCAATTCATGGATATGTATAAAGCCCCACTGAACACAACAGAGTAATGAATTGTTTTCAAGGTTAACTTACAAGCTTATGCAGTGACTTACTGAGATATATACAGTATATAGAGGGAGAGAGAGATACATGGTCTGTTTTCCTGGCCAAATCAGAAGGCTTTCGTGTTATTAGACTTCAAGTGACAAGTCCTTTTGTCTAGTAGAGCTCTGCCAAACAAGAAGAGAATGAGTTCCAGTGGGAAGAGAGCCCCCGAGGGTTGGATTTACAGACTGAAGAGAAGAGAGTAGCTGCTACACATTTATTGGCCTGTTGGGGATTGCCCTTCTCAAGCATACCTGCATGTAGCGAGAACTCTAATTACGCAGACAATTGGAAGAAGAAGAATGTGGGATAATGAAAAAGGACGGCCAGACTTGTGGAATAGATTTTAAACAGAAGATAAGAAGATGAATGTAATATAAAATCTTACAAATACACTGGGCTTAATCTTTGGTGACAAGCTCATAGTTAGTGACAAATACAAAGCAGAGGGGCCCTGGAGAATTAACCTCATGAGGCTCAGTTCAGCCTACTAAAAAGGACACCGAGCTTTAGCTGGCCTATTCGTGTCTTTTCTGCAACCTACTTAGATTCCCCATGTACTGATCAGTAGGACATTGATGAATGTGATCGTCAGGCTCATGGCTTTCATGCAAATCCCCAAGGACCTGGGGACTTCATTCCTCTCTCAATGTCCCCTGTGATTTATTGTCACTTGCAACCGCACATTACATGCTTGTCCTGACTGCCCCGATCTCTAGCTGATATGCAATAATAATGAGGCAATGAGAAAAGAAGTGCAAACTTTGCCGATTGTCCAGTAACTCAACTTGTATCACCTTGGAGTTAACTTTTAGTATGATGTAGAGAATTTGCAATTGGCTTTCATTTTATATCATTTGTTTTATTGAGTGATTTAGCAGTTCTCCAGTTTGCAATTTTAACCATCTGATTGCTAGGGTTCAAATTACCCGTGCAACCATGGTTTGAATAAGAGACTGGAATATGAATAGGAGAGGGGCTGAATAGAAATATAAGTAATAAAAAAGTACCAATAACAATACATTTGCAGCCTTACAGAGCATTTGTTTAGAGATGGGGTCAGTGACCCCTATCTGGAAGAGTCAGAAGAAGACAGCAAATAATTAAAAAAAATATATATAAAGAATAATTAATGAAGACCAATTAAAAAGTTGCTTAGAATTAGTCTTTCTATGACACACTAAAAGTTAACTTAAAGGTGAACCACCTTTTTAAAACAAAAGGGCAGAACAACATCCTGATTGTATTTCTGGACCAAATGTTGCACTTACAGTATATAAACCTATGTGTATATCGCTATAGATCAGGCTGGGCACCCTGAACCAGCAACTCCTAGTATTCCCCTACAAATTAAATACTACGGGTTGAATACCAAAAATCCATTGAATGGTTGAGAAGCTTGAAGGTGAACATCAATAACAAGTGAAAGCCCGCTCATGAGTCTGTAATTCTTCCCTTAAAGGTCAGTCAATATTGAACCGATACTATGCCAGAAAATAATCTCATTATTAAATCTGGTGCACTGAATTTAAAAGTTTGCAATTTATGATCTGTTTGCAATTATGCTCCGCACTAGATTATGATGTCTTCTCCATAATGTTAATTATGTACTATGTTCTTCTTTAATGGCACTGAATGGATAGACAGATAAAACATACTGGCATTTTATGCCCTTTTGGCATTATCATATTTATGTACATTTATTGGCCATGACATAATGTAAAATGGAGCCACTTTTCAGTAAAAAGAACCAACTACGCAATAAACACAGAGTCTTATTTCTCTCGGGTTCAGCAAATAATGAACAGGGTTAGACTTAGGCAAAATGAGAAGGTTCTTTTTATAATAATTAGATAATAGGCAACACTGCGATGGGAGCGCTAACAGAAATATCTATTGGGAATAAATGACTCTTCACATGATCATCTTTTGTATTTAATGCTGATGTTTACCAAATTGTTTGTGTTGTTTGCTTAGTAACAAAGTAGCTTCCAGTGAGCACATTATCAGGAGCAGCAATTACATAACCCAGGTAGAGACAGCAGGACTTGCAATAGAAAGTGCAGCTTTGCTTTAATTGGAGATTGTATATCAAACAACAGGCCATCCCTTTCAGGCTTAAACAAAACAAAATACACAATAAAATAAAATCTTTTCCGGAGGATAATTAAATATAAGGTTTTCCCTCTCTAACACAGCTATTCTGATCCTAACGTACAATAACATAAAGAAGGTATTTACCTGTTTCACTCAGGAGCTCCCATCTCCTCTAACAGGCAGCTCATTGAGCTGGAGGAAAGCTTTTTAATTGGATACCAATACACATGCCTTTCCTGACAGCATTAACCCTAGAGCTGCTGACACAAATATTGCTTCTCTTGCCCACAGAATCCCACTGCCACACCACTGACACCAGTGATAGCTGGCATTAGAGGACAGCAAGTCATATGTTTTAATATGTGTAGTTAAGGCCAAGAAGGATATGGGGACATTGTGCTGGCTATACATGGACATTAGTGATGTGCGGGTGGGGTTTTTCCCAACCCTAACCTGCCCTCCCTCATTCCGCAACTGAATTCCGGGTTCCTCACCGCCTCACCGATGATGTCACAAAAGGGGCAGGGCGAGCAGAAGATACCTGAATTTGTGGGAAGGCTTTAAAGGCCTGAGCCGAGGGCGTCAAGAATTGTGGGCAAGAGATTTTGACAGCTCTTTAAAGGAACAGTAACACAAAAAAAGTAATGAAATTATATATATATATACTGTCCTGTTGATGTGCACTGGTAAAACTGGTGTGTTTGCTTCAGCAACACATATATTTTTTTTTTTTTCATTTGAACATTTTATTGATTTTCAAAGAATAATAGGTTAAACAGTCATAATACTGAAAACACGGTACAAATAAATGTAGCACAGTGTCGCTTCATCTGCCACAATCATACATTGGTATGCATACAGTCATTGAGATAGATATGATTCGGTAGTGCGCACGTTGACAACATAATGTGCTACAGTTTAGCTCTTTTGTCAAACCAGTAGGGGAGAAGGGTAGGTATAGGAAGAAAAAGAGAGAACGGTTAAGGTACGAGTTGAGCAACACATATATTTAATATAAAAAAAGCTTCTGTGTAGCCATGGGGGCAGCCATTCAAAGATGAAAAAGGAGAAAAGGCACAGGTTACATAGCAGATCGCAGATAAGCTCAGTAGCATACAATGGGATTCTTCAAAACACATATTTTATCTACTGTGTACCCTGTGCTTGAATGGCTGTCCCCATGGCTACACAGCAGCTTGTTTATATAAACTATAGTGGTGTTTCTAAAGAAAACACACTACTTTTACCATTGCAGGGCAAAAGTACATTTTATTGTCTTCTATAAAACAATTCATTTTTTGGTGTTACTGTTCCTTTGCATCTCTCACCCTAGGATCACCCTAGGATCCATGTGGATAGCAACTTGTACCAGGGACATGTAGATGTTGCAGAACCACAACAGGCAACATTTCTTCAATAGCTAATTGGATAGAGAGAGTGGAAATTCTATAACATTAGCAATTCCGAGCACTGCCTAACCCGTACTTATAAAATACTACAGGTATGGGATCTATTTTCCAGAAAGTTCTGAATTATAGGAAGGCTGTCTCCCATAGTCTCCTTTTAAATCAAATAATTACATTTTTTTTAAATGATTTCCTTTCATTTTGATGCTTATGTATTTTTGATTTGTGTTGCAAATAAAAACATTGAACTGATTTCTAATTGAGATGTAATTGATCCTTATTGGAGGCAAAACAATCCTATTGGGTTTAATTAATGTTTAAATATTTTTTTTTAGTAGCCTTAAGGTATGGAGATCAAAATTACAGAAAGACCCCCCTTTATCTGGAAAAAACCTCAGGACCCAAGCATTCTGGATAACAGGTTCAGCGCTTGTAGTATGTTATAGAAATGGCAGTCTATCAAAGAGAGAAGGTCAGTAAGGAAAGGATGGTCCTTGCTGCATAATACAACAATAGTTTGTAGGGTAAGGGATACAAGGACAGCAGGAAAGAAAATAATTGCATGAAAATGTTCAAACAAACAAAAGAATGACATCTGAAGGTGGAATTGTATGTTTATTCATTCCTAGATGGTTCCCCTTAAAATAAATCAGGGCTATATTCTTGTTAATGAAAGCTCTGCTTGATTTGCATGTTGTTTCTTGGCATATTTATAGTATGTTCCTACAGTGACTACACTGAGTCTATAATCACTGTATTAATTATAATGGAGGGTGGTATATTACTTCATGTTGTTAGTTACTGGTTTGAACAGAACATACACTGTCAAGTCAACCATTTGCTGTTGCATTATACACATTTTAAACTACAACATGAAAAGTTAAATCTTGTAGTGCGTTAATAAAAATGTCCTCAAACACTTGGATTGCACCAGTGGCGACCATGCAAGAGAGCTGGTGCCACTACAAACTGCGAGCATGCAGCCGACAGCTAGGTTATGCCCTTGGTTATGCTTTAATTGGTTGATCAGTCTTCTAAGGACCCTTGTAATCAAGCCAATTGGGCTTGGAAAATGGTTCCAAATAAAATAAGGAAAAGGGCTTAAGACTCACTGAGACCCACCATGTTGATGAAACCGAAGAATTGCACCTACAATAAGAAATACATATTCTGAGTCCATGAAGTGAGGGTTAGTGAAAATATTCTGCAGACATTACAGAATATTAGAGACTGTGTTTTTTTCTTTATGGAATTGTCCAATTTCTTGTGACGTTCTTTCAATGTGTCTCCATCCGCTTCTCACCTCCCAACCGAAGCCCAAGGCAGTAATATCTACATCTGATGTGCACAACTGTAACCTGACAGTGGACTGCCAAAGAGAATGGTAACCCATTACAGGACATAATAAAACCAATGCTGAATGGGTTCTTAGAAATGTGATAGAGATGTAATTTTTAGGTTAGCAAACAAGTCACACGTAAATAGTAGCTACCAGTAACTACCAATCACTATAATACAATATTCTTTCTTGTTGCTTTGTTTATGTTTAATGGGAACGAGTTGCAGAAAAGAAATATGAGCATTGGTGTATGAAGTCCCTCTGGGTCATTTTCATTAACTCTCAGTTACCAAGTTACCAACTTGGGTTGGAGCGGCTTACGATTTGTAGGCTTGGGAGGTTATTTGGTTCCAGCCACGTTGCATAGAGCCCCCTGTAAAATAATTCACAGCAAATATTGTCATGGACTCTTGTGTGACAACAAATTAGTCTCATCCCTCAAATAAGAGCAAGTTTCATTCACAGGTTCTGTCGTATTACACTCTCCCGGTTGTTCATTCAGTCTGTCATCAACAGAGGAAGCAATCTGACATGCCACTGTGTCTGTGGCCATTCTTCTAACTGTTATATTATTTAGTGAAGCTGATGTGTAATTACGCACTTTAATTCTTTTCTGCTGAACCAAAGGAAATCAATACGTAGCATAGCTGTTTTTGCATACCTATGAGCCAACTGTTCTCGGCTACTCAATCTGAGTATTGTATCAAAGCTATGTGTGTTCTGGGTACATTTATTTATTTATACCAGCCCAAGGTATCCTCAGCCCTTTAACAGTGAAGATCTGTCCCTCCAAAGATGCCCCAGTAGCTCCCCATTTTCTTCCCTGCTGATTCACTGCACATGCTCTGTACTGCTGTCACTTACTGAGCTTAGGGACCCACTCACAATATACAGTACACATAGAATAGAAATGTCACAGTATAAGGCTGATTAGTAATTAATACAGATAATTACTACATGGCAGCACAGAAACCAGTGAAACTAGCATCAGAATTTAATAATTAGCCTTGTAGCCAGGCCCGGATTTGCGGCAAGGCCGCATAGGCCCAGGCCTAGGGCGGCAAAAAATAGGGGCGGCATGCCGCCCAGCCGCATTATGGGGACATTCGCGTCCCCATTCAACGACACCAGATGCGCCGGCGTTTTTTCGCCGGCGCGCTGGGAAGGCGGGCGCTAGGACAGCGTGGCCGCCTGGCCGGACCGCGCGGCCTAGGGGCGGGCGGGGAAGAAATCCGGCCCTGCTTGTAGCATCGTCTTATATTACAGACCTACCTCAATTTCTGATTAATAATTTGTGACAACCCCTAAGCTTAGCTTCTCAACAGCTGCTCAGAGCCCACTGAGCATGTGAGTGTCGCAGACACTTTCCAAGATGGTGACCCCCTGTGATAAGTTTGAAGTCCTGGATCATTGCTGCTATTGAGAAACTGAAACTTCAGGCTGGTTCAATAAGTTCATTATATAAATTAAGGCATTTCTAGCCATATTCATCTTAGGGTTTAGTTCTCCTTTAAATGGTACAGGTATCCCTCAAGCTGCAGGTGCATTAGCCAACCAACAAAAAGCTATACCCAAGGCAGTAACATAACTGCACCATCACTGGTTTCCCCTTTCCTTTAAGAGTCTAAAGCTTTCTGCTGCAGAGGTTATCAGATCAGGTTATCAGGTTATCAATAATTGCTAAGGACAGGCCAAATTTCACGACAGGCTGAATTGAATCACAATTAAATAGACTGTCCAAAGGTCTAGGTAGGCAGAAGAGACAGAGAGTAACAGGCAGTACAGGAAGCAGAAGGTTCCAAATATGGTAGTTTGCTTTATGACAATGATTAACTAGCTGTGTGATATTGCTCTGTGAATAAACAACGAATATTACAAGTTAAGGGTTAGTTCACATCCGCTATAATGAAAAGTCGCCTGTGCTAAAGCACACGCGGCGCATCGTTTTCCGAAGTCGCTCCAAGTTTCCTCGTGAGGCAACTTCGGGCAAATTCTGAAAATGCAGCGCTACGTGTGCTTTAGCGCATGCGACTTTTCATTATAGCAGATGGGAAGACACGAGAAGGCAGTTCGGGGAGATTGTCGACAGGCGACAAAATCTTTCCGAATCTCCTCGTGTGAACTAACCCTAAGATGTTTTCTGCCAGGGATAAAGCCTCAAAAATGCCATACTTTTATCCCAGGCTTACTGAGTGTAACCAGTTAACCAGTAACCTTACTGAGTGTAACCAGTGCATTAGAGAACACAAGTTGAGCATGCCCTCTCCTTCTGGCCAGTCCTGGTTAACAATAGACATTCACAAATATACAGTGGTGTGAAAAACTATTTGCCCCCTTCCTGATTTCTTATTCTTTTGCATGTTTGTCACACAAAATGTTTCTGATCATCAAACACATTTAACTATTAGTCAAAGATAACACAAGTAAACACAAAATGCAGTTTTTAAATGAGGTTTTTATTATTTAGGGAGAAAAGAAATCCAAACCTGTGTGAAAAAGTAATTGCCCCCTGAACCTAATAACTGGTTGGACCACCCTTAGCAGCAATAACTGCAATCAAGCGTTTGCGATAACTTGCAACGAGTCTTTTACAGCGCTCTGGAGGGATTTCGGCCCACTCATCTTTGCAGAATTGTTGTAATTCAGCTTTATTTGAGGGTTTTCTAGCATGAACCGCCTTTTTAAGGTCATGACACAACATCTCAATAGGATTCAGGTCAGGACTGTAACTAGGCCACTCCAAAGTCTTCATTTTGTTTTTCTTCAGCCATTCAGAGGTGGATTTGCTGGTGTGTTTTGGGTCATTGTCCTGCTGCAGCACCCAAGATCGCTTCAGCTTGAGTTGACGAACAGATGGCCGGACATTCTCCTTCAGGATTTTTTGGTAGACAGTAGAATTCATGGTTCCATCTATTACAGCAAGTCTTCCAGGTCCTGAAGCAGCAAAACAACCCCAGACCATCACACTACCACCACCATATTTTACTGTTGGTATGATGTTCTTTTTCTGAAATGCTGTGTTACTTTTACGCCAGATGTAACGGGACGCGCACCTTCCAAAAAGTTCAACTTTTGTCTCGTCGGTCCACAAGGTATTTTCCCAAAAGTCTTGGCAATCATTGAGATGTTTTTTAGCAAAATTGAGACGAGCCTTAATGTTCTTTTTGCTTAAAAGTGGTTTGCGCCTTGGAAATCTGCCATGCAGGCCGTTTTTGCCCAGTCTCTTTCTTATGGTGGAGTCGTGAACACTGACCTTAATTGAGGCAAGTGAGGCCTGCAGTTCTTTAGATGTTGTCCTGGGGTCTTTTGTGGCCTCTCGGGTGAGTTGTCTCTGCGCTCTTGGGGTAATTTTGGTCGGCCGGCCACTCCTGGGAAGGTTCACCACTGTTCTATGTTTTTGCCATTTGTGGATAATGGCTCTCACTGTGGTTCGCTGGAGTCCCAAAGCTTTAGAAATGGCTTTATAACCTTTGAAATTGAACTCAGGTGTGATAAACCACAGTTAAGTTATTTTTTAACAAGGGGGGCAATCAATTTTTCACACAGGCCCATGTAGATTTGGAGTTTTTTTTCTCCCTTAATAACGTAAACCTTCATTTAAAAACTGCATTTTGTGTTCAATTATGTTATCTTTGACTAATAGTTAACGGTTTTTGATGAGCAGAAACATTTAAGTGTGACAAACATGCAAAAGAATAAGAAATCAGTAAGGGGGCAAATAGTTTTTCACACCACTGTATACTGTATGTAAAGAATTTCACAGTTAGGATGGACATACATGTACTGTATCTTCACCCAACTTGGCCAGTAACATGGTGCTTTAATTTGGGATGATCCGATCATTTGGCCATGGGAAAAACGATTAAAAGATTATGGGGGCCTACTGAGACACATGGGATGAGGACCACATTGATACGCTGAAGTGGTCTTTGTCTGTCAGGATTTTCAAACCTCTCGAATCAGTATCTGCCCAATTTTTTGGCTAAATATCAATCATTAGAACCTTACAAGGGTCCTGTACACAGGCCATGGGCTGGAGGAGCCTAGTTTCACACAGATATATGTGATGTACCCTATTCCTTGGGAAATATAGGGGGTTATGTAATAAAAGTTACAAAGTGGGGCTCATTTAAAAACACTGGGAAACTTTGCCCATGGGCAATAACCCATAGCAACCAGGCAATTAGTAATAGTTTTTTTCCCAGCCAGCTGCAGGAACAACAATGAATGCAATGATTTGATTGGTTAACATGGGTTACTGCCCACAGGCAAATTTGCCCGGAGTTGATAGATGACCCCCACTAAGTTTTGCCCAGGAGTAGTAACCCATTACAACCAATAAGGAGGAAGCATTTTGTGTAAAAGCAAAAATCTTATTAGTTGCTATTGGTTACTGCTCATGGGCAAACTTAGTGGGGGTCATTTATCAAGTCTGAGTACATTTTCCTGTGGGCAGTAACCAATTAAATTGTTGCATTCATTGTTCTAGCTGCAACTGCCTGGAAAAGGCCAATTACTGATTAGTTGCTATGGGCTATGGGTTATGCTAAGTCTTTCATGTACCCTGCCCCAAGGCAAGAGCACTATTTGCATATAGGGATCCCTACACTACACCCCATATGGGTGTCCCTTAAAATGTCTCTAGATTACTCATTAAATGCAAGGGCGCTTGCTAGTTATCAGATGATGCATGGGGCAGATTACTAAAGGGCGAAGTGACTAAAGCTATCAAAAATTCACCAGCATGACATAATTTTGGTAGTTCACCGCTTTACTAACGGGCGTAACTTCCCTAGCAAAGGAGATAGACTCTAGCGCAGTGATCCCCAACCAGTAGCTCGGGAGCAACATGTTGCTCCCCAGCCCCTTGGATGTTGCACTCAGCGGCCTCAAAGCAGGTGTGTATTATTCAAATCCTGGCTTGGATGCAAGTTTTGGTCGCATAAAAACCATATGTACTGCAAAACAGAACATCTTGTAGGCTGACAATCCACATAGGGACTACCAATAGCCAATCACATGCCTTATTTGGCACCACCCAGGAACATTTTCATGCTAGTGTTGCTCCCCAACTCTTTTTACATCTGAATGTTGCTCACGGGTGAAAAATGTTGGGGATCCCTGCTCTAGCGATACAGCGGTACTTCGCTCCGTAATCCCAGTCGAATTTGCGCTCTGGTGAATGGATGTAACTAAGCAAATTCACTAAGATGAGGATTTTCCTTAACGTTACCTCTTGCGCAAGACTTGCCTACAAAATACTTGAAAGTACCAAAAAAATGCTGGCAACTTTTAATTTTTCAGGGTCATAGGCTGCAAAAGATCGTAAATTTTTTCTGGGGTACCCATCTTCCACCTTACATTTCCTAACATATGGCACATAAACTATACAGTGGGCTCATGTGTAGGGCAATATAACAACTTTATTTTATTTTATTAAACTTCAATGGGCTTGTGTAGTGTAATGTATTTGCTGCAACATATACGTCCATTCAAATTTAATGGCAAGCGGCAAAGTGTTGCGATGTGAGCGAAGCCGGCACTGGCGAATTTTCGGAGGTTAGTAAATTTGCCCCATTGAGTTTAGAGGTCCCTTGCACCCATGGGCTGCAGTCTGCACCTAGTATATGACAATAGTATGGGTGCAAGCACTCCCTGTTGGGCAATTTTTTACCACTTATTGCTGCAGCTCTTGCACCAATGCTGCTGGTAAATGAACCCTATTACTTTTAGTCAAATATGATATTACTTCTACTGTGCTATAATGAAGAGGGAAGGAGGGAGTTAATTAATATTTTAATAAAAAAAAAGACAATGACAACAACTCCTTAATATGTTTTATTGCTTAGTTTACAACTCTCTCAACAAAATGCCTTATCCAGCCGTATTACCATGAATAATGCAAGGCTTATATCTTTAGGATAAGATTGATTGACTGATCCTAGTTCTGACACACAACAAGGAGAGGCTGATGGTTTTGATAAATGGGATCTGGCCACAAGTCACATGATTAACAGTAGCTAAGGGGAAGGTATAATGTACTTTGTTTTCCTGATGCCATACGTTTTATTTAATACACACCGGAGGCAAAAGCTGTGTCCTGCTAAACAAAATTGTATATATATATAACTACTGCAAGAAGGTCCGCACTCTCAGGGCTTATAAGAATAATAGTATTTATTGTATATGACTAATGTTTTGGCTAGGTCCCTGGTATTTCTCAAAGTAACAAACTAAACCGCCTTAAATATACACAATGGCGGGAAAAGACAGCTAGTAAAAGTCACATGATCAGTAATGCAATCACTATTAGTACTATCTCTTTAAATACTTAAATTATCTAAAATCCACACATAAACAAAACTAGACAATATATATCCCCTAGTTCATTTCACTTACAGTTAAAAACAAGACATTTGTAACCGCAGATTATCTATTTAGTTACTTAGACATAAAACAAATTGGAGTAATTATGTTACAATAATGTCCAAAATTTAGAGCATATTTAGCACAATGTATCAATCTACCTAACTACAGTATAATGGGCTGTTACATCCATAGTTAATTCAATAATATTATAAAAGTTATAAAAGTTCTATATTTCCCCATTCATTGGGAGCTCTCTGTATGCTAAGATACCAATGGTTAAACTATTGCATGTCCTTATTTTAACACACCTGATCATATTTTGCTCTTTATATGGTCATGAAACTCCTCGGTAACTTATAATATCCGTATAGAGAAGATTTAAGACTTATGTGACTGATATAAAGTTCTTTTTTTTTTTTGGGGTGGGGGCATGGAGCATCAGTTCTGTGGATATATGTCTAGAGTCAATTACAAGGCAATGTCACGGTAGCACAGCCTCTGCTTCAGACACCAGAGGAGAATGACAAGAGACTGTACATCCAAGGCTGCTGGATCACTGCCAGTATTGATTGCTGAAAATAGTGTGAGTCATTCATCTGTTTCAGGCTTGGGACCGAGCCCGCGGCCATGGCTATGAACTTATCTATACGGCAAATATTTAACAAATTTACTGAAGAAGAACAAATAATATTGGAATGGTTCCAGGAGATTAAGGAAGAAGTTTGAAACCAGGTTTGCTTTTGATATACACTAAAAATGTTAGTTTGTAAATCATTTAAAAGAACAAAACTGCTTTTTGTATAATGTAAGTCATTTACTATATTATATAGACTAAAGGGATGGTCCACCTTTAAGCTAACTTTTAGTATGTTACAGAGTGGCCAGTTCTAAGCAACTTTTCAATTGTTAAATTCTCATTATTCTTTTTTTTTATTGTTTTTGAATAATTTGTTTTCTTCTTCTGACTCTTCCCGGTTTTCAAATGGGAGTCACTGACCCCATCTAAAAACAAATGCTCTGTAAGGCTACAAATGTATTGTTTTCGCTACTTTTTATTACTCCTCTTTCTATTCAGGCCTCTCCTATTCATATTCTAGTCTCTTATTCAAATCAATGCATGGTTGCTAGGGTTAATTGGACCTTAGCAACCAAATAGGTGAAATTGGAAACTCGAGAGCTGCTGCATAAAAGGTTAAATAATCCCAAACCCACAAATAATAAAAAATGAAAACCAGTTGCAAATTGTCTAAGATTATCACTCTCTACATCATACTAAAAGTTAATTTAAAGGTAAACAACCCCTTTAATATGTTTGATTTTTTGCACTTTTTCTGTTCTCTACTACTCATCTCTGTTCTCTTAGCAAGGCCCCCAATTTTTAACCTGTTGGCCATCTGGATACCACTGGGTAGCGGGCCCTGAACACAAGTATGGAAAAAAAGACTCATGCCTGGGGCATCATCTCCCCTCCATCACTTCTCTATTACCAGCAGAAGAATTGTTATGAGCATGCATTTGGCCTTATATGTGCATGGTCACATTCCATTATTCAATGTACACACTGTTCCAAATAATCTATCATAGAACTGCAGTCAATAATCTATAATAGAGATGCAAGAATAAAAAGGGAATTTGTGGTTCTTTTTTCATTTCCTCATCTGCATCATGTAAGGATGACACAGCAATTCATCATTACCTTTTGCTTGCCCCTGTGTAAAAAAACACTCTTTATTCTTTAAACAAATATGACAGAGTATGTCATATAGAAATAACAGAAAATACCCCCGAAAAAAAATGAAAATCATGAAGGCAAAAACATCTTCAAATGGTTAGGGACCTCTGCAATTGACTTCTACATGAACCCAACAGGTTTTAGCTGGAGTATTTTCATATTCCGGCTTTTAGCAGCTTCAGGGCATAATAAATGTCAAAAAATTCAAGTTTTTTTCCCTTGAAAAAATCTAATTTTTTTGTAAAAACTCGATTTTTTCAAGAAAACATAACTCAACCTTTAATAAATTTGCTTTGTTGATTCTTTGCCTCCTTCCTGCAGTTTGTTTGTTATCACGCTGGCAGCCGCACTAGTCTGAATCTAATTCTCAGCACACAGGCAGCCCGACCACACTCACTGCCTGTACCGGATCCTGTAATGACTCAGATAGAGAATATCCTGGCACAGCTAGCAGGCTGGCAATATAGCTCAGCAGTTTCTATTCAGGCTCTCTGATTTATCAGACTAACCCTCTCGGGGGTTCAAGACTTGCGGGTGCTACCCAGCCTTTTTAAAATTCTCCCAATTACATTTTGTAAATCTGCATTTCTACTGATACAGACAGTACTAATTTATTAAAGGGTTTGTTGTTAAGTTAAATTTAAAAAAAAAATATATGAAAAATGCACCACATTGCTCTTCACCTTGTTTGTTACTAAATCATTGAATACATGTGTATAAATGCAGATGAAATAATGAAATCAGATTGGCTGCTATGGGTTGTCACAGGCTTTGCTCTGCATATTGTGAGCTACAATTTTTCTTTAAGTACTTGCCCTTTGGTCTGAATTTCACAGGTTAATAAAAAGAACATTTAGACGTAAAGGGCAAGTAAATTCCAGGTTAACTATAGCCTTGTTTAATTAGTATTAGGGCATGGAGTTACTCTGTTCTGTTCAAGATCTATTTATTTGGCTGATTAAATTGCCAGCTAAAGGCCACTACAATTCTGAATAAAGTGTATGTTAATAAAACCGATGTACTTCTTACAAACCAAAGAGCACGCTCTCTCTTTTCACCAGAGATAAATACCCTCAGCAACTAAGATGCGTGGATCCATATTGATGGCAAAACAATCCTATTTGGGTTAATTAACGTTTAAATGGCTTTTAGTAACTTTCAAATTAACTTTTAGTGTGATGTAGAGAGGGAAATTCTGAGACAAACTCCAATTGATTTTCATTTTTTTATTAATTGTGGTTAATTGTATTTTTTTTTAGTGAAACTACCCTCGAAAACACAACTCGACCTTTAATAAAAAACCCCTAGATTTAGGAATTTTGCTTTGTTGATTCTTCCTTCCTGCAGTTCACGCTGGCAGCAGCACTAGTCTGAATGTAATTCCCAGCACACAGGCAGCCTCTGTTACTCACAATGAGCCCAACCACACTCACTGCCTGTACCGGATCCTGTAATGATTCAGATAGAGAATATCCTGGCACAGCTAGCAGGCTGGCAATATAGCTCAGCAGTTCCTTCGCGTGCCCTCTGATTTATCAGACTAACCCTCTCGGGGGTTCAAAACCTGCGGGCGCTACCCAGCCTTTTTAAAATTCTCCCAATTCCATTTTGTAAATCTGCATTTCTACTGATACAGACAGTACTAATTAAAGGTACTGGAATAAGAATAGAAGAGGCCTGAATAGAAAGTTGAGTGATAAAAAGTAGCAATAACAATACATTTGTAGCCTTACAGAGCATTTTTTCTTAGATGGGGTCAGTGACCCCCATTTGCAAGCTGGAAAGAGTCAAGAAGAGGGAAGCAAATCATTCAAAACCTATAAAAAATAAATATTGAAGACCCATTGAAATTTGCTTAGAATTGGCCATTCTATAACATGCTAAAAGTTAACTTAAAGGTGAACCACCGCTCTAAACTTTAAATCTATTGGCAATGTTAAATGACTGTAACTGGGGAAGCGTTACCAGCTCACAGTGCAGAAACATGCATCTTCCCGAGTGATTCCTAGACACCAGTATGGCAGTTCCATCTCACTAGAATAAAAAGAAATATGCAGGTAAATAAGGCACCATATGTAAAGTGACCTTTGGCAATAGGTACAACTAAAAGTGTAGGAATGGCCGCTGTTTTTGCTTTAGTCTGGGTTTGATTCTTCGATTCCCTCCTGCAGTTTGTTTGTGGCCCCGTTGGCAGCAGTGCTATATCAGAGTCAAGCAAAGTGAAATGGAAGGCTTTTTAGTTTTTCCTTATAAAATTGTGTAATTCCACATTTTTTACTGATACAGTGTTAGCTTAGTAAAACCTCGGTCCTGCCATGACTATGAGGAAGTGTATTAGAAATCCATTTCTCAGTACGGCCAGGCAATAAATCTTATGTGAATTTATTTGAGTAAATGAGATTTGAAAAAAAAAATGTAATCATCCCAGTGACTCTTATCACTTGCCTCCTACCCCTGGTTCCTTGAAAAAGTGCATCTACCAAGGGAATATTCTGCAGAGTGGGCCGCCTCCATCTTGCCCCAAGCTCCCAAGTATCCCCCGAGTGAGTTCAGACTTGGAACATGCAGAGTTAAGAATGTTTCTGCGTTGGGAGCTTGAGGAAAGATGGAGGCAGGCGATTCTGCAGGAGAGTACCCAAGGACTGTGCTCTTTATAAAGAAGAGAAGCAGAGGCCTGGGGTACAAGGAAGAAATTAGAGGGGTTCCTAGCTTTGATAAATAAACTAACCCTGTCTCAGTAAAGATATGGGCTTTATTGTGTCCACACCGCTTGAACCCCTAAGAGGGTTCGTCTGACAGATCAAAGATCTGAAGAAGGAACTTCTGCTCTATGTTGCCAGACCACCTGCATCCCCAGAATATTCTCTATCTGGGTTATAAATGGATCCAGTACAGGCAGTGCTCTTATCACTGAATACTGATTTGATTCTGATCAAAAGGACTTGCTCCTCGAGGGAGATGCTATTCAAGGAGTTGTTCACCTTCCAAACACCTTCGGTTAAGTTGTTCTCAGAAAACAACCAGAAACAAAGACTTTTTTTCCATTACTTTCCATTTTTTAATTTTGACAGTTTTTCCAAAATTGAAGTTTACAGTTGAATGTTCGTGTGTCTGTTGGTTTCAGTCTGGTAGTTCAGAAATTCAGATGCAGATTCAGAACTGTTACAATTTGCCCCAGCAGTTGATGCATTTCTCAGCACGTTCTGTGGGAATATTAGCAACTATTTGTATCAATTATAACAGCTGCCTTTACTGATACTCAGGGGAAGTATCTGAAAAAAAAACAGCGTAACTGAATTTTTTTTAAAAGGTGAACAATCCATTTCAGTATTGGTATCCCTTGTACTCCTCTGTGGAATTTGGCCTTTAGGGGTTAGAACACTTAAAAACTATAAAAAAAAAAGGTTTCTAGTCTGCCATGACAAATGCACAGAGCCAGTAATTTCTGTCCATATAGTTGTGCCATGTCATGCTGTAAAAGGTCCAACTTTTTATTACTCATCTTCCGATCCAGGCCCTCTCCTATTCTTATTCAAATCAATGCATGGTTGCTATGGTATCAGGGCCATAGCAACCAGAACGCTGAAACTGCAAACTGGAGAGTTGCTGGATAAAAAGCTAAATAACTCAAAAAACCCTTTAATACAAAATCATGTCCATTAATACATATATGTTCAGACTAAATCTTTATTTCTTTTCATGCTTGGGTAAGCAGATGCCTTCCTCTGGATCATCCAGAATTGGGTTCTACAACTGAAGGCTTATTGAGTGGAACTACTCCACTCACTACAGGCCACTCACTACCACTCCTGGACCCCATGGAGAGAGGCCCGCACAATACCCTCAGCCCACCCAATAGATAATCTGTAAAAGCTCAAATGACAGTTGCTGAAAAGAAAAAACAGACCCATGCATTTAAATCCTTGTTTTCCAAAATATAATATAAAATGATGAGGCCTTGTAAAACAGTAATTTAATGGGCCTCTAATGCAATGTCAAATAAAACACACTTTTTTTTATTTTGATTCAATAAAACCTAATGAAACCTAAAAGAATAGAGTTGTGCTATCAATGACCCACAGAAATTCATGTTAAAGGAATCAAGGTAGCAGTCATTTCTGCAGGATATCAAGGAGAGTGCCAAACAGTCACGTGTTCCTGTTGATTAAATGGAAATGCTTATGTAGCCTTAGGGTAGGACTACACGTTTTAGGAGAGATCCGACGCACTGCGGCAAATCGCATGCGACAGAAGTAAGGTAAGGGAATGCATTGTCGGATGAAGTCGCAGCATTGATCCGACGCGACACGACTGTCAGATGCAGACGCCAGTTAGCGCCAGTGCGCAGTCATTGTAATAAAACTTACTTACTGAAAAAGTCGTTATGTTTGCTCCAAAAGATTACGACACCTTCAAGCACTTCTTAAGAGTGCGCAATTAAAACAATATTACCTTGCGAGATGTGAATTTTTATTCTTATTGGTGCGAATTGTTTGGCTCTTTGCGACTTTTATTCCATTCCCCCGTAAGTGTTTTACAAGTGGTCATTTTTACCACTGTTTAGTGGATCTGGGCCACTCAGTCATATCCTACTGTCAGAATTATGTTTGGACGAAGTTCCTGTAAACAGAAAGCCCTGCTATGAGTTTTTAGCCAAAGCAATCTGAGCATCTCTGCAGCTGGTCATTTATAATTAATATGGTGCTGTCTCTTTCCTCTCTATCTACTATTCACTCCTATGTTTTACCCTTACCTTTTCAATTATGCTCTTCATCTTTTTCTTCACTCTTTTCCCATACTGTCTCTTTTGCATCTCAGTTTCTTTTGTTTCATTCCCCCCCAATTTATTCATCCACTTTCTGTTCCCATACCTTTTCTAGATTCCTCTCGCTCATTTACCCCTCCTTTTGTCCTACCTTTCCCTTCTTTTCTTTGATCTACTTAGTTTCCATTTTAGGTAGTTCGATTGTATTTCACCTAATATGAGCTAAAACAGAGGTAAGCAGAATGACGTAGAAGTATGATTATTTAGTACATACAATTCCTGCTGCTTTTCAGGTATGGGACCTATTATGCAGAATGCTCGGGACCTAGGGTTTTCCGGATAAGGGATCTTTCTGTAATTTGAATCTCTACACCTTGTCTGCTAAAAAAAAATCATTTAAACATTAAATAAACTCAATAGGCTGGTTTTGCCTCCAGTATGAATTAATTATATCTTAGTCTATGGGAGATGGCCTTTGCCATAATCCTGAGCTTTCTGGATAAAGGGTCTCTGTATAATGGATCATATACCTGTACTACACATGTATTCGGGGGGAAGGGCATTGCTGGCATGGGATCATATTCAACATGAAGCAGTTCCTTTTTCATCTGATTTATTAGACATATCCACTAAGTTTGCCCAGGAGCAGAAACCTATAGCAACCAATAAGTGAACCTGCTGATTGGTTGCCATAAGTTACTGCCGCGAGCAAACTTAGTGCCTTTATTACCCAATAAACTATGTGTTGTATTTTGTGTTTATTTTTACCGAATCTCTGCAACTTTTCAGAGATCAAGAATTTCTGCTGTGTGTTTTCCAGCTGCACAATCATTTCCTAGGCTGGAATGCTGTCCTGATTGTGTAGATACTGGATTCTGCTACATCATCATACTGGGGGTGATTTGAGTCATGTCCCAACCAAAATTCTCAATTTTGCTCTTATGCCTTAAAAAATGGATGCTGATCTGTGTAATATCTCTATTTTATAAGCCTCAAGGGGAGGAGGAGGAAGCCTTTAAGACCAATACTTTGGTCTTGACAATCTCTCGCCTATAAAAGCTAATGATCAACCTTGTGAGCAAGACCAATGTTTTGGTCAGGAGACCTTTTCCCAAGAAATGCAACCACGTATGGAAGTTTCAGCCTATGAAATATGTCCAGAATGATAGTTAACACCACTTTATGGGGGTTTACCTTTATGTGTTAAATATGGTTATATGCACTGATTAATCCCCTCTCTTCTGTATAATTTATACCTCATAACAGTGATCCCCAACCAGTCCCAGTGGCCTCAAAGTAGGTGCTTAATTTTGAATTCCAGGCTTGTATGCAAGTTTTAATTGCATAAAAACCAGGTTTATCATCAAACAGAGCCTCTTTTGGCTGCCAGTCCACATAGGGGCTACCAGTAGCCAATCACAGCAATTTTCATGCTTGCATTGCTAACAAACTTTTTTTTTTACATATAAATGTGTCTCACAAGCAGTGGTGTAACTAGTCACTGGGACCCCTGACAAAAAAAATCTTCAAAGAGTTCACAGCAAGCGCCAACTGGTCTCCCACCTGCCCACTCCCTGCCCCCATGCCCGCCCAAACCACATACACTCCCCACGCCAGAGTCTCCCAGCCACCGGTATCCTCCTTCCCTGGCCTAAGGTAAGAGAGCAGGGGAGGGGGGTTCCACATGACTTTAGACAAAGCAGACCCCGCTGCCGAACCCCCTGTTCCACTCTCACCTGTGGGGTCTGCTTTCTCTAAAGGGCCGCCACTACTCCTGAGTAAAAAAGGTTGGGGATCCATACCTTATATTATATCCTAAGGTTTGAAGCAGACAAGGTGATTTTGAGAGTTTTGTTACCCAAACCTTTTTTCCATGAAAGAGGGGTCAAAACACTTAAAATTCCCTATAACGAAAAGGAATTTCCACCAAGTGCATTGGGCTGTCAGGTAACAGGCTCTTATTGCTGGTGCTTGAGCAACGCTTCACTTGACATCACTTGACAGTAGCGATGATCGAATTTCTCCCGTTTCGCTTTGCTGAAAAATTCACGATTTTCCTGCAACATTTGCAAAATTTGCAAAATGGCAAAAAATTTGCAAAAAAAAATGTGAAATTCAAACATTTTCACAAAAAAAACCGTGAAATGCAAACGTTTATATAAAAACATCGTCAAATTCTAACGTTTTCACTAAAGAAACATGAAATTTGAACATTTTCACGAAAAAAATTGTGAAAACCGGAAATTGTCGCCAGCAAATTTTCCCGGGAGATTCGTGAATTTATTTGCCAGTGGCAAAACGTGGAAATTCACCGCCAATTTGTGCCAGGCGAATTTATTCGCCCATCACTTCTGCTTAGTAGCACTAATCTAAATGGGATCATGAACCCTCTGCCACTGTGGGGTAACAAAACACTCAAAACAAAACAAGCAGAATTCAGACCTGTAAGTAGGGTTACCACCTTTTTATCAACCGGCCAATGATAATGGGGCAGGGGGTAGGACCAGGAGGGGGCAAGTAAGTGACATACAATTGGCGGCAGAGCTGTGGCATTCCTGGTTGAAGTGTTTTAAAGAACTGTAAGGAGGAAGGTTATGGGTGGGATGGAGGGGGATTGAGGCAGAACAACCAATCATTGCAAATTTACTGGCAGCTACATTGGAGGCAGGTGGCAACCCTACCTGTAGGCATTAGCCAGCCCTTTCCTCCAGCTTTATTATTATTCTATTCATGTTACACCAGCACATTTCATTGCCAGATGAAAAAGTGATAAGCATGTATAAGGAATGCCAAAGGGTCCAAAGGTTTATTGGTATAAAGTGTTCAGGGATTTAATTGGTGTAGGATAGTAGGTGTTCAAGATTAATGACCATAAAAGCTGGCTGCATAGTATATACAGTATAATAGCAAATAAAGCAGAAGGATCAAAGAACTACTGGGAAACTGATTTTAAGCTGCTTTGTGCCCTTGAAAAAGCCATGTCTGCCGAGAAGAATTTTCCTGCAGGAGGCTGAATAGACAAGACGGGGCCACTACATTTTTATTTATATTGTATTTTAATCAGCGATCAGATCTCTGCATTGTGTGCTTCTGTTACATTCTCCTCCAAGTGCCGAATAGTTCAGGAAACACAAGGTAATCACTCGCTGTTGTTCCCAAGCAAATGCATGAAGATGGAACTATGGGAACAAACACAAAATCACTAAAGGTTTGAAAAAGGCTCTAATTTACATCAACCATTGATGTAGTATGACTGGGATCTAATTTATGCTTATTGACTGCTCTTCTGTCAGGCAGACATTAGACTACACTGAATAGCAATAAAGCACAAAGGCTCCCGAGTTAAAAGGCTTCCATACTGTATGTGAGCAATTGTGTGCCTCTTTGTGTGTAAAAGAAATTGCATTTTTTTTAAAAGAACACTCTGTTCACATCAGTTTAATAGATTGTATTCTGTATTAAGCATGCTTATGTATTTCTTATAGTGCCCATGAAAGTCTTCCTGGATACCCAATATTTCTACAATTTGTTGAATTGTTTCCAAAAAGGCAAGAAAGTGCTCTTGTATCTCAAAGACGCAGAACATACATTTGCAAGTCAACAGCCCTCTGTGACAAACATTAATCTCAATACATTTGGAAGTAGCGACTGCTGACAAAAGTGACGTCTTATACGCCGATCCTGCGGTTGTTATGTTTAATACCCCATAAAACTGGAGCATAAACCCCTCTCATTCCCTGCTTTATGTGTTTACTGCACTAATGGCTTAATGCACCAGCCACAATAAAGCCAGAATGTTTGTTTGCCCAATGTATTTATGTGCACCACAAATCACTCTATTGTGGGAATTATGAAAACTCAGGCTTGGTGACTTTTAGGGTAAGGGCACGCGCTAAGATTCCGGAAGATTTAGTCACCTGGCAACAAAGCACCTCTTCTTCGGGTGACTAATCTCCCCGAAAAGCCTTCCCACTGGCTAGAATCAAAATTGACACGGTATGGCACTCGCAGTGGTGGACTGGGGCACCAGGGGCCCACCAAAAAAAACCTTAGACCAGGGGCCTACTCTCAGTACTATTATTCTTCCTTTCCTCACTCAACCTCTATTCTCCTAGTATCTATTATTCCATCTATTTAGCCTCTTTTTCTTATAGAAATAGGGAATGACCATGAAATAGGCCAAATGTTTAGCAGCATGAGGGCCCACTGACACCTGGGCCCACCGGGAGTTTTCCTGGTATCCCGGGGGGCCAGTCCGACACTGGGCACTAGGAAAGCTTTGTTTTCCGAAGACGCAGGATGGCACTTGGAGGGCTTCATTTTCCAAAGTCACCCAAAGTTTCCTCGTGAGGCAACTTTGGGCGACTTCGGAAAACAAAGCGATCTGAGTGCCATCCCACCGGCGATTTTAGCCGATGGGAAGGCTTTTTGGGGAGATTTGTCGGCGGGTGAGTAAATCTCCCCAAATCTTAGCGTGTGCCCTTACCCTTAAAGGAAAAAGGATAAACCAACAAACAAAATGAAACATATTGATAGAGTTATAATCTCAGCTTTTGACAATTCTATTGGCAGTGGGTTTTAGTCACCATGACACAAATCTTCTAAACTCAGTGCCACCTTTAGAGCAGTGGTTTTCAATCTGTGGGGACCCTAGGGGGGCCTGGAGCAGTAGATTGGGGGAGCTGAAGGCCACGTAGGGTCAGATCTGGGGAGAGTGCCTATTTAGTCTCCTACATATTCCTGGAAGTCCAGGATAAAGTTCAGATTTGGGGTGAGCTGAATAGTGGTAGTGAAATGAGCTTATAAAATAATATAATCCTTTAAAAGCCTGATTGCTGGCTGGGGAGGATTTAGCCCTCAGTGAAAAAACAGCGTTCAACGGACATTGATTACAGGTAATGCTAGTTATGAGCTAAGGAAGGACTTGATACAATTCTGGACCACAAAGATGGCCTAAAAAACACTACCTTTAAGGACCACTTAAGATCTATCAAAGGTATCACTTATTTTTAGTATAGCAAAGTCCTGCTGTACCACTTCCAATGTATAGCAACCCTAAACAGGAACCATAACACCAAAAAATTAAATTTAGTAAGTAATTATATTATGATGTACTGTTGCCCAGCACTGGCTTCAGAAAGACTGGTATCATTTATATAAATAAGCTGCTTTGTAGCCATGGGGGAAGCCATTCCAGAAATAAAAAAAGAGAAAAGGCACAGGTTACCTAGCACATAACAGATAAGCTCTGTAAAATGCAATGGATTTCAACCAACACCTCTGTTAACTGCTATGTAAACTGTGCTCCTTTTTTACAGTTTGAATGACTGCCCGATGGCTACACAGCAGCTTATTTATATAAATGAAAGTAGTCTTTCTGAAGCAAACACTCCAGTTTTGCCAGTGCAGAGTAACAGTACATTATAATTTAGTTACTTTTAAACACTTTCAGTGCTTTTGTTGTTTACCCTCCTCTTACCGTACAGGTTACTCATGTCAGGGGCATAAAGGCCATTCCATGTTTCTGCCCAAGGCGGCCTAGCCACCTCAGGACCCACTGCCTAACTTACTTCTGATGCCTTCAAGGCAGCAAATGCCACCGTTACCAGTGTTACCTCCTTTGCTTCACCCAGGGCACTAGTTATATAGCTGAGTGCTCTATACTTAGTATCATCAACACTCACAGGTTGTGTCCTCAACACAAACTCCCTGTTTGCACCACTGCTAAATACTGGATAGCTGAATGGCTTTCCCTATATCTGTATGGGTTTCCTCCCAATCACAAAAACATACAGACTGGTTTGACTGGTTCCTGATAAAACGGACCATAGATTCAGGGTCAGACTGGGCCAGAAGAACACTGGAAAAAAACAGATGCCCAGCCATTGTGGACCCAACCCAGGCCTGCTCCCTCCGAAAAAGGTCTCCTTCAATGTTCCCTCTAATTACTTCCGGGCTGTGTGTGCGAAAAATTCTTTTGTGCACTCATTTGTATATTGTGTGGCAGTTTTTAAAAACTGTGTGCTTGGGTCAGAAATAATACAAAATTTTGTGTTTTCAGTGGCCTCGAAATTTGTGTGCGTGTGGAGGAAGAAGGTAGGAGCAGGGGGGTGGAGGGGGGTTTGGTTCAGGCAGGGGGCCAGAGGGAGCTTTGTATCTGGGAGGCATCAGCCCATGTGTGCCCCGAGCACCCATAGCTGACACTGGGGGATTAGGGTTGCCACCTTTTCCGGAAACAATTACCGGCCTTCCTATATTTTTATCTTTTTTCCCTATCAATAACATTGGGATAAACCATAATTTTTACCGGCCAGGCCGATATCGGCCGGATGGCAACCCTATGGGGGAGTGAGTGTATTTTGGAGGAGCTGGAGATCTTGATTGGGGTGGGGGATCCACCAGGTGGCACCAGACACCCAAGTCCAACAACGCCTAGATCAGGGGTCAGCAACCTTTACTATCAAAATAGCCATTTTGCCCCCTCTTCCACTAGAGAAAAATAGTCTGGAGCCGCAAAACATAACACAGCTTATAAACTTTTAAAAGTTTTAACCTTTTTTTAATTTTAACTGTTACAACAACAGAATACAACAAACAGAAGTGCAGTGTGTATGTGTAGGCCTACTTTGAAATAAATTAAACACTTAATAGCCTTATTAAATGCTAGTGCTTAATTTAAGGTTGTCACCTTTTCCGGAAAAAAATACCGGCCTTCCTATATATTTACATTTTTCCCTATTAATAACATTGGGATCAACCATAATTTTTACCGACCAGGCCGGTAAAATACCAGCCAGGTGGCAACCCTAGTTTAATGTGACTTCTGTTTCTGAAGCTCCATGCTGATCTTCCCTCTTCTCTCGTCTTGCGTGTGTGACCTCGGTAAGGACCATGATGAATCATCTTGCTGTGGCTCGGTCTTGCCTGTCACTCCTGGGATGTCTTTACAGCCCTCGCAACTGAACTCAAGAAGCCGCCGCCAGCAGGTGAGAGGGCTATATAGACAACGTGACAGGCAAAGCTGCAAGACCGAGCCACAGCAAGCAGGATGAAGAGCCACATGAGGCTCCGGAGCCACGGGTTGCCTACCCCTGGCCTAGATAGTAAGCTCAACTGGGTCCAGTGAATGAGTTATAATCATGGATTTGTGTTTGACTCTCTTGAACACATATTAATAGTAATTAGGATAAAAAGAACATATGAGATATGTGTGCTGCTCCCTGTGTATGATTCACTGGCAAAAATAGCGGCACAGATAGAAAGGCTCAAGTGGTCTTATTAGTAACATGTATATAACTGGATCATCAATCAAACAGTAACCATGCAAAAGGTTTGGCACACAAATGTACCCTTACAAAACAGTCGATTTAGCCCCTTGGCACGCCCCTATAAGTAGTTACATGAGGGCATAACTCGCTTGTGATGTTGAACCGTACCATTAATCATTTGCACCCTAGACACAAATATTAAATTGCCAATTAGCTCATTATTAAGGGCTGCAAATGATTTTACGTACAGCGCTACATGTGCAATTAACACCTCTCTAAAAGGCCAGATCTGTAATACAACACATTACCGGCTCTATCACAGAACCGACAATTAGAAACGGAGAAAGTCATTTAATACATTTTAATAAACACGTTCATTCATTTATTTAATTAACTACGAAGAGAGAGGAGAATCTGTCACTTGCAGCTACGTTGATATGATCAAAATAATGTGGGGTTTTCATGGCAATTATGTAAAAATGCAGTTTTGCCTTCCATGTCCTTCTGGCCATCATTTGAAAAGTTCTAATTAGACGGTGGAAAGAAATGAAGAAAACTCAGCATTTTTTTTTTTTTTTCATTGTCTTCGCTTGGATTGTAATGAGATGACTCCCTACGCCAGGGAGAGAGTAGGATACAAAATACATGGGGTGGATGATAAGAGTCAGCAGAGATGGGTGATTGTATTCGTCATGCACCCTAGCTGAAGGGTGCTGGGTGACTTGTAGAAATACAAGCACCCATACTACTATTCTGCTTTAGATCCAACTGGCACAACAACAGCCCATTGTTCAGCGCTTTGCTGCAATCCAACTAAAAATACACAGCACTAAAATAGAATTAATGCCATTGGAGAAAAATAGTATTGCACGGTCCTTCTCATTCATGATTGCTCTGTGCAATCACACGCTCCCACTCCCATACCTATGCTGGAATTAGCTGCACTGAGCATAAAGTAAAGCATTGTAATTATCCACAGTGCGCTGAACAGAAATTAAACCGTAGCTATTCTGTGTTACTGCTTTGCAGCGAGTAAAAAACATTCCAGAGGTAATCGTCTTTTCTTTTTCACAGGATCTGAGCAGATTGCTGGAATGAATTTGTAGCGCGGGATTCAGGACTGGGGTATGAACACTGACAAAGGGAGAATGTCTTTATGTCAATGATGATTTGCCATATGCAGGCCCCATTATATTTATAAAGTAGGACTGTCCAATCTGTGGCCTGTCAGGCGTTGTTGAATTTCAGCTTCCAGCAGTGGTGATGGAAATTGAACTTAAATGTTCAGCTACAGTCTCTAAAACTATACAGTTCCTCAAGAACTATTATTCCAACAGCTCCAGACAAAGCCAAATTGACAATCAAGTTATCTATCTGTGTATGGCCAGCTGTAGGGCTAAACTACATGGGAGATTATGTTGGATTTTATCTTTTCATGAAACATTGCTAGATTATGTAGGATCCTACAAAATCTGATCCTGCAGCAAGTCGGATCAGATAAAGTCTCATAGTGTCTTTTCATTATGTGCCTGTATCCTACATGTATTGCAGTGATAAGGAAAAGTCTTTGTTGTAGAAAATATGTTGTGTTGGATGAAAAAAACTCCATGCAGTTTTCACATTTTTTCACTACCTTTTATTTTGACCCTTGCGACTACATCCGACTTCCCTACTATACCTGCTATCCAACAGTCACAGTCCCTTCCCAGAGACTATTATCCCACTGCTACCATAGGCACAATCTATCCCTACTATCCCACAGCCACAGTCCCTTCCCAAAGACTATTATCCTACTGCTACTATAGGCACCATCTCTCCCTACTATACTTGCTATCCCACAGCCAGACTCCCTTCCCAGAAACTATTATACCCGTAACCCACTGCTACTATAGGCACAATCTCTCCTTACTATACCAGCTATCCCACAGTCACAGTCCCTTCCCAGAGACTATTATCCCACTGTTACTATAGGCACCATCTCTCCCTTCTATACCTGCTATCCCACAGTCACACTCCCTTCCCAGAAACTATTTTACCTGTAACCCACTGCTACTATAGCCATAATCTCTCCTTACTATACCTGCTATCCCACAGTCACACTCCCTTCCCAGAGACTATTATCCCAATGTTACTATAGGCACCATCTCTCCCTACTATACCTGCTATCCCACAGTCACACTCCCTTCCCAGAAACTATTATACCCGTAACCCACTGCTACTATAGGCACAATCTCTCCTTACTATACCTGCTATCCCACAGTCACACTCCCTTCCCAGAGACTATTATCCCACTGTTACTATAGACACCATCTCTCCCTACTATACCTGCTATCCCGCAGCCATGGTCCAGTCCACATAATCTTGCCCCAATACAGCATCCCACACCAACATATTTGCTTTGATTAGACCTTTTGCATCTGACCTCTAGAAAATTGCATATCCAAGATTTTGTGACCAGGGGCGTAACTACAGAGGAAGCAGACCCTGCGGCTGCAGGGGGGGCCAGGAGGTATAGGGGGCCTATGAGGCCCTAATTACTAAGAAATGTCAATATATATTGGTAAAACAGGACAACCTCTGGAAATGTTGAGGGCCCTAAAATTAATTTGCTGTGGGGCCCAGTAGCATCTAGTTACTCCACTGTTTGTGACTATATATTATTCTCTTGTAACTCTTGCATGGAGGGACTGAGGTTTGGAGCTCATAAGCACACTTTTGCATGGAGTATGTGTGGCTGGTTGTCTTCTCATCATCTCCCACATTCCACATGTTGGAGGGTTAACTGGCTTCTGATTAGCCTGACTGTAGTGTGTGTCTGTACTATGTCTATTGTATTGTATGGTTCGATATAATTCAACGTAGCCCCATCTCTTTTCAAACAAGAAGTACCTCAGAGACAGTTCTGGCATTTAAAGAATGAAATAGGAACATGCATAACGGAATCACATGATCACAGCTAGTTTAAGAAACCTGTCCAATGTTTGCAGTGTAGCCGCCTGCCATTTACCCATGCATTCACATTTGTGCTAACAGGAAAGATGATGAACAGTTTCAGCTCTTTTCAAGTAAAAATATAAGAATATTAATGATAGAAAAGGCATACAGTAGCAGTCCTGCAGTAGAGATAAAAGCAGGGAGCAGTGACAGCTTTAAAGGCAGAACAGGGCTGCTGTTCCTATTAAGCAATCATTAAGGCTTATGATTGGTTTAACCTGTATACATGCTTCACAGGGAGCCGCTACCAAGCAAAGGGAAGGGATAAAAGAGAATTTGAAAAAAAATGATAACAACTAAAACAACACACTGAAAACATTAACTGATGTTACATCTCTCCTTAACCCCTCTGAATTGAGTGAACTTTGCAGTGGCCATCATAAATTGCCCTTGTCCTTCTCCTCCTGAGGATTCCATGAACACTTTCTCCACTTCTAACAGTACAGAGAAATATTGATTGATCCAGTGTGTGATGTTTTTTCTAATATATTCTACATTCTACCAAGGTAATGGAATATTATTTCCGTACGTTGGGGCGAGGAATTAGCCATTGATGTTGGTCTGGCAGCTGGCCAGCAGGCAAGGAAAGGTCAAATCTGCACATCAACATAGAAAGTACATGAGGAATAAAGCTGCCTTTTTTTTTGGAAAGAACACCAACCCACCCCACCGTCAGGTAGTTCACCTTTAAGCAGGGGCGTAACTATAGACGAAGCAGACCCTGCAGCTGGGGGTCCTAGGAGGTATAGCGGCCCCATACGGCCCTAATTCATATACAGTTTCAATAAATATTGGTAAAACATCTAAACATCTAAACATTATTTGCTGTGGGGCCCAGTACTATTTAGTTACACCACTGCCTTTAAAGGACAAGGAAAGTTAAACTAAAGAAGTAGCTAGAAATGTTGTACATTATGTTTTGGGCTTCTGTACCAACCCCAGGCAACACAGCCCTTTAGCAGTAAAGATCTGTGTCTCCAAAGATGCCCCAGTAGCTCCCCATGTTCGTTTCTGCTAATTCACATGCTCTGTGCTGCTGTCACTTACTGAGCTTAGGGACCCACTCACAATATACAATACACATAGAATAGAAAGGTCACAATATAAGGCTGATTAGTACTTAATATGGATAATTACTACATTGCAGCACAGAAACCAGTGCAACTAGCATCAGAATTTAATGATCAGCCCTGTAGCATTAGCTTGTATGACAAGCCAACCTTATTTTCATCTTGATAGTTTGTGATGACCCCTAAGCTTAGCTTCTCAACAGCTGCTCAGAGCCCACTGAGCATGTGAGTGTCACCGACACTTTCCAAGATGGCGACTCCCTGTGACAAGTTTGAAGTCCTGGATCATTGCTGCTATTGATACAAGCTGAAACTTTTGGCTGGTGCAATAAGTTCAATTTGGCATTTGTAGTTCTAGTCATTTTTAGGGTTTCCTTCTCCTTTAAGTTAACTTTTGTTATGTTATAGAATGACCATTTCTAAGCAACTAATTATTTATTTTTTACATTTTTTTTAATGATTTGCCATTTTCTAATTGTTCTGACTCTTTCCAGCTTTCAAACAGGTGTCACTGACCCCATATAAAAACCAATTCTGTGTAAGGGCTCTTACACACGGCCGTTCCGACCTGCGCTCCCCTGCGTTCCGTTTGTTGGCGTTCAGCCGCAGGGGAGCGCAGGAATAGACGCAAGTAATGATTTGAAATGGGGCTGTACTCACTCAGGCGCGTGTAGGCGCCGAACGCAGGAAAAATGCAGCATGTTGCGTCTGAACCTGCGTTCGGCGCCTACACGCGCCTGAGTGAGTACAGCCCCATTTCAAATCATTACTTGCGTCTATTCCTGCGCTCCCCTACGGCTGAACGCCAACAAACGGAACGCAGGGGAGCGCAGGTCGGAACGGCCGTGTGTAAGAGCCCTAAAGCTACAAATGTATTGCTATAGCTACTTATTAATCAACTTTCCATTCTGGTCTTCTGCTATTCCTACTTTTTGGGCCCTAGCAACCAGATAGCTGAAACTGGAGAGCTGAATAAAAAGCTAAATAATTTAAAAAAAAACAAATAATAAAAAATAAAAACCAATTGCAAGTTTTCTCAGAATATCACTCTCTACATCATACTTAAAGTTAACTCAAAGGTGAACAACCCCTTTAAGTCACTGCTTGGGTTGTATTCAGGTCCAGAGCTGCTCTAGGTGTTTGGTACATACACAGATCAGAGAAGAGACAGACACCCCTCCCTCTCAGCTCTGCCAGCCAATTTAGCAGCAAGTCTCCAATTGGTGGAAATTTGTTTTTCGAGTGATTTTTGTATTTACCATATACGCACCATCTCCTAAAGCTGCCTCCCTAAGAATAGGCTCACGGGTACCTATATATATTGTAAATGGCCCTGGTCAATACTGCGCTCTACAGTAATGTATGGTGAATGCCTTATTATAGGTAAGCAATATGGCATCACCTTTCCTTATGTATAATTGCTCTTGGTACAATCTCATCTGTGCTCTTCATACTTTTCTTTCAATTTAAGGCTAAATAAATAGTTGATAAACTGTATTGATAATGGAGGAATGGAGGCTTTGAGCCAACGGTAAGCCGTGTTTGTAAATCCAAGAAAACCAGCGGCTTATTTACAGGCAAAGCTGTTTCCACCAGTTTAAAATAACAGATTACATTAGCGATTGCAGTAAAGCTGGCTACGTGGTGGAAGGGGTTAACTTGACTATATGTTGCTAAGACTGATCCGGCTGCTCTCTGAGCTGAGCTATCAGGATATAATCAAGGACGGCTTCTCTCCTGGCTTCAATAGAAGATATCAGTCAGAAAGCGTCCACTTGGGTGTTTATTGTGTGCCATCTTAAGGCACAATTCTGTCTTTCCTTCACTGCTCTTACAGTATATTCAGATATCCAATAGCTATTTTGTTTCTGATGGGAATTGGGAAGCGTTTCTGCAATAACTACCTTTCCTGCCATTAAAATCTAGTTGCTTCCAGCAATGACGAGACCCGTGAAAGAGAAGCCAGTGATGTTGCTATGTCAAAGGGAGGGGGGGGGAAATAACCTCTAGAGAGAAATTATATCCATTATAGCAGAAGAATGAAAAAAGCTATTATAAATATTGCAAAAAAAAAAAAATAATAAAATCCCAAGATGACAGTTTAGATATCTAGACGGCAAAGCGGTTCATTCACAACAGTGTTTGTCATGTTTCCAACAAACATTATTCCAAGAAGGATGGGTGGCTGATGTATTCTTGCCTGTGGATGTGTTCCACCAAAGGCAGATTCCAAAAAAATGTGCTACCCATGAACATGTCACAAACACAGTTTTTCTTTAGGAGATATATTTGTTTATACTGAGAGAGAAGTGGGGGGGAATAAAAGGGGGAAAACACAATTGCATTTGAGGCTGTCAGAACAAAGGAAATTTAATTTCAAATGTCCTGTTTTGACCTTGGGCAAATAGGAGGCTGAGGATATGGATTTAGTTAAGAGAGAGTATAAATGAAAACAATTTGTAGGATGCTTGTGAACATAGTGTCCTTCATTTATGTGATAAGGCCACCGCTTTCTCCATCTAATGGATTCCAGCTGCTCATCTCCACTACTGTGGCTGAAAAACATAAATTACAGGATTTTAAATGACTGCATCGGAGGGAGGGAGAGCAAGAAAAAAAAAAAAGAAGAAGATATTCAGAAATCAGCATTAGACAGATGTACACATTCATTCGTATACAGCTTGGCCTCCAAACGGTGACAGTTTTAATAAAAGTATTTATTCCTGTTACTGTTTCAGTAAAAAATAACTGATAGCAGATGTATCACTTTTAAAATCATATTGTGGGGAAGCATAATGTATTTTTATTATACTTGTCTCCCTGTTCCTGTTTTGACAGCATTCTGACATGTGATCTATCTGTCAAAGGCGCAAATTTTGCTTTCATCTCGTATACCAGTTGAAGGAAGATGAAATGCACTTTAATTACATAGAATTTTTAGGCATGTGCTTTGCGGGAACATGACCATTGCTCCTCCTTGTTCTTTCTCTGGCAAATTGATCTACAAGGCACTAAGTATATTGTAAATGTATGCAATAGTGTAGGTCACTGCTTACTCACTTGAGCATGCATGTTTAGGTGAGTTAAAATATGACAGTATCAGCTGCTCCTTGTACGCTAGGTTCTGTTGCAGTAGTTCCCAAAATGTGGGGCTATTCCCTTTAAGTTGGCTTGGAGCAGAGGCAAGAGGGGTTCAGTCAAAGAAACATAGAAATCTCTTATAGATGCACCTGAAAGCCCAGGTTGAAGGTCATTTGGGTTTGGGTGGTGTTAGGGGTGAATGATATCCTAGGTATTATTGGAAATATAGTCAATGATTATGGCTGAAACATCAATGTTTCCCTCTATATGTTACCTTGTTATAAGGGGGAGCCCTGACTAAAGGTTGAACTCTTAAGATGGGCTTGAACTGAAAAAGTTCAACAACCATTGTTCCATAGGGTAAGAAACATACAAAGTAAGCAATTCTGCCCAGTTGTAAATATCCTTTCTTTACTAGTGTAAGGCTATAGTAAAATGGAGGGGCACTTTTACTCAGAACTATCAGCTTTACCCAATATTTGCTCAAGACACTCAGATGTGGGCACTTGCACTGGTGTGTGAGGCACAAGAATGGGTGCCAGCTGTTCTTATAACTTATAATCAATGAGGTAATACAGGAACAAGGAACATTCATGGATAGGAATATAATCACAGCACCAATAGTCAGTATATATCCCCACCGGGGGGGGGGGGAGAGAGTGTGAGAGAGAGAGAGAGAGAGAGAGAGAGAGACTCCCAGCCTTCAGCCTTTGCCCTAAGTGGAGCTGGAGCCCCAGTGGTGTCTCTCTAGACCACAGGTCCCCAACCTTTTACCCATAAACCACATTCAGATGTAGAAAGAGTTGGGGAGCAACACAATCATGGAGGTGCCAAATAAGTTCTATGGTTGACTGTTTAGTAGCCACTATGTAGTCAGGCAGTGTAAGGAGTATCTGTTTGGCAGTACATCTGGTTTTTATGAAACCAAAACTTGCCTCCAAACCAGGAATTCAAACCAGGAATTCAAAAATGTGCACCTACTTTGAGGCCACTGGGAGCAACATCCAAGGGGTTGGTGAGCAACATGTTACTCACGAGCCACTGGTTGGAGATCACTGCTCTAGACCCTAGCTCTGACTTAGGGGTTATTTATAAAGGATCAAGTTGTGTTTTCCACGAAAATTCAAGGTTTCGAGTTTATTTTTTTTGTCAAAATTCCCATTTCCAGGATAAAAACCCCTCAAATTTCTCCAAGATTTATTATACCCCAACGATGGAAATAGCTTGAATCAGAAAATGCACCATCTAAAACCTGTCAATCCAATGGCAGAGGTCCCTTGAACCATTTGAAAATGTTAATAGCCTTCATAATGTTCGAGGTTTTTTTCAGAGGGTTTTGCCCGAAATCTCAATCAGTTTGAACGATTTGAGTTTCAAGGCCATAAAAACTCTATAAAGGCTTAATCTAATTTGCCACAGACCACCTGTTCAGTTGTCAAGCTCACAATTGGCTGCCTGGGGTTCAGATATCTAAAATCTGGCCTGATCTGCCAAGTTCTGACCCACTTACATCATTGTCACACTACCCTAATGTAAATCCACCCCTCCTTAGGGCAGACAAACGCTCAGATTCAGGGGGAGATTAGTCGCCCAGCGACAAATCTCATCTTCGGGGTGACTAATCTGCCCGAACTGCCTCCTGCCGGCTAGAATGTACATCTTCAGCGGGATGGCAATCGTTGTGCTTCGTTTTCCGAAGTCGCCGGAAGTTGCCTCACAAGGACATTTCAGGTAGCTTTGGAAAACAAAGCACTCTGAGGCCATCCCGCTGGCAATTAAGATTCTAGTCGGCGGGAGGCAGTGGCCCCGAAAGAGAGGCGATTTATCACCGGGCAACTAAATCTCCCCTAATCTGAGCGTGTGTCTCTGCCCTAAATGTCATTCTACTGCCCCATGACATAATCAGCCTTTCCCTCAGTGTTATTGTATGACCCCTTGGTGTCAACCTCTGGTTTTATAAATGAATGTTAATTATTAATGTGTTCTGAAGAATCATGTTGACTGAACTGGCGTTCCACTAATCATCTGTACAACCTTATTTTGTTAAATCAATCACCTTTAAAGGGCTTGTTCCCCTTTAAATTAATTTGATTAAATTAATATGACAATTTCCAGTCGGTTTTAATTTTTTATGGTTTTTCTGTTATTCAGCTTTTGGAATTTCAGCAGCTATCTAGTTGCTAGGGTCTTGTTTACCTTAGTGGTTTGAGAGCTTTAGCACACAGGCAGATTCGGGGAGATTTAGTCGCCTGGCGACTAATCTCCTCTTCTTCGGGGCAACAATCTCCCCTCCTGCCTTCCTCCTGCTCCTCATGAGGCAACTTCGGGCGACTTCGGAAATTGAATCGCGGCGAGTGCTTCGCCGCTGGCGATTTTTCATTTTACCAGGCGGAAGGCAGTTCGGGGAGATTGTTGCCCCGAAGAAGAGGCGATTAGTCGCCAGGCATATGAATAGGAAAGGGACTGAATAGAAAAGTTTTTTGGCTGCTGAAGTCAGTGAAAGCTGGAAAGACATGGAAGAGGAAGACAAACAAATAATGTAGACCAATTGCAAAGTTGCTAAGGATAGGACATTGTATAGTATACTAAAGCTTAACTAAACCACCCCTTTAAAATGCCCATGCTGCAAGTCTGATTAGTAACCAGAAACCTGCGATAAACCTTCAAACACAGAGCCAAAGTCCATATAGATTTACTTAACTGGGTTAAATATCAAATAGATTTAATTGATACTAATTCTCATACTCATTTTCTGCTCAGCGTGACATTTGTGTCATCCCTTGGCCAGCAGCGCATACAGCAATCACAAACCCCTGAGCATGTTCAAAGACCACTGGGCACAGGAAAATGGCTTACCATGCCGAGATACGAAATAAGGAGTTAACTGGGAGGAAAGGGACATCAAATAAATTCTCCTTCTAGGTAAGATCATCCATTATATATTTAATTTGCTGCACAAACTGGTGAAACCTGCTTCTATGCAATGAGAGTCATGGGCTCCTGAATTTATTTCTGTGCTGGAATATCCTTTCTGTGTCTGAGGGAGGATATAATATTTAAGAATGATGGTACAGCTCCTCTCTCAAGGCACAGAAAAATCACGATAGCATTCTTGCTGGAGACAATGGGAAGCTGGAACTGTGCAAAGCATCGGATTTTATGTTCCTTGTAAATTCACTGGTATTACTGGTATAGCTTTTGTCACTATAGTTATAAAACAGCAAAAATCAGAAAAAAGGATTCATAATGTAAATTGTGCATATATTTTACTGCACCAGTGATAAGGGAGACCATATATTTAGTTGGCCCTTTGCCAGTGCCGAGCAATCTATTTCCCTTTGGAACTGCATAAAAAAAACATTTTCCTGGTGTCTATTCCCTCTATTTATAGACCTGCATGTGGTGACATCACAAAAGACGTGGGGTCAGGCAACCACTAGTTTATAAATTCAGGGGCCGGAAGCCGGCAGGGTGAGGTCACGGGCGAGGAGAGTGGAAGGGAGTGCGCAACCCGAACCTGCCTCAAAGATCTTTTGTGGCCTGAACCTGCCCGATACCTATAAAATCTTTGTACTGCAGGCATAATAACAATTGAGCACACTTGATCAAATGAGCACGCTTTAGTTGTTTCTATAAAGCAACAGACCCCCAATCTCACCTCCCCCAATTCCAATGTCTTTGGTACAGGTTATATGCAAGATGCTGAAGTTAAATCAGTTATTAGGTTGGTTAAGGGTTTCAGTTAACGTTTAGTATGATGTAGGTAGGGTTGCCACCTTTTCTCGAAATAAATACTGGCTTTCCTATACTCTTGCCATTTTTCCTAATAATAACATTGGCATCAAGCATCATTTTTACAAGCCAGGCCGGTAAATACCGGCCAGATGGCAACCCTAGATGTAGGGAGTGATATTCTGAGACAATTTGCAGTTAGTTTTCATCTTTAAGTATTTGTGATTTTTGAGTTATTTAGCTTTTTATTCAGCAGCTCTCCAGTTTGCAATGTCGGCCATCTGGTTGCTAGGGTCCAAATTACCCTGGCAACCATGCATTGATTTGAATAAGAGACTGGAATATGAATAGGAGAGGGACTGCATAGAAAGGATGAGTACTAAAAAGTAGCAATAACAATTTATTTGTAGCCTTACAGTGCAGGACCAGGCCAGAAGGGTGCCCCAGGCAACCCGGCTGGCCACGCTGCCCCCCCCACGCATACACGTGCATACTGGGGCAGACGAGTGTGCATATGTGCGGTTGGTATGTTTGAATTCTAATTTCAAAGTTTTTTTAATTCGAAATTCGACCCTTGATAAATATGCCCCTAAAAATTTTCTTTTCAAAATATTATATTAAAAGTTACCTATAGGTCACATTGATTGTTTTTTGCTGATAGTTCTGCTTTTGTAAGTAATTGTTAGTTGAAGTTCCTAAACCTGACTGTTTTGCCAACCTGACTGTCCCAGCTCAGTCTGTCAGTTAGAGTTTCTAATGCTTATGGACTCCTGCTGCACAAATATGGCAGCCCCCTCATACAGGAACATGGGGCATCAGACACAGGGGTGATCCTGGCCCCTCCGCCGCCCGAGGCAGCATCAGTTGCTGCCGCACCCTCCCTCCCCCGTGCACTTACCTTTTTGTGCCTGAGGGGGTCCGGGTTGGGGTCCACCAGGGCAGCAGAGAGGGCCAGTACACTAGCGCAGAGAGCCTTACTGCACTCTCTACACTAGAAGAGTAGAATTTACGGTTTGAAAACCAGAAATTCGGCTCTTAAAGTACCAGGAGCAGCATTTTTGCCGCCCCTGGTATCTAGTGGGGCGCTGCCGCCTGAGGCGACAGTCTCAAGTCGCCTCATTGGCAAAGCATCCCTGATCAGACAGGTAATGTAAAAGCATCAGGCAAATACTTTATGGCAAAATTATAAATAGCATTCAAAGACAATGTTATGATAGATATAAAAATTTTTATTTTCTGGTGTCTCTTTAAAGTATTGATATTGGTGGAGGTGAGTAAAAACCAGAAAGGTAGCCACTTGTGCAGAACTATATAAACACTAACGAGGTTGACATGTATAGCAGGGATTTCAATTCTGATTGGGGTTGGGGTGATGGAAATGGTTAGTACCACTTTTGAGTCCATTGGAATAGTTTCTAGATGTCACATCTCCGTGTGGCACTACCAGATGATTCAGCTGACCAGGTGCAAGGGTTACTAAGAAATGGGCAGGGTGGGAGGGTGTAGAGTGTGACTTATATTGGTGTACAAGTCTTTAAAGAGGTGATCTACACTATTAAATTGCAGGACAGAACAAATCTGGTCTACAAATTGGTTCTCACACATTATTGAGTGTGTCTATGATCCAGCAAACTGAGCCCATCTCATATTCTTCAACTAAATCAGATCACATTCATAAGTTCAAAGCCATTGGGGTAACAACCTTGCACATCTCCCAATAAAATAGCCGAGTGTTTGGCCCAACTGACATTGCAGCATGGATCAATGCCACAGGCAAGTACAATATAGACTGTCCCAATCTTCACTCCAAGCCTGAATAAACATTGTATCTAGGGCTGCCTTGTATTAAATTGTTTATCAAGTGCAAAATCCTACAGTGGACCCTAAACAACTTGAAAAGCAAGGTTTCTGCTTGAAACAGAGGCCAAAACTGGTTAAAATTCCTTACCTTGGGCATACTATAGGGGCGATAAAAATGATATACACACTTTACTGCAATCTGTGAGTTTCAAGTGTTAAAGGAGTGGTTCACTATAAATTAAAAAAAAAATTAATATGTCATAGAATGGTTAATTCTAAGCAACGTTTCAATTGGTCTTCATAATTTATTTTTAATAGTTTTTTAAGTGTTTTCCTCCTTCTTCTGACTGGTTCCAGCTTTTCAAAGGGAATCATTGACCCAAAAAACAAATGCTCCGTAAGGCTACAAGTTAATTGTTTCTGCTACTTTTTTATTACTCATCTTTCTATTCAGGCCTCTCCTATTGATATTTCAGTCTCTCGTTCAAATCAATGCATGGTTGCAAGGGTAAAATGGACCCTAGCAACCAGATTGCTGAAATTGCAAACTGGAAAGCTGTTGAATAAAAAAGCGTAATAACTCAAAAACCACAAATAATAAACTAAATGCATCAAACTAAATGTTGATTTAAAAGGAAAATTTGCCAGTCAAGCATTATTTTTACTTTATGGCACATGGTGCAACCACACTGGTCTAACACCCCATAAGACGGCTTTGACCTTGACTAGAGTTATGGTGTTTCTGGATGCCAGTGGGGCATTGGGTGCAGTACAATTAATGGAATATGGCAGAATGTCAAAGTCATATGGGGAAAGTGTGAGAAGCCCCAACATTTTAACCTCACATTCATCTGAAATGGGACAGCACAAAGCACTAGTAGAAATGAGGTAGAAGAATTGTCCCACTGGGTGCTGAGCCAATTTGCATGCACAGCTTTACTCTAATTCCAGGTTTCAGCTCAACTCTTACAAGCACCAACCTACAGCAGTGAAGCAATGTTTGTAGGTCACCATCACTGAGCAACACCAGGTTCCCAAAGGCTGAAAAGAAGGTTCCATGGGTATTTTATGGAATGGTCTGTAGTTTGAGATGGGGAACAACAAAGGAAGCTTTAGCTGCAGACTTAGATCTGTCTCTGTCTAGCTGCATAGATCACATCTGACTGAAATTCCTTATTTGCATTATACAGATTTATATTTCTATTACAGTTTTGGTTCTTGAACTGTTGAGGTGAATGGCGCATTCTCATTAATACCAGTTGATAGTCTCCAGGGTTCATGGAACATAACAGACACATTATACTACCAGAGAGCCCAGAATGACATACAGTATGTATAGATTCATAGCTACATAGTTAAATTTGGGTTGAAAAAAGACCAAAGTCCATGAAGATCAACCCCTCCAAATGAAACCCAGCATCCATACATACACACACACTCATATAAACGATATATACAAATATCTATAGATATATCCATAGCCTTGGATATTATGCTTGTAATAATACTTGTAATGATTCCTTTTATACCTGTCTAATGCTGATGTGAAATGGCTTTGGCTGTAACTCTACTACAAACCTTCGTGCCTCTCATGGATCTATTTGACCCTTATGCTGCAAAGGCTCAGTAGGGCTTTTTTATGATGCTTTTTAAGGCCCACCCCATAGATCAGTAAACCCAGCTACATATTCTGTTCCTAAGCCATTGAGGTAAGGGCAGAACATTTTCTTAACCAAGACATCTAACCACGTCCCATATTTGTCTAGTTTCTGCCTGCAGGTCCTGCCTCTCCCCTCAATGTTTTTTTGGAGGACAGGCTGTTGATATAAGGTTAGAGTGAGACTGGCCCACTAGGATGCCAGGAAAACTTCAATTGTGCCGAGGGGTAAGTGGACCTGCTCCACTAAGAAGAATAGGACACTATAGTTCTGTGCAGAGAATCTCTCTAGAACGAGGCTTAGTCTGTGAACCATGGGTTTAAGTCAGGGGTATGTTCTATCTCAGTAATTCCCTATTAAGTTCACATTAAGCTGGGTCAGTAGTAGCTTTCCTACCAATACTGGATGAAGGATCAGTGAGCATTACGTGCCATTCTGCATTGGTGATTCTAAACCAAACACCTGCCTTGGGCTAAATACAAGTGTAAACATGAAAGATATTGTACTATACCAGATTAGACTATATCCCCAAACTATTATATTAGCCCATTAGTGTATATAGATATATAGCTTTAAAACGGAACACATATGGAATCCACAGCCTGCATGGCTAATTAGCAATTCATTTAGATCATGAGTGGCCATACTTTACTAATGCGAGGTTTGAGGGTAGGACTACACGGACGTTTTAGGCGCAATCCGACGCGCTGCGACAAAATGCCAGTGTCAAGTCGCATGCAACGGAAATAAGGTAAGTGAATGCATTGTCGGATTGTGTCGCATCTTTCGACACGACAGTCGGATGCAGACGCTGCGCGCTGCGTCTGCATCCAACAGTCGTGTCGGATCAGTGCTGCGACTTCATCCGACATTTCTATCTCTTACCTTAATTCCATCGCATCCGATTTGACACAGACGTTTTGTCGCAGGGCATACGATCGCACCGAAAACGTCCGTGTAGTCCAACCCTCAAATGGGTGTGGTGGCAACCCTAATCCCAAATAAGATATAATTACTCCTTATTGAAAGCAAAACTTTTCTAGTAAACTTAAGGTTCCAAATTACATAAAGATCCCTTATCAGGAAAACCCCAGGCCCCAAGCATACTGGAAAACAGGTTGCATACCTGTAACCTGCATTTGTATTTCAGGACACAGAAACCTTGTTTTTTTTTCCAGTAGAACTTTCTATTTCAAGACATGAAGACGCCTCTCATTGTTATGCCATTGCTTGCTGTCGTTAAGTGCAGATCTGTCTTCACAAGCTGGGCTGTCACAAAACATCATAACACAGTGTTTGTACACTGCATAACAAGGGCAGAATAGATAGGCTGTCACATTCACCTGCGCGGGAGGCATCAGGCTTTCTGCTTCCGATTTAACCGTTAGAATCGTATCCAGGCGGCAGAATGCAAATGGTTAAACTGTTAAAAAAAAAGTTTTAATATATCTTGCCGTGGAAGGAAACAGAGCAGAAGATTAATGGAGTGAGTACTGTGACATCAGAAGCAAAGGCAGGCCCAATTTATCTTAATTAGTACAGTCTGTAACTAATCACTTGGGACCTTATTCACTTAAGATTGTCTTCCATTCAGTGCCTGTGGCACACAGCCTTATTGAATATGGTGCTTAATGAGCACTTTAAATAAGGCAGGGAAATGTGACTTCTCAAAGCCGCCTGCAAGTCAGTGGCGAAGAAAAATCATGCCAAAAGCTCAGGGATAACGTTTAATAAAGTGACAGCTCCCACAACTCCTTGTTTTATTAATGAGGGGTACCTCATTATAAGAGATAATGGGGACTCTGCTGGAAACAATACAGAAAATGCATTAAAAAGCGATTAGTAACACACATGGGATTCAAGCGGTCTATTATGCGTTTCGAGCGCCTAGACAGTTAATGGGAGGGAAGAAAGGAATGACAGATGTCGCCTACCGAAGAGGGAGAAGGACTTTGGGAATGTGGCAACACAGAGGTCAGACGGTAAAGGACACATCGTATCAGATGGCAGTGCCACTGGCTGAATCGTTTCCATGTCTTCCCTTACAGGGATTAAGATGAGACTTGAAGAACGGATGACTTTGGCAAGACAGCTGTCAAACGAGGTCAGCAAAGAAAGGATTATCACTGAAGCGGAGAGGCATAGGAGGTATAACTGTTTAGCAAGGGAAGAACAAACACAAACAACTCAAACATCAACATCTGCATGACAAAAAAACAGGTCAAGGAATTATATACTAGAGAATGAATAAAACCCTGACATTCATAGATTTCCTTATATAAAACCTAAATTCAAATTGGCAGTCAAGGTTACAGAGTTACTGTGGATCTACTCAAATTTAACTTTTCCTTGACTGATGGCGTAGTCACTGATTCAGAAAACCGTGTTTACTTTCTGGTGACAAAACAGCAGCCCTGTCTTGCTTTATGGCAGGTCATTTCTACATAACCGCTCAGGATCAGAGCCAATGTCTCCCAAGGCACAACGCACAAGTCTCACTGTTTTTTTTTTTTTTTCAAACAACATTTTTTATTTGAGCAACAGTTGTAAGATCAGTTATCCATTATTACATACATACTGTCCTGCACAGAAACCAAGTACAATTTTACAGTAGAGGTATAACAACGACCGTGCCGAACAGTCGCAAAGATTACCAACAAGCAAAGCATATACTCAACATGCCGCGGCCAGTTCAGGTTGGGTCTGTGCGGCCAAGGTTACATTCAGAATCCACGTGTGCAAAGATGGAGGGTGAATTGCATTAGTGAATGCCAGATACATATAAAAAAAAAAGAAAAAAAAAAAAAGAAAAAAACAACTCAACACAGTATGTAAATGTGGATAACATAAAAACCACTATGTTCTGCAACAAACAAAGAAAGAAAGAAGAAGAAAAAAGAAGAAAAAGATGATGATCATTTAAAGAACACTGTCTATCTCCGTACAGGTCTCACCATGTCTCCAAAGCTGCGATGCCAGAAGCCCCATCCAATATGCCGGACACACCAAGCTACAGATTGATAGGAGGGTCACCACTCACCGTCCTAGTGATATACCATTCTGTATAGTGAAAACAGTCATGTAGCCTTGTCTTTACCGCATGTGGACATATGTCAATAAATGTTTCCCAAGTTTCAAAGAACCGTTTGACAATTGTATTCTTATTTAAAGAGGCTTCTGTCCAGTCCATGTGAAAAACTCTGACTAACTTTTCCAAGAATAGTTTAATGGTGGGGGGGGTAGTCGTTATCCATACTTGTAATATCGTCTTCCTTGCTACCGCTGATATTATCAATAAAAGCCTCCTAGCACCCTGCGTAATTCTACAATGATCAGTCGGAATTTTACCCCAGATTGCCCAGGCAGCTGACAATGGGACGAAATTCACTAGATGCCTGGTTGCATAATCTCGTACCTGAGTCCAAAACCGTCTAATGTATGGACAGGACCACAGGCAATGTATGAGATTAGCTCCAGTTTGTTCACATTTAGGGCAGCTACTACTATCCCTTCTCTGCATTACATGAAGGATTTCCGGGGTCAGATAAGTTCGGTGCAGCAGGTTCAAAAACATTTCCCTATAGATGCTAGATGGCAGGGTGCGCCATGAGTACATATACAGTTTAAATACCTCTTCCGTGGTCAACTCTGGTATGTCTACTGTCCACTGTCTAGGTCCTTTAGGTACACTGTCATAGTCTATAGAGTTGTGTAGGAACTTATAATTCAGCGATATGGTGCCCCTCGTGGAGTTAGTTCGTAAAAGGAACCTGTCCAATGCATTGTCCCAATCCTCATCTGTTAGGAGCCGTATAGTCCTGCTGGTATATGTTTGAGCTTGTAGAACAGCAAACACATTATGTTGTAGGAAGGGAAAAGTGTTTTGTAATTGTACAAACGTTAATGGCTTACGTGTGTCCCTCATTGTTAATTGGCGAATTGTCGTCACCCCTTCTTTGTCCCAATTCTGATAAATTGTCAAAGCCCGCCCATTCTGGAATTCAGGGTTGGATAAGAGAGGTAGGTATAAAGAGTGGCTGCTATTCAAGTTATTCTGTTTTCTTAACTCTTTTCTCACTGTTTTTTAACTTACAGCCTCCTGAATATTTGAAACATGTGGAAATGTACAGGGAATGTCTGGCCTAATTATCCCCAACAGAAATGCATGTAACAGGATTTGTCTCTCCCCCCCCCGCCCTATTAACAGAAACTGTAGAATTGGATGAAAAGCAGATGAAACGTAGTAACATTTCCACTAGAGAACTGACATTAGGATATCTATATATATATTTTATATAATTTCCAGCTCCCAGCCTATGGCTGCCACACACCACAGTGTGATAGGGACCTTAGATTGTAAGATTTACCGGGCCAAAGACTGATGAATAATCTCTGTATAGCACTGTGTAATATACAATGAAACCTCAATTTTACATCCGATTTTAAGTTTTGCCTCATTTTACATTGTTGTTTTGTGATCCCTCCTATATATTATGCATAATACATTTCCCTGATTTTACATAATTTTTATTGTGGGCCCCCTGAAAACCGTAAAATGGGGGTTCTACTGTATCAACAATTAATCCTGATTAACTAGGGAGAAGCTGCACATTTCCAATTAGCAGATGAAGAACTAGGCACAAAACGGGACACATAATTGCACCCATACACAAAGTACATGTTCCTGCTTGCACGAGCAAGTTAACGTTTAGTATAGTATGACCAATTCTAAGAAACTTATAATTCTAAGAAACTTTTATTCAGGCATCGCTTATTCATATTTCAGTCTCTAATTCAAATGATTTAATGGGATACTGTCGTGGGAAAACATGTTTTGTCAGATACATCAGTTAATAGTGCTGCTCCAGCAGAATTCTGCACTGAAACTCATTTTTCAAAAGAGCAAACAGATTTTGTTATATTCAGTTTTGAAATCTGACATGGGGTTAGACATATTGTTAATTTCCCAGATGCCCCCAGTCATGTGACTTGTGCTCTGATAAACTTCAGTCACTGTCCTGCAAGTTGGAGTGATATCACCCCCTCCCTCCCCCCCCCCCCAGCAGCCTCACAACAGAACAATGGGAAGGTAACAAGATAGTAGCTCCCTAACACAAGATAGCTCCCTGGAAGATCTAAGAACAGCACTTAATAGTAAAAGTCAAGTCCCACTGAGACTGATTCAGTTACATTAAGTAGGAGAAATAACAGCCTGCCAGAAAGTAGTTCCATCCTAAAGTGCAGGCACAAGTCACATGACTGGGGCAGCTTGGAAACTGACAACATGTCTAGCCCCATGTCAGATTTAAAAATTGAATATAAAAAAAAAATCTGTTTGCTGTTTTGAGAAATGGATTTCAAAGCAGAATTCTGCTGGAGCAGCACTATTAACTGATGTGTTTTGGAACATGATAGTATCCCTTTAAGCATAGGGTCATTTATCCATAGGCCTCACGTAGAAAGCTAAATTGTGCCCAAATATTTGTGCCTCCTGTATCCCAACCGACTGCACTGGACAGCAACAATTATCCTGGAAATCTGAAAAAGAATGTTGCATGGTGGGTAAAATGCATACCGACCTATGCTTATTATTTGCATTTCCCCATCATTTAATAAATGATTTATCTAAGCTCCACTCAATTCCAAAATTCTCCTTTAACCAGAGGTTAAAGGAAATGTAAAATGTCCCTTTTGCAATTTCCATAACTTATCTCATTTTATTAGGTTTCAAGATTATATCATTTGTTAAACTGCTGATATAATAAATCTGAAACAACAGCACCACCTGCTTTCCCTTTAAAGAAAGGTGATTTATAACCAACCTGAAAACAGGATGAATAACCTAAACCGAGACACATAATCCAGTTCATAGTGATTCCTTTTCCAGCAGAACCTCCATTTCACGCTTCTCCAGGGACCGGGATAAATGTGATGGAAACAGCAGCAAGGTGTGAAATCGGGGAGAAGCTAAATTAGTTCTGGGTTTATTGGACTAAAAAAAAAAAAAGACAGTGTACATAACAGGAAAATGTAAAATGCACCAATGTTAAGGGGACATTGAAACAGATGTATTAGGCTGGACCTATCTAAGAGCATGCATGTATACAGCAAATATATAGCTGCTTTTATATAGCAAGAACAGGTATTGGATTTGTTATCCAGAAAGCTACTAATACTGGAAGGGCCATCTCCCATGGACCCAATTTTATCCAAAAATTTGGAGAAAGTATTCAATTTTCTCTGTAATAATAAAACAGTAGCTAAAATATAATTAATCCTTATTGGAAGCAAAACCAGCCTATTGGGTATATTTAATGCTTACATGATTTTCTAGTAGACTTAAGGTATGAAGATACAAATTATGGAAAGATCCCTTATCCAGAAAACCTCAGGTCTCGAGCATTCTGAATAACCAGTCCCATACCTGTATAAAATATTTTCATGACTAAATAATTCTTTGCTGCAATTCAATATCTTCTATTTAGATCTCATGTGCCACTTTTAATTACCTTTTTCATTATCATGTTTGCAGGTTTCTTCTGCTGTGTGTACAGACTGGGGCACACAATGCCATGCACTACACAACAGATACACACTGAAAGGCTCATGGGTGCAGAGCCAAAAAGTAAGTGCAAATGTATTTCTTTTCAGATTTGTGATTGTGTCACAAGTGCAACTTTGTTTCTATTACTTTTTTTTCTCTTGTCAATCATCCATGTTTACGTCATAAAATCTACCTGGTTGATAGGGTCCCTAAGCATAGCAACTGCCTGATTAACTATGCACTGAACATAAAAATTTGTTATACTATTCAATGAAACCTAAGGAACTGCACATTGTCTTTTGATGCCATTGTCTGCATTATACAGAAACATACAGTAAGCATGTAATTTCAGAGCAATGACACACAGAGCACTTGGCTAGGAGAAAAGAGCAGTCCCTATTCAGGCCAGGTCCGGAATTAAGGGTAGGTAGAGTAGGAACGTGCCTAGGGCGCAAAGCTGGGAAGGCGCCAGGCACGTACCTCCTCTGTCGCCTACCCCAAGTCCGGTTCCCTTCTCTGCCTGTTCCCTTCTCTGCCTGTTCCCTCACGCTTTTTCTGCTTCTGCGCATGCGCGTGAACTTCACGCATGCGCACACGAGCAAAAATTCGCGCCTGCGCACACCAAACAGGCGCCGCGACTGCCCGGCCTGCCTAGGGCGCCCTGCCCAGCGTGGCCCGGCACTGATTCAGGCAGTTAGTTGGGGTAGTCTCTAATTCCCCAATACTTATGGAAGGGAGGCACCAGCAAATTAGGGGCAGATTTATCAAGGGTCGAATTGAAAATTAGAATTTTTGAGTTTTTACGGTCAAAACTATCAAATTAGACTAGGGAGTTATTCAAATTCGATTCGAGTTTTTTAAAAAATTTTAATTTGATTTTCAATACTTATCATACTGTAGCCCTTTAAGAAATCAAATTTCAACTATTCGCCACCTAAAACCTACCAAATTGCTGTTTAAGTCACTCAGGGATCTTGGGGACTTGTTTTGCAGCCTTCCTGACATTCGAGTTTTTAAAATTCGATTAGAATTTAATTCGAGTTTTCGGGTCGATCCTATTCACCCGAGTTTAAAAAATTCTAATTTTATAATAAATTTCGAATGGCCGAATTTCGAGTTCATGGGAGTTTACTTCTGTGTTCACTTCTGGTTTTAAGCCAGGGAATTTTTGGAAGCGGTGCAAGAGTGTACTTCTCCAACCTCACCTGTTCTCAAACCCTGAAGTGCCCATATGTGGCATGAAACGCGTAAGGCTATTATATATGATTATTTGAGACATGTAAAAATAACACCATTTATTTTACACTGTAAGAATTGCTTTTGGCACCTCTACAATTGTTTGGATCCGGACCACATTCAATTTTTCCAGGTTTTGAATGCACTCAACCCTAACCAGCAATGGTTGGGCAAATTTGAACCCAAACCCGCCCAACAGGTTGTCAACCTGCTAGTCTTACACATTGTATTTAATAAACCCCTTTGGACAAGCCATCCCATAAACCACACTACTGGGAACTCACAAGGGATTTCTTTTCCCAACTAAAAATTGCAGAGTAGTGCAGCAGGAACCATCTCATATGGCTCCTTACTGTTCTTGTCAACAGAAAAGCAATATCTTCTGTTAAATGAGACATTGGTGGTTTGGGAGTAGAAGGTCTGTGGAGAGAGGCCTGTGTTGTCAGAAGGGGTTTGTTCTCCTTTAAAGGGGTCCTCCAAAAACAGCATTCACATAATTAAAGTATATATAGTATATATAAAGATATTAAAAGCAGCATCTATTTTTTTCTGCACTTCAGGCTCTGCCTCCTGAAACAATGTTGCAAGGCTAACCGAATTCAACCTCATTGTTTGTAGTCTCACCTGCCAACACTTTTTTCAGTTGGTTTAAGATAGTTCATCAGAAATAAAGACTTTTTCCAATTTCTTTCAATTTTCTATTTGTGATCGTTTTTCTAATATTGAAGTGTAAAATTTCATTTTTTTTACAGAATCCCTGAGTTTCATTAAAGGCAGCTGTTAGAATTGATACAATAGTTACTAATATTCCACTGATACTCCTGAGAAATGTATCAACTAATGGAGCAAAATTGTAACAGTTCTGAATCTGCACCTGAATCACTGAGCTGCCAGACTGAAACACCACAGGCAGGAACAGTATATTTTGGAAAAACACAACATTTTGGAAAACTGATAAAAAAAGAAAAGATGGAAAGAAATTGAAAAAAGTCTATATTTGGTGAACAGTAACATAGTAACACAGTAACATAGTAAGCAAGGTTGAAAAAAGACACGTCCATCGAGTTCAACTTTTTTTTTTTATTACTACCTATCTGCCAGTTGATCCAGAGCAGGGATCCCCAACCTTTAGAACCCGTGAGCAACATTCAGGAGTAAAAGGAGTTGGGGAGCAACACTAGCATGAAAAATGTTCCTGGATGCTAAATAAGGGCTGTGATTGGCCATTTGGTAGCCCCTATGTGGAATATCAACCTACATTGAGACTCTGTTTGGCAGTACACCTGGTTTTTATGCAACTAAAACTTGCCTCCAAGTCTGGAATTCAAAAATAAGCACCTGCTTTGAGGCCACTGGGAGCAACATCCAAGGGGTTGGAGAGCAACATGTTGCTCACGAGCTACTCAGTAGGTTGGGGATCACTGATCCAGAGGAAGGCAAAAAACCCATCTGAAGCCTCTCCAATTTGCCTTAGAGGGGGAAAAATTCCTTCCTGACTCCAAAATGGCAATCGGACTAGTCCCTGGACTATGAGATATTTCCCATAACCCTGTATTCCCTTACTTGCTAAAAAGCCATCCAACCCCTTCTTAAAGCTATCTAATGTATCAGCCTGTACAACTGATTCAAGGAGAGAATTCCACATCTTCACAGCTCTCACTGTAAAAAACCCCTTCCGAATATTTAGGCGGAACCTCTTTTCTTCTAATCGGAATGGGTGACCTTCTGTCAGCTGGAAGGACCTACTGGTAAATAAAACATTAGAGAGATTATTATATGATCCCCTTATATATTTATACATAGTCATTACAGCCAAAATCAAACACATATTAACAATCTGACCAGTACAAGCTAAACACGTTTAATCAAACTACATATATAGTTTTTTGAAAAAACTGCAGGTTTTAAAAAAATCCCTTACTTTGTCAAATGGGTTCTTTCACTGAGGGAGGCCATATTGAGACTCTAACAGAGACTCTAATGTGCAAATTTCAGGAGCATGCTCAGATTGTAACACTGCTTTGAGTATTCTACCCAGAATGCCTTGTTTTAGTTAACTCTTCCACTAGAAGTATCCACTAGAAGTGCTGCCACCTGCTTCCAGCAGGTGGCAGCACTACTGTACAGCAGCTAAGGGCTATTCCACACGGGGAGATAGCGACGCGTTTGCGGTCGCGGCGACAAAGCGCCGCGACCGGCGCAGGCGACAGTTTTGTATGGGCGCCTATGTAAAAACGCCTGTGCTAACCACACGAGGTGATGCGCTTTTCAACAGTCGCCTGAAAAAGCCTGGCGAGCCGCAAACGCGTCGCTATCTCCCCGTGTGGACTAGCCCTAACACACAGGTTTGGCTGATTTAAAAATAGCTTAGAAGGGTTGATCAGCAAGCAAGGAATTTGAACTGAGCATGTGCGAGATTTCAGAGCTACAGTTGGCTGGGAAGATTATAGGTAGGAGGAGCCAGTGAAATCCAAGATGCCTGCCTCAGATAGAACTGCAGGGGAGATAGGGGAGATCTTGCAGAAGGTATAGTGAGCTGATCATTTACATTATACAAACAATTCTGTTTTAAAAATCGGATTTCTTGAACTTTCACATAGTGTATTTACTTAGGAAATGATTTTGGTCATGATTGGTGCCCTTTAAGCGCCTCTTCTCCAGTCTAAAAACAAACTGAGTTTGGAAGGTGAAACCCCCCTTTAATGGGGAACTATACCTAAAAATTAATTTGATGCTAACTTAAAGGGGAAGGAAACCTCCTCGGCGCTAACCCCCCACCCCCCCTCCCGTGTATTGCCCCCCCTCCCTCCTCCCCCCTGGCCTACCCCTCCCGCTGGGCAAATGCCCCTAACTTGTTACTTACCCTTCTGCACAGGTCCAGTCCAGGGAGTTCTCAGGCGACATCTTCTTCCACGCGATCTTCTTCCTCCTTTGACCGGCGCATGCGCAGTAGGATCATTTCGCCGGTACGATCTACTGCGCATGCGCATGACTTTTGGCGCATGCGCAGTAGATCCGTACCGGTGAACTGCTCCTACTGCGCATGCGCCAAAACGCCGGTCAAAGGAGGAAGAAGATCGCGTGGAAGAAGATGTCGCCTGTGAACTCCCTGGACTGGACCTGCGCAGAAGGGTAAGTAACAAGTTAGGGGCATTTGCCCAGCGGGAGGGGTAGGCCAGGGGGGAGGAGGGAGGGGGGGCAATACACGGGAGGGGGGGGGTTAGCGCCGAGGAGGTTTCCTTCCCCTTTAAGAGCTCATGCTTGCAATTCATTTTTTTTTTGTGGATATATTCAGTCTTAAGGTGGCAAAAGCAAATCTTTTTCCAGTTATGTCCAACAGAAACCAGAAAGTGCAGTGTTGAAACTGCTAATAGCTGGTAAACCATTATAAATAATTAAAAGGGTATGCACATTACAAAAGTACTCAAGAAAAACACTTAGATTAAGTTTACATTCATGTATTTATTTTTTGGGGTTAAATCCCCTTACAGAGTACGGCCCGCAGCACAGAAAAGCTAAACAAACCCTGCTTTCACCTGCAATTACACTTAGAGATACTTTAAAAACACTGAAAACGTATTTGTGCACATTTCTTTCATTTGGCAAACAAATTGCTGTTTTTTGGGTGGAGGACCCCTTTAATCACTAAAATATACAACAAAGTGAGTGAGGCCTTTAGTTGTGAAGCTCTGGTTGATATTTGCTGGCCGGTAGCACTGGAGTTAATTCCTATTACTTCCCTCTCGATGCACCGGAGGTAAGAACGTTCCAGTGGGCCGTGTGCGTTTCTCTTGTTGGGAAGAAATAAACATCTTTCCATTCTGACTTGTCATTTCCTTTTAATGCATTAGAAACCCAACAGACTGCATTTAAGGCTTCTCAGTTCCCCACGGTGCTAGAGCAAATGTAAACAGGATATATATACAGTATATATATATGTGTATATATTGAATCCATTAGAGATACTAGGCAAACATGTTCAACTGAAAAGCCTGTCAATATTTCAGGAACCTTGAAGAATCATAAACAGACAAAAAATTTATTTTTTTTTCCACCTAGGTGCTTCATGCTAGAGTCCTACGCAGGTCCATTTTTGGAACCCGTACCTGCAACCTGGACCCACATTCTTACCCGATTGGACCCGCAAGTACCTCATCCACAACCCAGACCCACTGACCATCAAGAATCAGGAAGTGCTGTCATTGAAAACAGGAAGTGACGTCATCGGAAGTAGTCGTGATCAGAAAAAAGGAGTAAAACCCACTATTGAGAAGACCCGCAGCCTGACCCGTGTCTATACCCGCACCTGGAACTTCTAACCGCAACGTACCACAGGTTTTTGCGGGTAACCGACCCGCTGCAGGACTCTACTTCATGCTGCCCTACTGTGCACAGTTAACACTGAGACTGTCTTATGTCACAGGCAAATTGCTATCATTGCTCATTACTAAAATAGTCAAAGATTTTATTCATGTTTATTACCACAAAAAAAAGAAAAAAAAAAAAACATACCGAGCAGAAGGCCACCGGAACACACACTGAAAAATATTATGGGCCGGCTCGGAGATTTACATGGCAGGGGGACATTGTTTCTTGTAAAAAAAAAAAACAATTTAAAAAAAGTGTTAGGCTCCAGCCTCCTCACAATGGATGGCAATAATGAAAATCAGCAGGCGTGAGAGTGGCAATGGATTTATTTAAAAGTCTGTTTGCAGGGGCAAAGATGCTGAGGACACGGGTCATTTCCAACTAATTTAAGGTTGTTTCTTTGCCTCCCTCCCTATGAAAAAAATATATATAAAACCAAAAAAAAAAAAAAAGTTTCCCACGTGGTTCTGCAGGTTGGGGGTGAGTCACACTAGTGACCCTTTTTTGATGACCCAAAGCCTGAGAAACCCATGACAGCAGCCATTTCATCATCCTCTTCAAATCCCAGATCTTCTTCTGCTTTTCGCTTTTTCTCCCTCTGCTTCTCTTTCTTATATGCTCGTGCTTTTTCTTCCTAAAGGAGCAGAGAGAACAGTTCAAGAATGGTAAGTAATCGAGTGGACTTTTAGGAAGCGCCTCTTTGGCGAAATGTCGGAAGCCTTTATAGGTGTTCAAGAGAGAATACTCTATGAATGGCATTAGCTTTACACAATAAAATATGTCCCTCTGTACTTTTATCTACATTCACCTTGGCTGGTCCCAAGGGCCTAATTTTTGCCTCAATCCTGCCCCGGTTGAAAGTCCTTATTTAGAGAAGATATGTTTGGATTTCATCATTACCTACTCATGTATACACTAGATCACTATGTAAATTCCAGGATCTATAGATCCTACATTTCTGGTCTTTCCAGTATTTACTGGCAACAGAATGCTTTAAGATTAAAAGAGTCCAGCATGGAAAGGGGTTTACAATTAGTTATATTTAGTTCATTAAGACTGTGACTTATGAACCTCCCATCATACAGAAAATAAGTCTTTACACCTTCATATAGAAATATGTGATAATAAAATCTTCATGTTCCATAAATTACTGGATGTAAAGAGAGACTATTTCTCTTGTCTGCAGAATTCCTGTAAAATGATTAGGCCACAAGCACTCGGGGTTCTTTACTCGCAGTATCACTGAGGGCATCTGACCACTGATGCTTCTAATTAATATTTGCTTGTGGAATTCCAGGCTTAATAAGCATACCTCTTCCCGGAGCTCTTTCATGCGCTCTTCGAAGTCGTAGTCCTTCTGCTTTTCTTCCATTTTTTTCTTATTAACCTCAAATCGTTTCTTGACTTGATCCAGCGTTGAGCGTTCTACTCTCATGGACATTCCCAAGTTCCTTTGATCTGATATAGAGTTAGTTTGAAATTAAAATGAGAACTACCACACACCCTTTTATTTATTTCTATTATTTATAATACACACAAGAACATATGTCTATGGGCTGCACATTTCAATGAACTCTGATAAAGCCCTTATATAAATGTTGCATGCTGCTCAAATTAGTTTTAAAAACTTCCTCATACATAAATCTTTAATAGTTTGGTGACTTTTCTTTTTTTTAAAGCAGGATTGCCTTCAAAAGTCCAGTGTTTTTGACAACTTTAATGCATTTCCCGCATACCGGATATGATGTCACTGACATAAGATTGAGGAGGATGTAGCTTTGTTTTGTCAGTTCGCCTGGTCTGAGGTGGCGAAGTAAACTTTGGCGAAAGAAGTAACGTTCTGAAAATTCACGCTTTACTGAATTTGCGGAGTAACGAGCTTTCGCTAGAGCGAAAAGTTGCCTGTCCCCATAGTCATAGACACAGAATGTTTATTTTTCCACTATTGGAAACCATTTGGTCGCTGCTCAACTGCAAAGCGGGTGGAAGGACATATTAGGGGACCAAGCCACTCAAACAGTGCCAGAAATGTAACTTTCAGAAGCAGACAACTCCCTGGGTTTCTCACATATACAAACATAAAAAATATTTTTATTTCTAGAGATGCAGAATAATGCTGGACATACACTTAAAGATCTGCATGTTTGCCGAGGTCCAAGTGATATGCCCACTTTGAGGCCAGTTGATAGTTGGACAAGCCCTCTGGAGAGAAGCCAATAAAGAAAGACTAAGTCGGCAGCTTTTATTGGGACATTAAGTGCACGTTGTGTGTGTAAAACTGTTTTCTGGTCCTTCTGTTCATTTACAGTAAGTAAGTTGGGTAAAAAGATAGCGGGACACTCACAGTAAAATCTGCTATCAACCTACAGTGCAACTTCGCACTAGAAATGACATTTCCCAGCATATGGGATCGGCAGGACATTTTCTCTGTCTCAGGACTAGTTTGTTCTACTGTAACATTGCTGCTACAATATGCATGGGCTCATTCTATGTCAAGGACATTCATTATCTTCTTGTCAACATATACGATACAGCATGAGTTTAGGAATCTTTTAGGGTCAGGGCACACAGGCAGATTCAGGGAGATTAGTTGTCCAGCGACAAATCTCTTCTTTGGGGCGAAATGTGTCGCCTGCCTTCCCGCCGGGTAAAATGTAAATAGCCGGTGGGATGGCAGTCGACGCAATTTGTTTTCCGAAGTTTCCTCGTCAAGCAACTTTGGGCGACTCCGGAAAACGAATTGCGCCGAGTGCCACCCTGCCGGCAATTTACATTTAAGCCGGCGGGAAAGCAGGGGAGGTGTTTGGGGAGATTAGTCGCCCTGAAAAGAGGAGATTAATCTCTCTGAATCTGCCTGTGTGCCCTGACCCTTAAGATAACCACTGCAGGAGAATTCAGGTTGTTCGTGGTGGGGATAGTAAATCTGTCCACATTTAAAGCAGCAAATTAGGATTTGCTGTCAATAGATGCAGTAGTTGCCAAACCTAAGAATGGTTGATTTGGTGCATGTCAAAAATGTGGGACCTCATATCAGTTTTCAACTATAAAAGCTGACAAAATCACAGGCAGTTTCTCAAGAACAACTTGGTTAGCCAATTATGAGCCCATTACAGTAGAGAAGAGGGAGGCCCCTGAACAAGCAAGACAGCTAGGGACATATCTTTGTCCAACCTGAAGCCCTCCAGCTCGTTACAGTTCACAGCAACCCTCTGGAACCTTTCAGCAGTGAGACAGTGGGAGTTGCAGTAGGTCAGCTGCTGGCTGCAAGTCAAGTTGGACATGTCATTTATACAGCACCACTTTAAAGAGATTTTACACCACTTCTCTCAAAGAGGCCCAGAGCTAATTCCTTTTCTGCCATCGTCCAAACCATGGACAACTAATTTGATATGAAGACCAGGTTTTAGGGCTCCTGCACCAGGCACAATAGAAATAGTGGGCAGCAGAACTTCTGAATAATTCAACGTAGCATGCTCACTGTATTACACAGTCCAGCTAGCACTGTCAGTTATTCAATGCAGCTGAAACTTTGCAAGTAACTAAAAGCAAATGCTCTTAAATAAAAGCAAATTGATTAGACAGGAGTCACCGGCACCTGTTCTTTCAGATAAAGCGCATTGCATTTGTTCAAATGCACAGCCTTCAAAGCAAATGTCAAAATGTCTTTTTCTCGTACGCCCTTCACTGCTGAACAATCACCAATTAATTACATGCGGAACACTCAGGCGTACCCGGGGATTTAGCAGTTTTCAGAATTATGATTTACATTCCTAAACAAAAATGTTTTACATATACGTATCTCAACAGCCACAATGAATAGAGGGCTCTAAAGGAGATTGCAGCTGTTTTTACTGAGGTACGAAGTGCAACCTAACTCGAAATAATGACTAAACTTATGGACAGAATAGCAGTATTTCAGGCTCTCTCTGTAAAAAAAAAATTAAAATTGATTTAAAAGATTTATTGATATTTATAAGCCAGGTCACATATTAGGATATAATACACAAAAGCCATGAATATCTTGTAAATTATATCCTTATAAACGGTGAATAGTAGTGATGTGCGGGCCGGCCCGATACCCATTGGTCAGGTGAGTTCGGGCCGACCTCGCACTCCTTTTCGCGGGTGGCGGGCAGGTGCGGGTTAAGCTCTTCTATAGGTCTCCCTGACTGGTTGTGGGAGGACGCACCGACCCGGACGTCACTAGTGACCCATTGTTGGAAAATATGAGGATATTAGAAGTAACCTCGGAGTTCCATGACCTGTATAAAAAGAACTCGGTTTTGTGCTTTTATATGGTCATGAAACTCCTCGGTGACTTATATTTTACAATAGGGGGTATTTTATTCACTATATAAAATCATCAGCTGGTTAATTTTTGTTCACAACATACTGATCCTCCTTTACCAACTATGTTCCTAATCAGTCTACCGACAACAATTTCCATATTGGGTTTATAATTATACAGGGTAATTGGCTTATTTGAATCCTATGCAGTGCTTGCGTAGGTAAATTAGATTAAAATCTATGTTTCAATCCTGAACTTAATTCAGATGCAGATTGCATGACTGTATCGAAGTAAGTGCAGCCAGCAACACACATCAGAGTTGCTTATTGATGCAGCATGGGCTTGTGTACTGTAGGTGTTTCATTCTATCCACATGTATACTTGTGAAAGGATCATACAGTGTATACAACTGCCGCTGATTTCTCCGCCGCTTTCTTTAAATGTAAAACACACTTACGTTTTTTGCCATTGATATGGTCCAAGAAGTTGATTGAATCTTTCACCACACAGTCACAAACATTGCAATAGTAGCTGTGGAGAGAAAGTGACAAGTGTTTTAATTGTGTTCTAGGTTTCAGTTTAGCTACATGCAGTTTACATAGTGGGCAATGTTCATTTGGGGTCATTCAGGAAGAGAGAATCAGTGACACTAAGGCTCAGTTTTTATGTGCAAAACTACCATGTGTGTTGACTCCAGTTTTTGTGGCTAAAGTTATAAAAGTGTTTGTGACTGGGCCCTTGAACAGTGGGGTTTCCAAACCTGTCTCACAGCGCATATCTGCAGGCTCCATACATAGGACATTAAAGCTACCATTGGGCCCATGCGTGATCATTAAAAGGCTCTGTCTATTGGCCCAGCACCACATACAGAACCAATGGAGACAGTTGTAAATAAAGCCACAGAGCACAAGAAGACTGACAGAAATGCTGGGGAAAATGGTTCCTAAATGACCCCTCTTATCTAACTCAACACAAGTAGAATCTTAAATTTTAGTGGCTGCTGAAAGCTGTGCGAGTGTTACCGGCAGTTATTTCTGATAAATGGGTCTAGAGGCCCTTCAATGTTTATGAAGTATGTCACATCCAAGGCAAGCAGTGACAATGTAAATATCCTGATTAAGAATGTACTGCATACAATAAGCAATAGGATCATAGCCCCGTCTTCTATGAGTAAAGGAAACCAAATGCTACAATATAGATGCTTAATCTAGAACTGGGCATGTGCACACTATGTACTGAATAAAAAAAATTAATATGCCTAAATATTACCTAAATGTATAGATTTGTTATTTGGTTACTTGTAATAAAGAGATCTTTTCAGGAAATGCACGTTGCATATGAAAAATGGTGAACAATGAGAAAATGTAATAAATTCCTAAAACTTATTGCACATGTTTGACATGCTATAACCTCCTCTTCCAATTAAACATAAAGGGAGCTCAAGGTCGAACAGAAAAATACTTTTAGGGATGCGCTGAATGCAGGATTCAGTTTGAGATTCTGCCTTTTTCTTCAGCCGAATCCTTATGCCTGACTGAACAGAATCCTAATTTGCATATGTAAATTAAGGTCTGGAAGGGAAAACAGGTGACTTTTCATCACAAAACAAGGAAGTAAAAAAATTATTTCCACCCCCAATTTTCATATGTAAATTAAGATTCGGATTCGGTTTGGCTGAATCCTTCAAGAAGGATTCAGTCAAATCCCAAATAGTGAATTCGGTGCATACCTAAATATTTTTGAAAGCCACTTAAGTGGAACTTGTGTTAAAGGAGAAGGAGCGTCACCAATCACCGGGGTTGCCAAGAATGAGGCTACCCCGCCCCCAGCAGTGATTGCATTCACTTTACCGGATACCCCATCAGCAGAAAAAAGCTCCAGCCTAGGGTTCTTCCAACAAGCACCACAGAGTGATCCTCTTTCTGCTTCTTCCTTCAAAAACATATAGCAGATGACACATCCAACTTCACAAACCCATATCCCATATTCAAAGAAGAAAAGCCCATTAGGACAAAATGCACATTGGGCATTGACATCTGGAACTTACAGACTCAAAGCTTACCTTCATTTTTACCTTACCCCACTGGCAGTGAGACTTATCTTGGAGGTGTTGTTCAGCCTGATCAGTTTTCATACAATTTGTTCGAGAAGGGTTGACTGGGTTTATTAGCTATTCTTTCCTTTTTTTTGACCACCAGAATATGGGATATGGTTTTGTGAAGTTGGATGTGTCCTCTGCAATAAGTTTTTGATAAGCCAGCATACGCATATGTATAGCCTTGGGCATATCCAACAACCCAGTACCCGGGTACCAATTAACATTTTCAGTGTAGGTGTTATTACAGTTTTGTGATGTGGTCATATTTGACTTGCCATTGAGTCTATTATCTGCCCAGCATGTGGCTTATTTTAAGGTGTGGATGTTTTTAAAATATATTAATGTTCTATTTGATATGTTGGTATTTTGTAGCTCCTTATATTGGGGGATTCTTTTCTCTTTTTTTGTAATTCAGCCATAACCACAGAGACACACACACGGACTAGGCGTTTCTACTGTACTGGAATTGCATTTTGGTATGATCTACTAATTTCTCTTCTTCCTCCCCCCTTTAGATATGAAGTTTTCTCTACAATTAGGAATGCACCTGAAATCTTTGTAGAAGATGCAGCCGGATACCTAACTGAATCCAAACCCTAACTTGTAGGTGTTAATTAAAGGAAAGAGGGGAAAAGAGAACTGCGTGAGTAGAACTCAATTCAATTTTTTTTTGATTTCCATGTTTGTGTGATGAAAAGTCACGTGTTTTTTTTTGGATTTAGTTCGGCCAGGCACTTGGATTCGGCTGAATCCAAATTCTGCGGAAAAAGGCCAAATCCCAAAAAGAATCCTGGATTTGGTGCATCCCTATCTAAAATTCTAATGGATAGACTCATATGAGGAGAGCTACAAGTCTCTACACGAAAGCTATATCTATGATACAAGAATATGTTCTGTTCTCATCATTTACTGTGCTGCTTTTATTGTACACGATGAATACACAGATGTAGAAAAGAGCAATTCAATTATTCAATAGCTCCTAATTACTCGGTTTTACATGCAAACCCCAGTGCTGAGTAAACACTTGTGTAAATGAAAACTTTAAAGGGATACTGTCATGGGAATTTTTTCCAAAACACATCAGTTAATAGTGCTGCTCCAGCAGACTTCTGCACTGAAATCCGTTTCTCAAAAGAGCAAACAGATTTTTTTTATATTTAATTTTGAAATCTGACATGGAGCTAGACATACTGTTGGTTTCCCAGCTGCCCCAGTCATGTGACTTGTGCTCTGATAAAGCTCAGTCACTCTTTACTGCTGTACTGCAAGTTGGAGTGATATCACCCCATACTTTCCCCCGAGCAGCCTAACAGAACAATGGGAAGGTAACCAGACAACGGCTCCTTAACACAAGATAACAGTTTCCTCGTAGATCTAAGAACAGCACTCAATAGTAAAATCCAGGTCCCACTGAGACACATTCAGTTACATTGAGTAGGAGAAACAACAGACTGCCAGAAAGCAGTTCCATCCTAAAGTGCTGGCTCTCAGAAAGCACATGACCAGGTAAAATGACCTGAGATGGCTGCATACACACCAATATTACAACTAAAAAAAAAAATACACTTGCTGGTTCAGGAATTCAATTTTATATCGTAGAGTAAATTATTTGCAGTCTAAGGGGCAGATTCACTAAGCTCGAGTGAAGGATTCGAATGAAAAATACTTCGAATTTCGAAGTATTTTTTGGGTACTTCGACCATCGAATTGGTTAAATTCGTTCGAATTCGATCGAAATCGAACAAAATCGAACGATTCGAAGTAAAAATCGTTCGACTATTCGACCATTCGATAGTCGAAGTACTTGCCCTTTAAAAAAAACTTCGACCCCCTACTTCGACCCCCTAAAAGCTACCGAAGTCAATGTTAGCCTATGGGGAAGGTCCCCATAGGCTTGCTAACCTTTTTTTGATCGAAGGATTTTCGTTCGATCGTTGGATTAAAATCCTTCGAATCGTTCGATTCGAAGGATTTAATCGTTCGATCGAACGAAAAATCCTTCGATCGTTCGATCGCAGGATTATCGCTAAATCCTTCGACTTCGATATTCGAAGTCGAAGGATTTCAATTCGAGGGTCGAATTTCGAAGTATTTTTTACTTCGAAATTCGACCCTTAGTGAATCTGCCCCTAAGTGTAATTTAGATAAAAATCATGACAGAATCCTTTTAAAGGGAAAATATCAGCGATATACTGCTGAAGCTCAGGTTGCTTTGTATTATAAACAGTACTTTCAACAAAGCATTTATAGACAACAGCAGCTAAAGAACAAAGCAATATCTTTAGACATACTGAAATCTGCTCAGACCAAACACAATGAAACAAGGGCAGATTTTTGGGGTGAGAAGGCCAAATGCCTGGAATGTCCCTCAGCTGGCCCCAATCGAACCAAAAATCAAGGGAAATAGTATTTATTGCCTGAATGTGTGCACTGCTATGAGTATATGGCCATATTTAACTTGATTCCCCTTATATTTAAAGATATACAACTGTATTTGATGAGTGTGGTAATATTATACTGTATATTTCTATATGCATTCAAATATGTGTCCATTAATAATTAGTGGATATATACAACAATATGTTTTGGGCTTAAAAATGATAGAGAAATGCTGCAGATACTGATTTTATAGAACCACTGAAGTGTGTTGCTAGTTTTGCACCAGAGTTCCTGCTCTAATTTTTGATTGATTTGAATAAGAGACTGGAATATGAACAAGAGAGGCCTGAATAGAAAGATGAGTAATAAAAAGCAATAACAATAAATGTGAAGCCTTACAGAGCGTTTGTTTTTAGATGGCGTCAGTGAACCTCATTTGAAAGCTGGAAAGATTCAGATGAAAAATGCAAGTAATTAAAAAACTGTAAAAAATAATGAAGACCAATTGAAAAGATGCTTAGAATCTGTCGTTCTATAACATACTAAAAGTTAACTCGAAGGTGAACCACCCCTTTAAGGTCAGAATAATCATAAATCACATTGTATTTTATTGACCAGGACTGAAAGTGAGACTCTCCAATGCAAGCCTTTATGGTCTTTAACTGTAAGTTCCCTTTTCTATTTATTTCCATTTTACAGTCATTTAACACTATTTTACTAGCGGAATGCCACTTATTGAGCTGAAGTCTGCATAAGGCTTGTCAAAACTCAGTGCCTGACAAATCGATATTTAATGATACGGTACATAATAAACAATCAATCTATAACGGCTGTCCAACAGAGGCTCATAAATCAACAGAAATGTCAGAGAACGAGCCATTATATTGGTTTTATAGCACATACATTGGTGTTCGTTTATGGAATCTTCAATATAAGGAAACATTTTATATAAAGGGGTAACCACAGGCAATTTCATTATTATAAAGGGAATTAGCCTGATTTTCAACAAGATCAACACGGAACAAGAGCAGGGGGCAGCACATTCAGCAGTCTTATTGCTTAGTGGAATTGAGTATTACTTTATGCTGCTCTCACTTTGAGAACTACCGATATCCCCTTATATTGTTGTGGGAAGAATGAGTTCTGTGTTAGTGAACTGTGGACATTACAAATATGTCTTAAAATGTGTCTTATCGACATGTTGGTACTGAAGTACTGATGGGGCTCCCTTTCCTAGTAGAGCTCACTTAAATAACCGATTCCAGTACAAACAAAATCTAACAATGGTTTTATGGATGTAGATCATAATGGGACAACTAAAAGTAGACCTAGCATTAGTAAAGTATGGGCACTCCTGCCTTAGACCAATGTCACATCCTTCGCTTCTTTCTCTCTGATGTTGGCCTGTAGGCAAACAGAAGGGTTGTGGGCAAGAAAATGCATAGTTTGGATATCTGCTCGTGTCTGTACACAGGCCTGTGCAGCGCAGAGAGAGACTGTAGAGCATAGGACTGTGCATAGACTTCTCTCCAACTACAGAGAAAAAGCAAGCAGAGGAAAATGAAAATGCCTTAGGGAAATGGCCTACCGCACTTTGTAACCCACTCTTCATACAGGCAAAGCAGCAAAACTGCATGAAAATATCGGTTTTACCTGCAGTGATTTACATAGGGAGCAATGGTATCTTCAGGTACTGCAGGGAGCGAGATCTCTTGAGGGCAACAAAGTGATGTCTGCCATTGCCCTTAAACTCAACAGGAGGAAGTACTGTTTCCCTAGGCTAAGACAATTTGGGAAAGTAAGAACATTTTCTGCCTCATGTCAAATATATGTCTGTCTGTTTGAAAAATGGATTCCAGTACAGAATTCTGCTGCAGGAGCTCGGTTAACTAATGTGTTTGGGGAGGGGTGGATGTCTCCGTAACCATACCTTTCCCATCCTATTATGGTCCATACCACCTGGCTCACCAAAAAATTAGGCCTCCCTTTTCCACCATCACCAATGACACATAGCAACACCTACCTGCACTTTTAAATGCCGATTCGCTGAATGATCATATTCCTTGCCACGTTATATACTACTTACCCTCCCATATCAGACTGTGGAGTGGTCTTTGTAATGACAATGGTCTTTCCCAGCTTGGACTCCAGGTCCACCTTATAGTCTCTGTGTCGGAGTAATTCTCTTTTAATGGGTTGTACAGGTTTGCCTAGAAAACAATACATGGTGTGTTAATACAGATGCATGATTTTCACTGTATATAAACAATGTGATCTGGCTTTCGTGAATCATGTGCCACCATATGCAAGGGCTGTGCAAAAAGTGAGGAGATAAAAAAAATAAAAAAGACCAGCACAATGGTGTGTTTTAAATTGCCCAGTGCAGAGATTTCCTAAAACTCAACATTTTCAAGCAGTAAGGGCCTGAATGAAATTGAATTTAAGAATATTTCAATTTGCAGTTATAGAGCCTTTTCTGCCTCCTTCACATTGAGCTTAGGGTGCATGAACACAGATGTTTTTGTGTTCTGGCATGTCTCAACAGTGCGGAAATGAGGACACACGTGTGCAAACAGTAAAGACTGCTCACTGAAACCTATGATTCTACAGACTGACAGCACTAATAATTGTAAAAATGCTGCATAGAAACACAGTTTAGAACTAAATACTATGTCCTCTCTTTCTCTCTGCAGGTCAGGGGCACTGCTATGTACCAGACTGCCACTCAGAAAATACTTGTAGTTGTGCTTTAAATTTCCCAATGAAATCCTGGGTAACCGTGCAAAACCGCCTCCTTCTGTATTTTTGCATGACTACGCAGAATCGCTGCATGTAAAGTATTTTACATGAAGTGATTCTAATGAATGCAGAGGGGTAGATATTTTGGGGTGTTTTATCACCCATGAGACGGATGACGTCCTGCTCTGTCATGGCCTTGTCTGAGTAAAACACTCTGATAGGCTGCTTACATGAGATGCCCAGCCTATCAAATTATCACACCCCTCAGGCCCGGTTTTAAGATGTGAAGTAGTCACCTAAAGACCAATGAAATGTACAGTATAGCAGCTAGGTACATAAGACTAAGGGGTTATTTACTAACTCCAAATGGTGTTTTGTTTTTTTTTTACTATAAAATCTGAATTTTTAGTGGGAAAGAAAAAAAAAATCGTGATTTATTATACCCCGAGGATGGAAAAAAGTCAGAATCCGAATCAGACCTTTTGAGGTTGCATATAAATCAATGGGAAAAGTCCCAAATATTATATAATATTATATAATATATATTCCGAAAAATTCGTACATTAATTTCTTTTTGAGATTTCTTCAGGTTTTTCCCCCCACAAACAAAATTTTCGGGAAAGTGTATTAATAAATAAGGAGAAAAACCCGTGCAGATTTAGTCAGAGTTCTTTTCATAAAATATTGAGATAAATTCAGCCTTTAATAAATGGGCCTCTAGGTGTTCAGATTTACAATAACCTCAGTAGAGGTCACTACATGCACCCTAGTCCTCCTCATGTCGATCATTACATCAGTAAGTGAAATTTAAAATAAGAAAAAAATATTTCTGTGGGCAGACTTTTTCAAATATAAATAAGTATATTTCAGGCTTTATTCTAGACCATTAGATTTGGAAGGAGGAGCACATTTGAGGAGTACTGCAATTGGTATTCTGCTAGCAGAACAAGGTGAAGTCAATCACTGACAGAAGGCGAACCATAAAAATGTAAAAATGACCCAGTCAGATAAGTAGGGACATGTTCTTGGTGGATCCTTGTGATTTTTAGTATATGCATGGTCTGTTCTGACACCTGAATCCATCATAAGGATTAACGGCACTCGAGTAGATACCACAGATTATCCCTAATGTTCTATAGCCGTGTATATGGCAAGGTCAGATTTACAGCTGCAGTGACTTTGGCCACACATTTGCATTAGAGCAGCACAAAGCTGTATTTCCATTTGAATTCTGTGACATGCCTAAACAATAATGATAAAGAAAGCAACCAAGGAAAAACACAAGAAAAAAGGGCCTTTCTGATATGGAGGAACTCTGTCCACTAACCTTTCTAATCAATGTATTGAGTGGCATTAGCACTTTTCTTTGTCCATTATAATAATAATTCAACCTAACATATCAGAGAATGTCAACCTGTCACTTACACTATTACATGTGACCGCTCAGCTTGCAATGGATCCCTCTGGAGATTTCACCTCTCTTGCAGACACCTAGGCCTACTATATTTAACAGCTATGTACATATCAAAATGTTGCTTGTTTGCTGTAATCCTTACCTGATTTAGAAACATTATCTAAACCGAAACATTTCCTCCCCCAAATGCTCTCTTTATATTGTCAATATCATGCTTTATTTTGCTGCCCAGGACCCTTTGGTGTTAAATCATCTCTGGAACATACTTTGAGCATTTCTCTCTGCACAGTTCTTGCTCTAGTTGGAGGAAAACCATATTAACTGTGTAAAACTTCTAATATTGGACCTTATTGTTACACTATCCAAAAGACTCAAGACCAGGATGCAGTACTGCTCCTTTGAAGGAATTTTCTTCTTAGACCTCATCCATTTTTTCTGCCCATTGAAGCCCGTAACTTATACAAGAAGTGTTAATAAGCACTAAGGGGCAGATTTATTAAAGGAGAATTCATCTCCTCACTCTCAGCCTAGCTGCCCCCCCCCCCGGGGGGTCTGCCCCTAATTTTCTACTTAACCCTCGGTGCAGATTCTGTCCTCAGGAGTTCACAGCAGCCATCTTCTTTTCTCCATTAAACATAAATTAAAAAAAAACATTAAACACTAAGCGGAAGCAGACCAGCATGTACGACACATGCGCACTTGGAGTAATATTCCTGTCCTAAACAACTGCGCATGCGCCGAAAGTCACGAGAAAATTTCGTGACTTTCAGCGCATGTACAGTTGTTCGGGGCCATAACATAACTCCAACTGCGCATGCACCTAAACTCTGTGCTGCTTCCAAAGTTTAACGAAGAAAGAAGATGGCTGCCGTGAACAGAAACTGCACCGAGGGGGTAAGTAAAAAGTTAGTGGCTAGTGGGGGGGGGGGGGAAGCTAGTCTAGGGGGGGGAGGAGGTAGGGGGGGTCGGGTTTTGAGAGGGATAGTGAAGATAAACTTGATCATTTCAGAAACGGTACAGAATTTCTTATTTCAGTATGGGGAAGCATATATTGATTTTTCATTTTCGCAATAGTTCCCCTTTTAGATGGTATAGTTTCAAGCACATTCATTTTTCGGGGGGGGGGGGGGAGGTTAAACCCCCCTTTAAAATTAATTATATAACACTGCTCAATCAACTTCTTTACTTATACAATATAAAAAAAATACAAACCATCTTTCTTTTCTCTTTCTTCTGTAATTCGCTTCTGTGCAAGTTTCTCATAGTCATCTTTGTCCCACTTCCGACGGAAGTCTGCATTTTTCGACTGTGGAAGAACACAATATACATATTACCTTTCAGAAAAATGACAAGACTTCAAACACAAACTTGACATGGAAGGCACCCAAGAAGTCCCCCATCAATCAGATCACACAGTAAACCCCACACATGAAGGCGTATTACAAAAGAGATCTTGATCAGAAAAAACTAGAAAGGAAAAGCTACAATGAAACAAAAAGTATAAGTAAAAACCAGAGTACAAAGTACACCGTGAAAAACTAAAGAACAAAGATCAGGGCTGTGTTATAAAGCGTAATATAGAGAATAAATTATTTTCACATAAAAGGGTATCAACACATGATCAATGCATTTTAGTGTAGGACACATTATCACGTTGAATTCAGGGGTGCCACTAGGAAGAATAAGTATACCATCTAATGCTGAATTTAAACCTATCCACTGAACAGAGGTGCAGCCAAACAAAAATGAGCCTGCTCTAGCAATTGGATAGGAGCTTTGCTGACTTTGAGACATACTGGGTAAATGAAACCCCGTAATTTTGTAGGCAATAATGTAAACTATATGGTGCTTGTTTTACTTTCTGCTGTAAATGAATATTGTCTTCAAAATTAGCCTCAATTTGAGATCCGCTTAGATGTTCTCTGGTCCCCATTTAAAATGAAGGGTTGGCGTGTTCTAATGGTCTCTGCCAGAAGCACAGTAGGAGGGTGGACAACCATTGACAGCCCTGCAGTTACACAAGCAAAGACAGGCTTCAGTTCCCTATCAGGTCAGCCTAGCTGCTGATTGGTTCCTATCCTACAGTGCAGTGTGCCGAGTGCCGCTGGCATTGCCTGGGAAAGGAGGCAGCAGGAAGTGGAACACATGGACGGGAACAGAAGGGTTTTTGCTTTAATTTTCAATAAAGTAACCAGAAACACTACTTTTTAAAGCACATTCCTTCTATATCGAAAAGAATTGAATGCACTGGCACATTCTTGTATTTTACATATGTCTGTTTAAGTCTCCTTTAAGTTGCTGAAGATTAAATTGCAGTGTCTGTTTAGCAACTATTTCATTTTCACAGAGCTACTATGTCCATTAGTGGCTACTTAGCTCCTTTGTAAGTTTTTACAACCCCACTATGTCCGTTTAGTATCCTGCCTTACAGGAAGAGTATGGACATAGTGGGTTTATGAAAACTAACTAAGGAATTTACACTGGGGGTTTGTAAAGTAGCCACGGTTTATTTGGAGCAGCCTGCTATACCTAGGTTGAAGTTTTAAAGGATAACTGTACATTATCACAAAGGCATACAAAGTGCGGCCAGGGGGTCAATTGCAGCCCCTTTTTTAAATTTACACCGGCCCGCAGCCTCCATCATGAAATTACTAATATGCCCCCCAGCACAGTGCAATCAGATATCACGTAGCAGTAATATTTGGGCACATTAATAAAATGATCTGCCACTTGGTCTATACTGCTGCCTGTGTGCTGAAGGTGTTAACAATAGACGCATATTGGCACGTAGTTACGTGCCGCTCTCGCATACTTCTTTAGGGCTGAAGGTGCAATAGACATACTGACGTGCCAGTACAGTAAACGAAAGAAGTATGCGAGAGCTGCGCATCACCAGGCCCGGATTTTGTGCTGCTGCGGCGCCCCAAGGCCACTGGGTCCTAGTGCCAGCACCTGTGCTCGCACCGCCCGTGCGTGAGCGTGCGCATGTGTCTGAGCAGTGGGGATGATGCATACAGGAGTACGCGTCCCCAGTGCTCCCTTGGATTGAGGCTAGGAAGCATGCCGCCCCTAAAATAGTGCCGCCCTAGGCCTGGGTAGGGTTGCCACATGGCCGGTAGGTAAAACACCTGCCAAGGACGGTATTACAAATTTACCGGCAATGTAGCTGCCGGTAAATTTGTAATACCCTTAACAAGACCCCTTGGCCCACCCCCAATCCCTTGGAAACTTAACTTTTTTGCTCCTCCTGTCGATCTCCGGGACACAACCCGCCCTATTTTATGTCACAGCACCTCCCCCTCTTACATCATGGCCTGCCCCCTTTTGTTCCCGCCTCCAATTTTAGGAAAAGGTGGCAACCCTAGGCCTGCACCTTTGTGGCCTCGCCACAAATCTGGCCTGGGCGTCAATACGTGCCAGTATGTGTATATTGCTAATACCTTCATCACACAGGCAGCAATATAGACCAAATGGCAGATCATTTCACTAATGACTAATGTGTCCAAATATTACAGCTATGCGATTCCTTGTTTAAATGAGGGGTGGAAAATAAGTCCAAACAGACTCCACTTCCACACATTTTCAACTCACCAAATCTGGCCCTTGTTGCAAAAAGTTTGGACACCCCTGGCATACAAGGATGGTGGTGGCTTTTAAATGAGATGTTGTTTCTATCCTATGTGTTTAACCCTCTGGTAAGTGTAAAGGGGTGTGATAGTGAACTAGTCCAGTTGAAATCTATTGACCCATTGCAATCCATATACTTTCCTTTCTCCTTGCTACATTTATACATTGTGTATTGTGTACTGGTTCAGGCCTGTATTTACTTGGTTTATTGTTAAACTATTCCCTATAGAGATCTGATAGCAACAGAACTATAAACTTTTAAACGTAAGAATCCAGCTAAAAATTCAGCTAAAATGAGAAGTGGAAAACAAAACGTATTTGCGCTTAGATATTGTTAGGACTATGGCTGAAAAGGTGATACACTTGTACCCTATAACTGTAGCTTGTACAAACTAAGATATCATTAATCCTTATTGGATGCAAAACCAGCCTATTGGGTTTATTTCATGTTTACATGATTTTCTACTAGAACTAAGGTATGAAGATCCAAATTTTGGAAAGATCAGTCATTTGGAAAATCCCAGGTACCGAGCATTCTGGATGAGTCCCATACCTGTATAATATAACCCAATTATACTGTTACTGTTCTGAGAAATCAAATACACATTGGGGAGGGGTGAGGGGTCACTCCTCATATCCACCCACACTTTACTCACACACCAGACCAAGAATTTGCAGCAAATAACAGGAAGCGTTAAATTTACTGGCTGCTGAGAGGTGTAGATCAGCTTAAAGGAGAAGGAAACCCCCTGAGCACAAAAATCCCTCCCCCCCTCCCCTGTGTTGCCCCTCCTCGCCTCTGGCCTACCTGTCCCCCCGGGCAAATGCCCCAAACTTGTTACTCACCCCTCTGCGCAGGTCCTGTCCACGGAGTTCACAGGCGCCATCTTCTCCCTGGATTAATCGGCATCTTCTGGCGCATGCACAGTAGGAGCATTTACCGGTACCGAAAGTCACGAAGTGAAAAACTTTGTGACTTTCGGCGCAGTACATCTGTACTGGTAAATGCTCTTACTACGCATGCGCCAAAAACGCCGGTCAAAGCAGGAAGAAGACCGCTCGGGAGAATATGGCGCCTGTGAACTCCGTGGACAGGACCTGCGCAGAGGGGTGAGTATCAAGGTGCATTTGCCTGGGGGGACAGGTAGGCCAGGGGGGGGAGAGGAGGGAGGGATTTTTGCGCCCAGGGGGTTTCCTTCTCCTTTAAAGGAGTGGTTCACCTTTTCGTTTACTTTTAGTATGTTTTACAATGGCCAATGCTAAGCAACTTTTCAATTGGTCTTCATTTTGTCTTTTTTTTATAGTTTATGAATTATTTGCCTTCATCTTCTGACTTGTCGGCTTTCAAACAGGGGTCACTGACCCCATCTAAAATCACATGCTCTGTAAAGCTACAAATGGATTATTACAACTTTTTATGACTGATCTTTCCATTCAGGCCATCTCCTATTCATATTCCAGTCTCTTGTTCAAATCAATACATGGTTGCTAGGGTAATTTGGACACAAGCAACCAGATTGCTGAAAGAGCTTCTAAATAAAAAGCTAAATAACTCAAAAACCACAAATAATAGAAAATGAAACCCAATTGCAAAATGTCTCAGAATATCAGTCTCTACATCATACTGAAAGTTAACTCATTTAAAGTTATTTACAACTGCTTTGACACATGAATGCAAAAGGGAAACAAATGGGAGCTGGTTATTGTCCCTGGTGCACTATAAAGACAACATACACTCTGACGCCCTAAGGATGCTGGATGTTGTTTTTTTTATAGAAGCTAGAACCCCCAAACGGAAAAGCAATTTCCAAAACCTTGTGTTTGTGTGAAAGCGATCCCCAACGGAGAATAAACAGTGGTTCTATACAGATCAAGCCCTCCATACTCACTCCGCTTCCCGACGCCATCTTGCCCGGCCCAGACCTCTTGTCGCGCTGAATGACGTCAAAGGGAAGACGCTTGTAATGAGCCGCCTTAGTTGCTATGCTCAGCCTATCAAATGACAGTGACTTCCGTCTGTCAGCGTGCGTCTCGCGCCATCTTTATTTTGGGCACATGGTCTGAAAACCAATCTGGTTTATGGCTATTAAAGAACGAGAGACAGCGTGAAACTTCATATCGTTGTCGGCAATTATAAAGGCAAGTTGCATTCTCCGTTGTATCATTGTACATTGTTACAGACAGTCCTCCATCTGGATCATAGAGTAGAGAAGGAGCACAGACACTGCTGAATGGGGGGTGAAGGTGACATGTTCATTTGAACAGGCTGGGATGTGCTATATACTGTAAATCAGTGTGTGTGCAATTGGACACCCAGCAGCAGTCTCCATATTGCCAAACAGCACGTTTTTTCTTAGAGGGGTTCACACCCCAAAGTTTCTCACTGAAAAAATGTACTGCCATACAAAAACAGAGGTGTCAGCTTCAAATGGTACAAGTCTCAGCTGGTGGGAGGAGATGTAGTCCCTTTGGTGACAGATACAAAGCTTAAAAGGGTTGATCACCTTTAAATTAACTTTTAGTGTGATGTAGAGAGTGACATTCTGACACAATTTGCATTTTTTATTATGTGTGTTTTTTTTTTTTTAGCTTTTTATTCAGCAGCTCTTCAGTTTGCAGCAATTTCAGCAATCTGGCTGCTAAGGTCCAAATTGCCCTAGCAACCATGCATTGCTATGAATAAGAGACTGGAATATGAAGAGCAGAGGGCCTGAGTAATAAACCGTAAAAAATAAATGTGTAACTTTACAGAGCATTTGTTATTTAGATGGGGTCAGTGACCCTCAATAGAAAGTTAGAAAAAGTCAGAAGGTAAATAAAAAAAAAAAAAAATATATAAAAAATGAAAGACAACTGAAAAGTGCTAAAATGGACATGGGATCTTCAACCTATCTCATCTGGGCAGGCAGGAACTCTATGGCAAAGGGGGCCCTGCTATATAAAAAAACTTGAAAAAGGTGAAAGGGATGGTGCTTTGGTGAGTGTGGAGGGTTTGATTGATAATGGCAGAGCTGGGCAGGGTGGGACTGGGCCGGCAGGACACTGGGAAAAAACCCGGTGGCCTCCAGCTCTTGTGGGTCACACCGGCCCAGATCCGTGGCTTCTTCCTGCCGCAACCTCCCTTTGTTGGGCAGTCGCGGCAAAAACATTGCGCGCACACACGGCGCAGTGCGCCGACGCAGCAGGGGGGTCTAGAGGGGGGCCCTGAGACAGCAGCCCCGATGGCCCCCCCAGTCTAACCCTGAAGCTGAGCATAATTGGGGAGTGGCCACGGCAAATATGCGAGCATTGGGGTGGGCCTTGCTTGTTAAGAGCATATTATTCTTTTACTCAAATCAAATAAAAAATCTTTATTGTTAATATGTTTATTTCAGTATACTGAAATTTCCGTTTCACCCAGGCCCCCCCTCAAAGTGCAGACATAAAACAATATATTTAAAATTACAAAGATAAAAACCTTCACAAAAACTTAAAAGAGAGGAAAAATATGTACTATGTTCTGCTATAGCTCTGTTTTAATTGCTGACAGGACCCAACACCCAAGGAACCCAGGTCTCCAGTGGGATAATAATCTGGGCTTCCTGAGGAAGCGCCTTGCTGATTTAGTTGCATAGGGCCTATGTTTACTGGTTTTGGCCCTGCTCGCAGGGAATTCTGGTAGCAAAAATTCTGTAGCACCTCCAAGTTCATACTTATAAGTCTTTTGTCTTCTAGTAACTTTAGCAGAAAACATTTGACGTAAGCAGTGGATAATCAGGAATTATCTTTTGATGTAAATGTTTTTGTTTGCAGAACCTGAGGTGTTGGCTCTGGAAGCTGGATTGCAGTTTCCCATTAAAGAACAGAACACTAGGGAACTTGAGCATGTGGCAATTTCATAGTTGCATGAATACCAACGAGTAATATAAGTCATGGGATCACTAAGATCATTGTCGTCATCATGTCGGGCACTGCTGGTTGGCAGGAGGATTTTGGCTCGTGTTACATCTGTTCCATATAGACTATATCAGCCCGGTGATCAGGTAGGTGCTCTCTGTTATTCAGTAGCATCCCTAAATTGTAGCCATAATGAGAAAGGCAGTGACAACAGTTGCTTTGTGATGTTACCTTCCCTGTGGGAGCAAAGTGATTTTTACGGCAAGAAATCAAACAGGAACAGTAACACAAAAAATGAAAGTGTTGACAGTAGTAATGACAATAGAATGTACTGTTGCCCTTCACTGTTAAAATGGGTGTGTTTGCTTCAGAAACACTACTATAGTTAAAAAAGCTGCTGTGTAGCCATGGGGCAGCCATTCAAACACAAGACACACAGTTCCGAAGAATTCCATTGTATATTACAGAGCTTATCTGCTTTGTATCCTGTGCCTTTTCTCCTTTTTCAGCTTTGAATGGCTGCCCCCATGGCTACACAGCAGTTTGTTTATATAAACTATAGTTGTGTTTCTGAAGCAAAGATGCCCTGTTTCAGGTTACCTAAACACCTATTGATACCTCTGTAAAAAAGTTGCAGAATTACAGTTGATATTGCGGATTTGTTTTCAGTCCTGTATAGAATTATAAATTCTCGTACTGAAGTAAGAAACTTTCTAAATACAGTCAATTAAAAATGTTGCATTGTTTCTGAAATAATCAAGTTTATCTTCACTATTCCTCTCTCAGCATCTGTTTCTCTTCGTTCTGTCTTCATTCAAGAGTTGGGTGTTGGATGAATGCTCCAATATATCTTATAGGGGGGCTCCTTTTGCCTAGAAGATGTATTATAGCTCACTCTATTAAAATCACCAGAAATCATGTCTCTCTACATGCAGGATTTGTGCAACAGGCAGTTATTTTGTTAGAGTTTGATTGTACTGTACTGGAATCAGTTATTTGAGTGAGCTCTAATTTATCTGCTAGGAAAGGATGCCTCCCTATAAGATATATTGGATCATTCATCTGACACCCAACTTTTAAATGAAGACAGAATGAAGAGAGGAATAGTGAAGATAAACTTGATTTCAGAAATGGTACAGAATTTTATAATTGGTTGTATTTAGAAAGTTTCTTATTTCAGTATTATGAAGCTTATATTAAATTCTCCCCTTTAAGTTAATTGAATAGTTATTCGATTTATATTTCCAGGCCACAAAAGATGCTGTTGAAGATGTAATTGCCCAAAAGGGGGTGCAGAAGAATTTTGTCCTAAAAACACCAAAGGTAAATATTCCCCAGTTAACAGATATAGTGTGTATTTGCAAATGCTTGTAATATGTATGATCAGTACATTCTGATGATAAGTGTATCTTTTTTAGGGCACACATGATGTTCATCCCAAACAAATGGCAATCCGGGAGAGAATTCTCTCCACAGTTGTGGATTGCTTTAAGCGTCATGGAGCTGAAACTATTGACACTCCTGTGTTTGAACTGAAAGTGAGTACATTAGTGTATGTATATTAGTCTAGGCTCACAGTCAGGCCTCAACATATACTGTAGGTGTTTGCACATGAATTGGCATATTTATAACTATCTTTAGGGACAGACCACCTTTGGCGCTGTAGAACTATAAATCCCATCATTCCTACTGTTGTAGGAGTACCAAACCAGATTGCTGGTACAGGTATGGGATCCATTATCAGGAAACCCATTATTCGTAAAGTTCAGAATAAGAGGAATGTCCCATAGTCTCCATTATAATGCAAAAATGTAAAACCTATTTAATTGTTCTCTGTAATAATAAAACAGTACCTTGTACCAGCTAAGATATAATTAGTCCTTATTGGAGGCAAAACAATCCTGTTGCATTCATTTAGGGGCATATTTATCAAGGGTCGAATTTTGAATAGAAAAAACTTCGAAATTCAAATTCTAAAAGACCAACCGAAATTAAGTCAAAGTTTTTTTTTGGTCGAATAGGTCCGTATTCGGCCGAATTAGAATAGTTCAAATTGAAATAATAGCGGATCAAATTTCACCAATTGACTCCAAATAGGTTCTAGGAGGTCCCCCATAGGCTAAAACAGCAATTCGGCAGGTTTTAGATGTCAAATGGTCGAGTTCGAAAGAGACAGTACATGATAAATTTCGAATTTGGACTATTACCTAGTCGAAGTACACTAAAATAGCTTGAAATTCGAATTTTATTCATTTGAAAATTCACCTCGACCTTTGATAAATCTGCCCCTTAATGTTTAAATGTTGCACCCTTGGTGAAAAAACTGCTGGGTTAAGTAAAAAGTGACTGAAAACCCTGTCAGTTTTTTTGGGGGGGGGGGTTCTATTTTCAGCAGAAAATATTTTTTGCTGAATATTTATTACCTTGAAGCACCTTTGTGATCAGTTTACAATTTTGGATAGAAAATCTTCTGTGTTGCGAGACAATTTTTTTATTCATACTATTGCAGAGAAAATGCACTTCCCATTTTAACCAGCAGGTACTGCCATAGTACTCTCACTACTGACTGACCAGGTACAGGTATTATCCAGAATGCTTGGGAACTGGGGTTTTCCGGATATGGGGTCTTTCTGTAATTTGGATCTCCATACCTTAAAGCTAATAAAAATTATTTAAATGTTAACCAAACCCAATAGGATTGTTTTGCCTACAATAAGGATTAATTATATCTTAATTTGGATCAAGAACAAGGTGCATTTTTATTATTAAAAATAAATCCTTTTACAGGACATGAGATGAGTTGTACAAAATACTTTATGAAGTGAAGTACAGTATATTCATTACGTTTTGTGAAAAGGCAAAGATATTCAGGTGTTAAGGCAGGGTTCAGTTCTTCCTTTGTGGTCCTAAAATTGTTCTAGATTATAAACACATGGTTGGAACAATCACACTGATGGCCCCGGTGCCAATGCTCAGAACATAACAGAGGCCATTGCAGGGAAGTGCATCACCACACTGGAATTTTCAAATGTGCCTTATATATGTTGTGGAGGGCTCTGAAAGGGCCAAATCTCATCTTACATTTGCCAGTGTATGGCCATCTTTAGTCTTACTGCCGGAATGTACAGTGTAAGAGAAGTGCTGGGCAGATATTAGATGTTGTGTGGATTTCATCAATTATTAAAATTTACATGCACTAGCTCAAAAATGTGTGGTATTGTATCAGGAAAAAGTTACATTTTGTTTGCCGGCATTAGAAAGCTGGATAATGGATCCCTAGAGTGAATGGAGGGAGTGTAGGGTGGGCCTTTCATTCTATGGGGCACATTTGCTAAAGTGTGTATTTTCTCTTCACCAAAGTTCACCTCACATCGCCAGATGTATATTCACAACACATCTCCATATTTACTAAAAATCATTCTATTTTTCAAGAGAAATATGGTACATTTTCGCCTGGCATAAATTCTCTGTGAAAATTCACCAGTATATTTCCCCATACAATAGTAGTGGGGAAAATTCTATAGAGAATTTTTTAGCAAGGAGAAAAGTAGCATGGAAAGGGCAATGTAGATTGTGATGTAAAAGTGTCTGCTCTATCTTTATAATGGGAGTTTGCCAGCCTGAACCTGGCAAAGTACACTTTGGCAAAAAAGGGTACTATTCGCACTTTGATAAATTACTGGATTTTCGCTACAGACTTTTCGCTGGAGAAACTTCGCTAGAGAATTTTCGCTGGCGAAGCGGTGCGAGACTCCTGTAGCGCTGAGCTATTTCGCTAGCGAATTGTCCTCTTTGCCTTTTAGTAAGTTGGCAAGTTGCTGGGAATTTTCATTGACATATTTTATTCCCTTTAGTAAATGTGCCCATATGTACCAACCAGAGTTTGAAGCTAATTAGCCAGGTAGCATGCAATAGTGTAGGAGAGGCCTGATCCCTGGTAACAGGGTTGGACTGAGGGGCCCGGGGCCCACCGGGACTGCAGTCCAGGGCCCCCCTACAGGCCCCCCTACTGTGACGCGCCGTGTGGTGCTGTGTGGCACGCACATCCGTAGAGTTGGTCTGGCCCGGCTGGGGCCCATGAGGGTCGGGGCCCATTGGGTTTTTTCCTGGTGTCCCGCTGGCCCAGTCCGACACTGCCTGGTAAATAGGGCTTCAGTTTGGGAGTCTGGCTGTCTCTGTCTGGGGAAGCAGGATCTGCAAACAAGTAAGAAAACCTGCTTAAATTTCTGTGAGTATTTTATGACAAAACTGTGTTCTGTTTGTAGGGGCTGGGCACTAAGCCTCATCCCAGGTTATTTTGTGTTTTTCCTTTTTTAATAAAACTGACTGACTGTGGACCAGTTGTACACTGTTTTGGGCCTTGTGTCATTTTGTGGGTGTCTGAGCAAAAGTGAGCCCTAGGTGACCAACATCCCACTACCTGTAATCCCTACAATAGTTAAAGGGGTTGTTCACCTTTAAATGAACTTTTAGTATGTAGAGCGTGGTATCCTGAGACAATTTGCAGTTGGTTTTAATTTTTATTAGTTGTGGTTTTTTGCATTATTTAGCTTTTTATTCAGCATTTTGCCAGTTTGTAATTTCAGCAACCTGGTTGCTAGGGTCCAAATTACCCTAGCAACCAAGCATTGATTAAATAAGAGACTGGAATATGAATAGGAGAGGGTCAGAAATAGAAAGAAGAGTAGTAAAATGTAGCAATAACAATAAAAGCGTAGCCTTCAGAACAAGAAGGCAAATAATCCAAAAACTATAAAAAAAAAAAAAGAAAAAATGAAAGCCAATTGAAAAGTTGCTTAGAATTAGCCATTCTAGAACATACTTACAGTTAAATTAAAGGTGAACTACCCCTTTCAGTAATGCTTGTTTTCTGTACTATAAAAATTATTATAGTTTGAATTGCTACAGGGGTGATTTCAATTCACTACTGCTCTCATGTGTTGCACCTGTTTATAACAGTAACATGAATAGTGTATGCTTGAATTGGTTTATGAAGCTGCACCGCATCCTAGGCGCATTGAGGTAAAATTATCACTTTCATTTGTAGCAAGCAAGGCCCTAGATGAGCGTGAGGAAAATTCGCTATGATTTGCCCAAGATTCCAAACTACTGGTTTGCTTTGCTATGACACATCTATGTGCGACATATGTAAAATAAACTCAAATTTGTAATATCATAGGGTTCATGTTTTGGGCACAGTTTGAGAATCAGAAACTAAGAGTCATTTTAATTGGTTTGGAAGCATTTTAATATTGAAATGTATTATTTATAAACCTATAACATTAGGATAGTTTGCCGGCATGTAGTGTTCTTGGACTGGTTTATAGATAATTATGAATCTAATTTGCTGTGTTGTGTCCCTCGAGGTTCCCATCACCCTTGTAATCTCATTCATCATGGATCATTTATTATTTATTTATTCCCTGCAGACTTGTTGGCGCATGCTAGATATTGCTACTTATCATTTTATTGCTGGCTTGGAAGCTTTAAAGCTGCCATTAACAAATATTTTATTCCGTGAAGCCAACGATGTATTTGTAGCTCAGAGGGTCTGAGCTGTGTTAGTCCTGGATAAAGCTATGTTGCTTATGTATATGAGAGGGCCCGTATTTTGGCTTATTTGTTCGCCCGATAAATTGAAAAGGCGCAGTCTCCTTAGTAAATAATTTAGATTTGTTCTTTGCATTGTGTAGTACAGTTTATATCACGCGTCTGTTGCAGGAAACACTGACTGGAAAATATGGAGAAGATTCGAAACTGATCTATGATCTGAAGGACCAGGGCGGAGAGCTGCTGTCATTGCGCTATGACCTAACTGTATCCTTTCAGTAAGTTTCTCTTCCTGTCTGCTCCATAATTCCAATTACAGGAAGACAACACATCTCCATTACTCATCATGTTTTCTTTAGTTTACTTTATTTATTGTGTTTAACCCTTTAAGTGCCAGCAGAATTTTGCATTTCATTTGCGATTTTTAGTTTACCTAGGAAAACTATACATTGTTTTGAGTTTTTGTGTATTTCCACTTTTGGAACAAGATTTAGAGCTCTTAATACCAAAAAAATGGAAAATTGCACACATATAGGGATTTATATCAGAAAAAAATATTGTAAATATTTTTAAATACAAAAGAACTCCCAGCAACAACAAAAAATACTCCCAGCAGCAAATTGCCGAATTTCAAAGCACGACAGCAGAATATGGCATACTTTGGATTCCAAAGCCAATAAATCCTGGAACAGTAGGTTTACCCCAGGAAACCATGCATATTTTTGAAAAATACAGATTCTGTCAAATACAAAATGGGTAACGATGTCTTTCTACTCCTAATTACCAATCATCAAAGCTTTTCCGAGCTTCATGGTTTCTATAAAAATGTATGAACATTTGGAAAAATCACCTCAAAACTTTCACTTTGCAAGTTTGTATCTCCCTCATAGCACCGGGTACCAAGAAAAAACAACCTAAATATGAATGGCAGGGGTCCGCTGAACACTTTGATGTCCATTGTGCATAGTATTAAAGCATCTAGTGTTTAGAGACCCCGAAATGAAGTTAGCACATACAACTTGTCCTGGAAGTCACTTCAGTTAGTGCATTTTTGGGGAGTAACAACACAAAGAAAAATGTTGACCCCCCCAAAACCATACATTTTTGGAAAGTACACATTCACCCAAATCTAAAATGGGTAGCCATGTCTTTCTACTCCAACTACTACTGAGACGCAATATTCCCAAAATTGTTGGATTTTATGAAATACCTGAAAATCGTCTCAAAGCGTCCAATTTCTAGCATCTTATCTCCCACACAGCATTAGGTACCCAGAAAAAACTTCCTAAATATGAACTCCAAGGGTCTACTGAACACTTTGATGCCCAATATGCTTAGATATACCAAACTATGTGGTGTACAGAGACCCCCAAGTGCAACTAGTGCATATAAATTTTCATAACGGACACTGAACTGAAATATAAGCACCCGATATGTGTATTATGTGCCATAAGACCCCTAACCTTAGACAACCATATATTTTTGAAAAGTACACACACCGACAATCCGAAATGCATAAAATACATCTTTCTACTGCAAACTACCAAGCTGCAAAGCTATGCTGAACGTAGCGGTTTTTATGAAATTTCTGAAAATCTTCACAAAGCTTGGATTTACCCATTATATGCTCCACTTTTCATAAAGTATCAGCATAAAACATAAATATGAACACCGTGAGTCTACTAAACACTTTGATGCCCAATATGGATATATAGCAGACAAACTTTCCATGGGCAAAATTAAGTAACAAAGTAACAAATAAAATCACTAAAATACAATAAAACCACAAAAATCACTGCTTTTTTCGCTAGAGTACTCAGCAGTCAGAATCACAGTTTGAATATTTTAGCTTGGCCAAATAGGTTTTACGGACAGCAACAAGTGAACAACACCTACACAGAGTTAAAAATGCACCAAAACCACCAACATTGCAATATAATTACCAAAATAACATACAATGGATATTGTGCAGTGCCATTAGCAAATATGCTATTCTCAATGGGAATAAAAGACACATATGCACACTTACACAATTTTGTGCTTCTTTATTTATTGCATCGTCTGTTTTTTTGCATGAAAAAACTAAGGCCAATTGAAAAGTTGCTTAGAATAGCTATTCTATAACATACTAGAAGTTAACTTAAAGGTATACAGCCCTGTATTTTAAGGGACAGTATACTCCCCTTTTCAAGACTGGATCAATACATTTCTTCTACTAAACAGTGCAAAATCTAAAATTTATAATTTAATTTGTCACCTTCTACATTCTTATGCAAGCACAATCAAAACAAATTAGCAATACGCTGAGAAGCCCTCTGTATAATGAGCTGCTGCTTATCTCTTAGCCTAACAGAGTCAGTTGGGGGAAGGGAGGGGTTTGTTTATTTAGAGGACTTCTCAGTGGACTGCTGATTTGTTTCGATTCTGCTGTACAGGAATTAAAATGAAAAACATATAACAATGATAAGCAAAAATGATATTCAACACAAGTCCAGTTCCTTGAACTAGTGCCGAGAAAGGAGATACTGCCCCAGTCTTTATGTATCTGCTTAGTTGCCACCTACAATAGAAAGCCATGAAGAATTCTCTTTTTTATCATCCAAATTAGAGTTGCCTTGTAAAGTGGAGTGTAGAATGGTGATTGCACTGGAACAAAGATTGAAGGAAGAGCTTGTGTAAGTTTGTCCTTGAACTACAGAGGGCACTATAAGATCTGCTCAGCAATGTCCTTCAATACCTATTTATATAGTCTGGATATGTGCTGCTGACACCTGAGCTATCGAAAACCCTAGAATGATCCCAAGATAGACAGAGAACTTCAAGTAAATTCTTATAAGCCCCCCTTTATCAGGCTACAAGGATTTGGAGCCTGAAGGCAAAGAAAGAGTGAAGATGTGGCAGTGATGTGGGTACAGAAAGAGCCTTCAGCATGTTTCTTTCAAGTGAATTTCATTAATTTTTCAGTCATGGTTGCATTCCTGTTACTTGCTTGTACCATGGCATTCTCTTCATATAACTGTGACAAGGGATCTCTTGCTGCTGCTGAGACATTCTCCATAGGCTCATGAAGAGCTCATGGGTTTCTGGACAGAATATAGGCCCATATGCAGAGAAAGAATGTTTCAGAAGGAACTGCTTTTAACAGCTACTTATATTAAATCACCTACTGTATTTTATCTGCTTGAAGGAAAACCGAACAATTTAGGTCTCAATAAAAATATAATGCATAAAACAGCTCATATGTAAAACCCTGCTTCATTTTAATAAACCATTTTCATAATAATATACTTTTTTTAATAGTATGTGCCTTTGGGTAATCCTAAATAGAAAATTGACATAAAAAAAAAAAAAATCCCCTAGGATTCACAATACACACAAACAAACTATACATGTTAGGTCATGTCTTTTGCTTCCACACTTCTTCCTGTTACAGTTAGAGTTGTAGTATTTCTGGTCAGGTGATCTCTGAGGCAGCACACAGACCATCACAAAATGGTGGTTCAAGGTAAGGGCAGTATTTACTTAAATATATAGACCTGTTTGGTAAGATTCTTTAAAGTGCCACTTAATATGATATAAATATTGCTTAAATATTCATGTAAAGGGTTAAGTTTTATATTCATTCATTTTATTAATTTACTATCCATGGTAACAGTGAGCTTTCTTCACTTCTGTCATTTTTATCTGCCCTTTGCCAATTCTACATATAATTTTTTGCATCCAGAACCTGTTTCACAAACGAAGATAAAGGCCTAAAATATGTATATTTACTCTGTCAATAGTCAAAATCCATTGTGATCACGTGGCCATACACGATACAATTATGATCTTTCCCACGGCCATTGGTCGTATGAAAGATCTTTCGTCCAATCTAAAGTTGGTGAAACGAGCGAATCTCTATGTGTATGGCCACCTTGAAGGAGAATTCAACCCCCATATAATAAAACCCACTACCCCCTACCCTACATAGTCCTGCTCCCGCCCGCACAGGTGATAACTCCAGTAATTGCCCCTAATCCTGTAATTACCCCTTGTTGCAAAATAAGCGCAGCAGAGCTCACAGGCGTCCTCTTCTTCTCTTCGGTAATCTTTGGGTTCTACCTTCCTTCGGCTATTTCCTTAACTTTTGGCGCATGCGCCATTGGCCGGAACCAAAAGATTGCTTCAACTGCGCATGGGCCAATACAGTGCTTACTTTCTGAAGATTAGCGAAAAGAAAAAAAATGGTGCCCATGAGCTCCACTGCGCTTACTCTGCAAAGAGGGGATTAGGGGCAATTACTGGAGCTTTGCAGGCGGGAGCAGGTAAAGGGGACTATGTAGGGTAGGGGGTAGTGGGTTTTATTATACGGGGGTTGAATTCTCCTTCAAGAGCTCAATCATCGAATGAGTAGTTAAAACAAAAAAAAAAAACTCTTCAGCTCTGATGATTCAACAATATTGTTACGATGTTCGGCATCTTCAAAGGTGCCCGATCAAAGTTTCGGTCACCTTGTTTCCCACCTCACATGCTCAGAGTGTCATACAAAAGATATTGCTGCGTGTATGGCCACCTTTACCCTCTTTAATTGAGTGGATAGGTTGTGAGCATAGGTTCTTTGCTAATTATTCAGGTTAAGAAAAACTGCAAAGCATCACTTTCCATATGCCAGGTAGGTAATTTCCCTATTAAGCCTGTTCAGTCCTTGACCCAGTGACTTTAAGGTGCCATTTGCTCGCTTCCTGGCCATGAACAAGATCACCAATATAAAGCGCTATCACATTGGCAAGGTCTATCGGAGGGATAAGCCAGCCAGAGGACGCTACAGAGAATTCTATCAGTGTGTGAGTCATTGTCTGTGTCATCAGCTAAATGAGTGAGATATTCTGTACAGTCGCCAGGATAATGATGCTGATTTATTCCTACCGGGGATAACAAAGAGGTCTTTAGAGACTGCAGGAACATAGTGTTTTTAGGCCATTAGCTAATAAAAAAAAGAATTTGGGTGCCAGCATCAAAACCATGAGGTTAAAGGGGCATACATTGTACACGTCAGATTTCTTCTACTGTATATAAATAAACATTTTGTAACTCTGGCATTATGTGACAGATTTATCAAAATGTGAATTTAGAGCTGAATAAATAAAAACTCACCACATTCTTTTCATTCCTGTGGGATTTGTACAACCATACTTATCAAATGGTGAGTTCTAGTATTCGCCCATATTATTAAGCTCACATTTTGATAAGTATCCCCCTATGTGTGTATATATCCACAGTATTTCCATTTACCTCCCCAATTCGGTACAGAAGTTCATGGAATTCCATTCTTTCTGGGCTCATGATTTGGTCTCTTTAAAGAGGTCGTTCACCTTTAAATAAACGTTTAGTTTAATGTATATGAGTAATGTTCTGAGACAATATGCAATTGGTTTTCATTTTTTATTATTTGTGTTTTTTTTTTAGTTATTAAGCTTTTTATTTGGCAGCTCACCAGTTTGCAGTTTCAGCAATACATTTGTAGACTTACAGAGCATTTGTTTTTAGATAGGGTCAGTGACCCCCCCCCACATTTGAAAGCGTCATATGAAAAAGGTAAAATGAAGGCAAATTGAAAAGGTGCTTATAATTAACCATTCTATAATATACTAAAAGTTGAACCACTCATTTAAAGGAAGTGGCCAGTTTAGTGTTACCAAGCCTCTAGCAGAAATGACTATAAAGACAAAAAAGACAACAGAACAGCCTTATAGGGAACTAGGGAACAGGGCAGGGTTTCTGGTCCCTTTATGGAACATGAGTAAAAGATGGGGTTACTGTTAGAACTATACCTGAACCCAGTTCCCTGCCATCCTAAACTACCTTTCACACTTTATCGATGCTCCAAGCACTGTGGGTCTTCCATGAGTCCCTGACCTGCAGGACTTGTGAATTACAGGCTACAAACTCTCTAAGCCCTTTATAGAACTAACAAAAGCCAAATAATCCTGGTAAATATTAATAACACATAATAAAGCACCAATATATTTTTCAGAACTGTGCAATATAAAGGTTGTATAGTATTAAATGCTGATCAATACGTGCTTTTAAGTGGTTATAATAGTTTTTCCTTACTCTAAACCCCCTCTAGGTTACAATAGTATTTGCCTGTTATTCACACCGCCTCATTTATAACAGGACTTTGACATTGCTGGGCACTATGACCCCATGATTCCTGATGCCGAGTGCTTGAAAATTGTGCATGAGATACTCACAGAACTGCAGCTGGGGAACTTTTGCATCAAGGTAAGCTATAACAGGAAATATTAATATTTGTCATCTGTTCATTGATTAACCAAAACCTCAGCCCCTTGGAGCCCTCCAAACTGGTGCGATTGGATTCCCACCTTGGAACTCACAGTCGGATGTCTGTTGCACTGTCTAGTTTGCAGTAGACTTCTCAAAGCTAAATGGTTGCTCTCTATTCTTGCCCAGGGAGAAATCTGTACCGCCTGGTAACTGTAAATGGGTATGTGTCTCTGAGAAGCAGCACAACAGCCCCATAATATCAATAACCACGACTATATTTACTTAAAGCTTTATTTGCCCTTTAAATTGGATTTCTAAACTGGAAATATTTTATGAGAAGTATCAATTCAACCTTGATGGCATATTTTTGTCACTGATTACATTCTGTTGCACAGCTGTGCCATCTAGGGGCTTCTATTTTAATAGCCTCTCCCTTTTATATGAATCCTTGTTCTTGAATGAAAACACATACCACCACAGATGAACCACAAATCCAAAACAAAATATAGCTTCACTTGCAAATACAACATGAGGAACCTATTACAAAATGTTTCTCTTGTTTGTAATTATTCCTGACTGCTAAGAACATGAAAACTATCTACCGGATTTGTCAAAAAAATAGCTTTAGACTCTTTCTAAAGTTCCATCCCTCGCTGCATGGTACCAATGCTACACTTTTTTCTATGACTATGCTTTGAATGACTTGTTTGCATACATATGGTTGCTAGGGTCCAATTAACCACAGCAACCAGGCAGTGTTTTGAATAACAGTCTGGAAGATGCATAGGAGAGAGCCTTAATTAAAGGATAAGTAATATAACTAACAATAAGAATATGATTGTAGCCTCACAGAACATTCGTTTATTGAATGCCAGTCGGTGACTCCCATGTTATAGGTGGAAAGAGGCAAGATAAGGTGGAAAATAATTCTAAAAAAAAATATAAAGATTAAAAAAATGAAGAACGGATGAAAAGTTGCTAATAATAGGACATTCTTTAACACAGAGTAAGATTGATGGAACAGACTACGTTTTGTCATCTAAAATGTCACAAACTGACAGGTGCACTACCCTTTTAATCTCAGGAAGCGAAGTGGCCTTCCTCACTGTTGCTACTAACAATTGCATCCCAACATACACCCTTCTCTCTAGCCAGATGTACGCACTTATTTTAAATATGCAATATGCTCCTATACTGATGTTTTGATTCTGGAAAAACACCTGTGTACAAAAACATAGTTTTGTCGAATTGGTGTGCCATATTTATTTAGGTAGAAGCCATCTGAACTACAGAATTTTATCCTGCACCAAGGCAAATAAAACTTTCGTGTTATCTCAACACTGTTTTATCTCCAGCTGTTGCATACATCTGATAAAATGTCTTCTGACTATTGCTGGCAGTCCATATTTCAGATATTGCAGCTTGCAGTTTTATTTCTATATCTTAAATTTCTATAGGATTAAATACATATATATTTAGATATCTATTGCGGCAACGTTTGTAACATATGCATGTTCCTGTTATTTAGTAAGTGCCAAGATGTATAGAGTGGTGTGGTTATTTCAGGTGAATGACCGGAGGCTTCTCATTGGAATACTTACAGTCTGTGGTGTGCCTGAGACCAAGTTCAGAACAGTGTGCACTTCAATTGACAAGCTCGATAAGGTAAGTAACTATTGTGCACTTCCTGAATCTTGATGGTCTGCGGGTCCGGGTTGCGGATAAGGTACTTGCGGGTTGGGTAGCGGGTCAAAGTGGGTTGGGTTGCGGGTCGGGGTTGCGGGTATGGGTCGGGTACGAGTTCCAAAAAATGGACCTGCGCAGGACTGTGGCTTGGTCATTATCACCTTGATCTTGAGGAAGAACCATCTCATTGGTTTTGTTTTTCTGTGCTGTGAAGCAAAATCTTTATGCCCGTAAATTCTTATGTCATATGTCCCCAAGTTTACAAAAAAACTCCTTGTTCCGGTTCTGACTCAAGTGGACTCCAGTATGTGAGATTCCACAACATTAGCAAGCCCAAAATGACACTTTAAAGCATGTAGGAAAAGAGAAGAGAATTTTTATGCTAATATGTATGTATAGCTCACTTTCCAAACCATGTGGAAATAGGGTGAATAAAAATTACTGTTTACAAAACGAAAGGGGTGAAAACGAGCAAGATCTAGAACTTGTTTTGGTGAAAATGGGAAAGACACAGGACCTGACTGTTAATAGTGCTGAGTTCTGATTGGAAGGCCCAAATATCACATAGAGTCATCACCGTGGGAGAATAGGATAAGGGCCATACAGGTAAAAATGAAATAACCCAATAGGCTGTTTTTTCTTCCAATAAGGATTAATTATATCTTTGTTTGAATCAAGTACAAGGTACTGTTATTACAGAGAGATTTGGATTAAATGGAGTCTATGGGAGATGGCCGCCCTTAATTCAGAGCTTCCTGATTATGGGTTTCTGGATGACGGATCCCATACCTGTATAATAAACAAGAAAGACAAGAATTAGACATACTTGTTTACAAATGGAATTACATCTGACCACATTCCATTGTATTCAATGTACATGTCATTGCCCATATTCCTTATTATGTGACTTGCAGCGGCAGTGATGCTTATTTAGCTTGGCAGGAAGAGAATAAGACATGTCAAGTAATGGTAACCACACATCTTAAAACTTTAAAATGCATTCAGCAATACAAATGGTAGGGAAGATGACATGGGTAGTATATTAATCAGAAAGGATTCACAATAAACTGGCTGCACCATTACTCAGTACAATCAGTTCAAAACAGGCATGTCACAAATTATTGTCTGGGTTGCCAACTATAGACTAAGCTTGGGATGCAGTCATTAATCATCACTACGGGCTACTATCCCATGACTGATCACCTACCGGATATCAGTTGTGCTGGCCTGCCATGATGCCTAATATTCAAGAGGCTGAGCTGTGATAAAGAACTCATTGATTTGCCATGCAGTCTCCTCCGTCTTCCAAGTGCAAGTGGTTCATTGATCAGAGAGCTGATATTATCTGCCAGAACATTGTTATTCCTCAGAGCGGATTTGTCAAAGTGTCCACAACCACTCATAGCTTGGTGCAATAACCCTTAGAATAAATACTATAGGATGAGTTGTTATAGTGGCAAGCAAGATAAAATAACTTATTCGAGAATGGTAAATGTGCCCCTAGAGTTCCAGGATTCTGTTTGTTGTAAAATGATGAATTGCGCTTTTTTTATGCAGGAATAGCAAGTCATAGTGTTGTTGTGTTCCCTTTGCAGACTCATTAATCTAGTTTGTGTCACCATCAACTGATCAAGCCTGTCATATGCTGAGATCAGGAAGATTTTTGGTTCTATAAATATATAGGCTAAAAGGGTTGTTTTTGTTAATTTTAGTATGATGTAGAGAGAGATATTCTGAGACAATTTGCATTTGGTTTTTATTTTTTATTATTTAGTGTTTCTGGGTTATTTTGCTTTTTATTCAGCAGTTCTCCAGTTTGCAATTTCAGCCATCTGGTGGCTAGGGTCAAAATTACCCTAGCAACCATGCATTGATTTGAATAAGAGACTGGAATATGAATAGGAGAGGCCTGAATAGAAAGACGAGGAATGAAAAGTTGCAATAACAATACATTTATAGTTTTACAGAGAATTTGTTTTAGATGGGGTCAGCGATCCCCATTTGGAGGCTGAGCTGGAAAGAGTCCAAAGAAGAAGGCAAATAATTAAAAAACTATTAAAAAAAAATAAAAATAATGAAGAACAATTAAAAAGTTGCTTTGAATGGGCCATTCTATAACATACATAAAAAAACCACCCCTTTAATGGCTCACTTATGTTTAATGACCAAGGCCATGTTCTTTGGGAATGCTGACTTCCTTGTTTCCAAGTGATACTCCGTGGTACCATCTTCCCTGGAAGATAGATCTACCAGGTAGGATAGTGGCAATCAAAGCCTAAAAGTACAACAGCCACAACCCCAGGTTAGCAAGTGGTTACTAACCTTGGTGCTTGATTAGTATTTCTTCAGATTCACGTTACACAGAAGCTCAAAAATCAGTTCATTCTGTGTCCCTTCTCAGGAGTGAGAGGGGACACAATTAACTGTGGATGGTGCAGCTACTACTTACCCTTATGCTTCCTGTTCCTTTTATTCCAGAGTCACATTAAAAGCTTTGTATTATTTTTGAATTGCAGATTCCTTGGGACAGCGTCAGGAGGGAACTGATTGAAGACAAGGAGCTGAAAGCTGAGACTGTAGAGCAAATTGGCAAATACATCAGACTTAACGGTAGGGTGCATGAAAAACATTTTTTTTGCTTACATTGCAAATCCAAATAATTGGTTTTATGAACTAGTAAAACATAGGGACTTCATCTTTTGGAAGGCAATTAAAATGTAGATCCGCCTATGGAGTTCACCTCGGGGGGGGGGGGGGAATAAAGTAACCCAGCATGACAGAGCACCACTGTAAATTAAAGCTGCAACAGTTGAACATGGTTGCTATACTGTGTAAGATAGCATGACACGCTAGATAAATAAAACCTAGGAAATGCAGATTCCACCACAGTTAGTCTGGAGGCTAAAATAATTAATGAAGTGGCTCAATCCTATTTCTAACTAATAACATAAGCACGGCTAGCAAAAGCATTTTACTGGGAACAACACTGTGCAGCTCTGAGGGCTTCTATATACAGGTTTGGGAGCCGTAAATCAGAATGCTAGGGACCTGGGGTTTTCCAGATAAAGGATCTTTCCATAATTTGGATCTTCATACCTTAAGTAAACTAGAAAGTCATGTAAATATCAAATAAAACCCAATAGGCTGGTTTAGCTTCCAATAAGGGTCTGGCCACATGAGCTTAGTCATTAGGCGACAAATCTCCTCTTCTTCGCAGTGACTAATCTCCCCGATCTGCCTTCCGTCGGCTAAAATGAGGCAGTTAAGGGTGACTTCGGAAAACGAAGCGTTCCGTGTGCCTGCCCCCAGGCGATTTACATTTTAGCCGGTGGAAGGCAGATCGGGGAGATTAGTCGCCGCGAAGAAGAGGAGATTTGTCGCCTGACGACTAATCTCCCCGAATCTGCCCGTGTTGCCAGACCCTAAGGATTAATTATATCTTAGTTGGGATCAAGTACAAGGTATTGTTATATAGAGAAAAAGGAAGTCATTTTTAAATTTAAATTTGTATTGTTTGATAAAAATGGAGTCTATGGGAGATGGCCTTTCCGTAATTGGGAGCTTTCTGGATAATGGATCCTGTACTGACATGAATCTCCAGCTGGTGGTGCCATTTTTATCTTGGTCATTAAGCGCCACAACATTAAAACTATTTCTGGTTTAACATCTTTAATTTAACATATGCCTGTGTTTATATAACGTCTGTAGGTGGGCTGCCTCTGCTAGAACATCTATGGGCTGACTCTAAGCTTTCCCAGAATAACCTGGCAATGGAGGGGCTGCGAGACTTGAAGCTGCTAAATAAGTACTCCGAAATCTTTGGTGTGACAGACAAGGTATGTGGATTAGAATTGTACAATATGTTGAATCTAGTAGTGTTGTGCATTTATGCTTAGCCTGGAAATTTATAAATATTATTATAAAACCAACTTATGCCAATGGCACATAGGTCATTTTTTTCTGATGGCAGATATACACCAACAGAGAAAAGCTGACCTATTGCCTTCCACCCGCATGTGTGTGCACTGGCAGTCATGGGATGTGTGTGCACTGGGCAGTCTGGGAATTCATAATTATAGCAAACAGGCAGGAGCCATTTTGTGGACACTATTATTAAGGCAAGTCTTGCATCATCTCAGAATCTTTTGTGCACCAGAATGGGGGACCTGATGTCCATCCCCATGCCCTGGCTACACAATTAAACGGTGAAGAGAACAGGGGAATGTGTGGAGAGCAGTAACATCTAGGAAGTGCTGAATGGAAAGTGAAAGTAATTGTCTGCCCCGCCACTATGCCTAAGGCAGAAAATATTTGATTGACAGCTGAGATTTTTAAATGAGCTTACAACAGCTAGGAAAACTTTAATAAAAAATAGCAAATTTAATTTGAAAAGGACTTTTATCATACAGATTTTTGTGTCTGGGTGACTTTAGCACTGAAATCTGCTCAGTGTACCTGTATAAAGTGCAACTGCGTAAAGCAGGTGGAAGGCAGCGAACCAGCCACTATATATTGTGGGTCCACTCCAATGATTGACAGTGAAAGCAAAGAATAGGACGGAAGAAATGGTGCTAAATATCTCCCAAAAAGTAGTGAAAAATTAGCCATATTACGGGGCAGATTTATCAAGGGTCGAATTGAAAATTCAAATTTTCGAGTTTTTTTATGGTCAAAACTGTCAAATTCAGCTAGGGAGTTGTTCAAGTTCTATTAGAGGTTTTTTTTAAAAAAATTCGAATTAGATTTTCAAGATTTATCATACTCTGGCTCTTTAAGAACTTGAATTAGATTATTCGCCACCTAAAATCTGCCGAGTTGCTGTCTAATGGTGGCCATACATGCAGAGATCCGCTCGTTTGGCGATGTCAGGTGGGCAATATCGGGCTGATCCGATCATGGGCCCTAGGGCCCAACAATCGGATCCTAGCGAATGCAGACAGGCGGTCGGATCGCGGGACCGCATCAACGAACAGATGCGGCCGCGATCCAACGGGATTTTTAATCCCATCCGATCGAGATCTGGCCGACTTTCGGCCAGATCTCGATCGGGGAAGCCCGTCGGGGCCCCCATACACGGGCCAATAAGCTGCCGACTCGGTCTGTTGGCAGCTTTTATCGGCCCGTGTATGGCCACCTTAAATCAATGGGGGGGATGTCCAGGAGTCAGTTTTGAATTGTTTGCAGCCTTCCTGACAATCGAGTTTGTAAAATTTTAATCTAATTTGAATTGAATCCAATTTCTGGTCGATTGCATTCATCCGAGTTTTAAAAATTTGATTTTTTAAATAAATTTCGATTGGTCGCATTTAGAATTAATGGGCGTTTTTAAAAACTCGCATGAATTTGAAATTTGACCTTTGATAAAAGTGCCTCTACAAGTAACATTAATCATAGGAAAGCAGTGTTGCTCAGTAGTTAGCTGGACCTACATTTAATCATGGCCAAGAAACCATCTGCAAGTAGTCGGATTGGGGGCCCGGGCCCACTGGGGAAGCTACCTCAGGGCCCCTGCACCCACAAAGGCCCCATCTGTTGCCCCTCCCGAGCTGCAACCCCCCCCCCTTCGTGACCCTGCTTGTGCCTTTTTCTTCTTCAGGCTACGGTGGGGGTCGGGGTAGGGAGGTCAGAAGCAGCATCAGGATCATGGTGCAGGGAGTGGGTCTGGGCTGCCGGGAGACCACCCGGTTTTTTTCCGGTGTCCTGCCAGCCCAGTCCGACCCTGAGTTTATATGTTCTTCCTGTCTCTGTTGGAGATGCCTCTGACGCTCTAAGAACACACAGGTAAGTTAACGGGACAGTAAACCCCATTTTTTAATGCTTGTGCAATGAATGTGGCTTGGCGTAACAAAGTTTTTTTTTTAATGAAGAAATATCTATAGTTTTTAGCATTTCTTGCAAAATGTGAAACTAAAAGTAAGTAAACCCCTCCCTTTCCCCAGCTTTGTTTGACTTTGCTCTTTGGAAAGTAATTAAATGCATATGGGAATGTGTATGCCCCAGTTGCAAAATAAAACAATATTAGAAATGGCCAAGGAATTCCATGACTATGTTAAAGGAATTGTTCAGTGTTAAAATAAAATCTGGGTAAACAGGCTGTGCAAAATAAAAAATGTTTTCAATATAGCTAAGTAGCCAAACATGTAATGTATAAAGGCTGGAGTGACTGGATGTGTAGTATAATAGCCAATTATTTACTGCTTTGCAGCTCTCTTGGTTTCCACTGATTGGTTACTAGGCAGTAACCAATCAGTGACTTGAGGGGGGCACATGGGTCATAAATGTTGCTTTTGAATCTGAGCTGCATGCTGAGGATCAATTGCAAACTCACTAAACAGTTATGGCCCCCCCTTAAAGTCAATGACTAACTCAGAGTTAGAGAGATGCAAAGCAGGAAGTAGTGTTCTGGCTATTATATTAGACATCCAGTCACTCCAGCCTTTATACATTGCATTTTTGGCTAACTAACTATATGAGAAACATTTTTTATTTTGCACAGTCTATTTACCCAGTTTTTATTTTTACACTGAACTGTTCCTTTAAGGCACAATTTTGCAGGTCTTTTGATTTTATACAGGTAATGGAACTCTCAGGTGACTTTTAAATACTCATATTTTCAAGTAGAAGGTATATTTTTATTGTACGTAAATTTGTGGATTACACTGAACACCAATAGTAACTGATGACATCACGTATCACTATTTATAAGGATATCATTTCAAGATTACTCATGGCTATTGATATTAACTATTTTTTTATCTTCTATTAGATTGTCTATGACTTGGGTTTGGCCCGTGGTCTGGATTATTACACTGGAGTGATATATGAAGCAGTGCTGCTCCGGAATCCAGGAGGACCCCCTGTTCAGCAGAATGGGCATTCAGAAGAATTTGGCAGTGTTGCTGGTGGGGGGCGCTATGATGGCTTGGTGGGGATGTTTGATCCTAAGGACCGGGCAGTACCATGCGTGGGGCTCAGTATAGGGATTGAAAGAATATTCACACTTTTAGAAAACAAATACAAGGTATGTTTTGTTTAATATTTGTTCTCTACATCTACATAGTAAACCCCACAGTACAGTGCTGTATTTGGGTAAGGTGCTGCTCTATGCATTAGACCTCAGACCACCCTCTACCATCGTCAGTCGGCAAGTTACACCTCCAGATCTAGCTGCAATAGCCCAGCAGCAGGCCAGTGGGAATTGGTTTTTCTTCTACTGTATATAGACCCCTGAGCACCACCCCACTAGTCCTAGACACGGGCCCTGAGATGCGTATATACAAAATACAGCCCTGCTGCAGTACTGTGTGTGCCAGGCTTGAGTAAGCAGGTATGGGACCTGGGGACCTTTAGATCTTTCTATAATTTGGTTCTTCATATCTTTAGTCTACTAGAAAATCCTGTAAACATGAAATAAACCCAACAGTCTGTTTTTGCTGCCAATAAGGATTAATTACATCTTAGTTGGGATCAAGTACAAGCTGCTGTTTTATTATTACAGGGAAAAAGGAAATCATTTTTAAAAATTTGGATTATTTGAGCTTTCTGGATAATGGGTTTCCCGGGTAACGGGTGCCCTACCTGTACTACATATATTTTAATGCAACTAATCGGACTAAAACAGTAATAATTAAATTTATAGTACACATATTGTAATTAATAGTTAGGATTTAAAGACTTTCTGAAGATATCTGTGCTGCACATGCACTCGTTTGATGAGACACAAGGGCCAATAAAAACTGCAGAGTCGGTCCATTTGGATGAAGTGAGCAGTTTATTGGCCTGTGTCTATTGCCAGATATTGCGAAGATATCAACCGGACAGGTTTGATTTTTCCTGTCAGATCGATAACTGCATCTGTATATTGATGCAGTCCTTAATGTGATGGCCTGTATATGGTCCAACAAGCAGACAACTGGATTAGCCCAATATTGCTCACCCGAAGTTGGGCATATCATGAAAGATCCACTTGTTTGGCGACCACACCAAACAAGCAGATATTATTATGTGTAGCCAGTTTTAGGATTCAACCAATCCTGCGGTGAGCTCCCATAACAGTTTGAAGACCTGGCTCATTACTAGGATGCTGAACCTCTAGACTGGTGCAATTAGTTCAGTATATAAAAAACAAAATTTGTAGCCTTTTTTATTTTGGGGGTTTAGTTCACCTTTATTGACACATCTCGACTGACTGTCTAAAGCAGGCCATACACTTAATGTGGCCATAGACGCAAAGATCCGCTCGTTTGGCGACATCGCCAAACGAGCGGATCTTTCCCAGATATGCCATTAACGAGCATGGCTATATTGGGGGCAATCTGAACGTTTGGCCGTATGAGGTGAACGATCCGATTATGATGTGCAATGGGCTCCGGCGGGATCGGTTGGGTAAAAATCAAACCGATCTCCGCCAGACGAAAGATGTCGGCACTCTCCACACACGATCCGAAAATCGTACGAATCCTCGATTTGTATGATAGGATCTGTGTGTCTATGGCCAGCTTAAGGGGCAGATATATCAAGGGTCGAATTGAAAATTCTAAATTTCCAAGTTTTTTATGGCCAAAACTGTCAAATTAGACTCGGGAATTAGTCAAATCGAGTTTTTGAAATGCAAATCGAATTCTAATCGAGTTTTCAAGGTCAATCCTATTCTCCAAAGTTAAAGAAATGTAAAAAAAAATTTCCAATAAATTTTGATTTTTAAAAACTCCCATGAATTCGAAATTCAACCCGTAATAAATCTGCACATTTAACATCTGTTGCCAAACGAGAAGTTCTTTGCCTGATTTGGTCACCCACACACTGAGGCAAAATTTGGCTAATCTGATAGTTGGAACACCTAAAGAATATGTGAGTCTTTCGCATGATGGATAGCTCTGACTTTTCTGTCATATATATCTTTAGTACAGGGGTCCCCAACCTTTTTATCCATGAGCCACATTCAATTGTAAAAAGAATTGGGGAGCAACACAAGACCCAGAAAAAAAGTTCCTGGGTGTACCAAATAAGGGTTGTGATTGGCTTTTTGGTAGCCCCTATGTAGACTGGCAGGCTACAAGAAGCTGTACTTGAAAGTATACCTGGTTTTTATGCAACCAAAACTTGCCGCCAATGGGAGCAACAGCCAAGGAGTTGGTAAGCAACATGTTGCTCACAAGCCACTGGTTTTGGGGATCACTGCTCTGTACTCTAAAATCAGCATTGAATGAAAAGCATTATGATAATGTATTTAAAATGTGAAGACCCTTTCTTTTTTGCAACAGAATTCCAAGGAGAAAGTCCAAACTACTGAAACTCAGGTCCTGGTGGCATCAGCTCAGAAATATTTCCTAGAAGAGAAGATGAAGCTTATTGCAGCCCTGTGGAATTCTGGGATCAAAGTGAGTGCATTTTTGCTTGTGAAACACTAACCGGTCTTCATTTCTTTTTGGAAAATGCCAATAGGATAACACTTTATCCTGTAAAAATCAGTCGTTGGTTTGAGCCACAATTCAATGGTGTGAATTTACATAAAAGAGAGGTATGAATTTGGGTGTGATTAGTTGCTGCAGGACATGGCTTGGGCATATCAAGTGCTGACACTGGTCATGTTACAGGTTATGTACTAATACACTGTAGATTTTTTAAAAACTAGTTTACATATACTTACACTTATAGCACATTTTTAGTCATTTCCTTTGATTTACTTCATGTGTATAGTTTAAACAGGAAGAAGTATGTAACAAGAAGTAGTGACCCCCCGCCCCAAGAGTAACCCGTGTCCTGCCAGGGAATGGATTATAAAGTAAGAAACCAGCAGGCAGGAAGGAAATAATAGATAATTATGGGGCCATGCCCCTGTGCTTGTGTAGGATCAGCTGTTTAGATAGCACTAAATCAACCACAGGTCCCAGGACACCATTATCTATAAATCACACACAGAGTCCTAAATTCATCAGGAGGATGGCTATCTGCAGTCTGAATAGCATAAAATACAAATACCAGTAAAAGGGGGGGGGGGGTGAAACGAGGCAAAAATAAATTGGAGCCTTAGTACCTGTTCTCTGACGAGGCTTTATCCTCTCTCTCTATGGCTGCCTGGCTTTTTCTCTTGCCTTGCTGAAGCCTTTTTTAAATCGTAGTCCTTTGCATCATGACTGGCTTCCAATCACTTGCCAGCAAAATCTAAAAAGTCAAGTAGAAACCGCCAAATAATATATTTTTATACTTTTAAATTGTGCAAATAACTTACTCCACCCAAAATACATGGTGACTAGCGATGAGCGAATTTATTTGGGAGCCATGGATTTGCAGCAATATTCTGAATTTCGCCATGTTCAAAATGTTTTCTGAAACTGCGGCAAAAAAAAAATGTGAATCGTCAGCGGGATGGCACTCGTTTCAGTTTTCAGAAGTTGCCTCGGAAACTTTGGGCAACTTTGCAAAACCGAAGCGATTCACATTCACATTTCGGGGAGATTAGTCCAAGAAAAGGAGATTTGTCCCTGGGTGACTAATTTCCCCAATAGGTTACGTGTGCCACCAGCCTAATGCATTAGGGCAAAAAAGTCGCCATAAGAAAAAACGCCCATTGACTTTAATGCATTAGGACAAAAAAGTCGCCATAAGAAAAAACGCCCATTGACTTTAATGCATTTGGAGAAAAAAAGAAAAACACCCATTGACTTAAATGCATTTGGAGAAAAAAAAAAGAAAAGACACCCACCGACTTAAATGAATTTGGAGCGAGAAAAATTGTCATGCGCGTAAAAACGTCCATTGACTTCTGTGCGTTTTGTGAAATTTCGCAGTTTCATTATCTTTATCGAATTTTCGCCTAAATGGAAACAGCTTCGCTCATCACCGATGGTGACCCCCCCTCCATCCAAAATTTTTACCCCCTGGTCCCAAATGTAGTTGTGGAGGGACCAAATGCCCATTCCAGTGCAGCACTAGTTCTCGCCAACGCAAAACCCCAAGGTGATTTGTAAAATCCTTACAACTTCAATTGGCAGCCATTATAACTAATTTTACTGATTATTGTGCATTATAAGGTTGTAAATTACAGTATGTTATAGCAAGATAAATGCCTTTGTGTAATATATAGTGAATAAAGTACCCCCTTTTGTAAAATATAAGGATATTATAAGTTACCGAGGAGTTTCATGACCATATAAAAGCACGAGGCCGAAGGCCGAGTGCTTTTATACAGGTCATGAAACTCCGAGGTAGCTTCTAATATCCTCATATTTTACAACTGGGGGTACTTTATTTATTATAATACACAAATTTCGATGAGTCATGTGACAGAAATGACATCAGAACTCACCGTTTATAACTGATGACATCTGAACTCACCGTTTATAAGGATATAATTTACAGGATATTCATGGCTTTTGTTTATTATATGTTATTATTAATTGAATAATTTAGCCATGTTTTAGTTACTCTGTTACTGTTAGTTACTATGTAAATGGGTTTTCCTTCCAGGCTGAAATGTTTTACAAAGAGAACTCAAAGTTTCTGAGCCAATTAAATTACTGTGAAGAGAGAGGAATCCCGTTGGTGGCCATCATTGGGGAGCAGGAACTGCAAGCTGGGGTGGTGAAGCTGAGAAATGTAGCAACCAGGGAAGAGGTAAATGCTGAATACTTATTAGCTATACTAATCAACCATGCTATATGGTGAAACATGGAATTAAAAACATGCATTAAAACATTCAAAATATTCTGGGTCTTACCGCTCTGTATGCCACACCCTTTGAGCTTTGCGCTTAAAGGGGAACTTTCGAAGAAATGAAAATTTTATATAAGCTTCAGCACACGGAAATAAAATGTTTTCTAAATATAATCAGTTAAAACCCATTTCTGTTCAATCAAGTTCATCTTCACTATCCCTTCCTCAGTATCGGGTTCTCTTCGTTCTGTCTTCATTCAGGAGTTGGGTGTCAGATAATCATTGACAGTTAGATCCAATATATCTTTTAGGGGGGCTCCTTTTGCCTAGAAGATGTATCAGACCTCACTCTATTAAACTCACCAGAAATCCTCTCTCTCTACATGCAGAATTTGTGCAAAAGGCAGTTATTTTATTAGATTTTGTTTGTACTGGAATCAGTTATTTTAGTGAGCTCTACTACATCTGCTAGGAAAAGGAAACCCCCCCCCCCCCCATTCATCTGACTCCCAACTGCTGCATGAAGAGAGAATTAAGAGAAACAGATGCTGAGAGCGGGATAGAGAACATAAACTTGATTATTTCAGAGATAATGCAGAATATGTAATTAATTGTATTTAAAAAGTTTCAGTATGATAAATCTTATATTAAATTTTCAATTTTGCGATAGTTCCCCTTTAACAAAGAGCATGGGTAGAATTGAAGCTCAGAACCTTCTAATCTATGGCATTCTACATTCTCTGACACATAAGACATTACATTTCTTTCCCATGATTACTCAGTAAAGGTAGAAACCTTCATTGTCTGGATTTTGTGCTTTTTCGCATTGAATATGCAGATGCATTCTTGCTTTTCCTAAAAGAACTTCTGATCACTTGACAGATGGACATCTCCAGGGAAAATGTTATAGAAGAAATCCGGAAGCTTACAAGACGGCAGTGATAATGCTCCAAATGTCCAGCTCCTTGCACACACAATTTTCTTTTTATATGTGTATAAAACAAACAATTATGAAATAAAATATTTTGCAACAGATTTTAAATGTCTATTTATAAATTGTGGCAATCTGGCCAGCATTCTCTTTCCACTGACATCACATCTGAGAGTGAGAAGAAAACTTGCTCACACCCGTTATTGGTCTTGCCCTGTCACTGCACAAAGATTTGTCACCCGCAGAAATCCGAGCTACCTAGGGGTGACAGATCTCATTAAACTACTTTGTTTTCCATATTCATTAGAATCACAGCATGTTATAACACTTTTGGTGAGCCAGCCTACATTTAGGGGCACATTTATCAAGGGTCGAATTGAAAATTTGAATTTGAGTTTTTTTATGGTCAAAACTGGCAATTTTGACTAGGGAGTTAAAGGGGAAGTAAAGTCTAAAATAGAATAAGGCTAGAAATGCTGTATTTTGTATACTAAACATAAACTTACGGCACCACAAGCCTAATCAAACAAATGATTTATTCTTTCAAAGTTGGCCACAAGGGGTCACCATCTTGTAACTTTGTCAAACATTAATAATCAGAATTTACAGACTGCACTGGGTCCTGTGTTGTCATGTAATCTAATGTGGATTATATAGTTTTTGTATTTTTTTAATAAAACTTTCTCCAACTCTGCAGAACCAGTGGCTGCAGCAAAATAATCCTCCAAATAGAATCCCAGTTTATCTGCTTAAATCTGGCTCCGTGATCTTTGTCCCTGTAGCTGGAGTTGGAAACAGTAAAGGCAAAAATAAAATCCAATACAAATCTCAACACAGTCGCCGACTGCTCTACAGGAAAACAAACAAAAGCTGCTTGAGTTCTGCATGGCTGGGAAGTAAGGTGGGGGCTCCCCCTGCTGTTCATAAGTATGATGGTTTCCCTGCAGAGCAGTTAGGGACTGTCTGACAATTCCTATCCACAGCAGTAAATGAAGGGAGAATTTCACTGCATACAATCAGGTTTCTTATAAAAACGGTACACATTTTTTTTTTAAGTATATTGGAGATAGGTTTCTTTTTCATTTTAGAAAAATGGGATTTATGTTTTTGCCTTTACATGCCCTTTAACCAAATTTGATTAGTTTTTCAAAAAAAAAATTTGAATTAGATTTTCAAGATTTATCATACTCTGGCCCTTTAAGAAATCAAATTAGGCTATTCTAAACCTAAAACCTGCCGAATTGCTATTTTAGTCAATGGGAGATGTCTAGGGATCAATTCTGAGTTGTTTGCAGCCTTCCTGACATTTGAGGTTTTTTTCGAAGAAAAAACTCGAATCGAGTTTTTAAAACTCAAATTGAATTATATTCAAATTAGATTAGAGTTTTCAGGTCGATCCAAGTTTAAAAAATTCGATTTTAATAATAAATTTAGCTTGGTCGAATTTAAGAGTTCATGGGAGTTTATTGCAGTTTAAAAAAAAAAAAAAAAAACACGAATTCGAAATTCGACCCTTGATAAATCTGCCCCTTATTGTATAATGTTCTGCTTCAGTTGTTCACTGACCACCTACAAACCATCCCATTTCTAGAAGGTATTCTCTAAAATGATGGCAGCACAGGGCAGTTGATGTAATAGCCTAATCTTCACTGGATGAGTGCTTTTTGGTTCTAATGGTGTTTCTCAGCACCTTACTTAAGGTGGTTCACCTTTAAAGTTGACTTTTAGGGGCCGATTCATCAAGAGTCGAATATCGAGGGTTAATTAACCCTCGATATTCGACTGGGAACTAAAATCCTTCGACTTCGAATATCGAAGTCGAAGGATTTAGCGCAAATGCTGCGATCATACGATCGAAGGAATATCCTTCGATCAAAAAAACTTAGGCAAGCCTATGGGGACCTTCCCCATAGGCTAACATTGACTTCGGTAGCTTTTATCTGCTGAAGTAGGGGGTCGAAGTTTTCTTTAAAGAGACAGTACTTCGACTATCGAATGGTCGAATAGTCGAACGATTTTTACTTCGAATCCTTCGATTCGTAGTCGTAGTCGAAGTAGCCCATTCGATGGTCGAAGTAGCCCAAAAAACACTTCGAAATTCGAAGTTTTTTTTACTTCGAATCCTTCACTCGAATTTAGTGAATCGGCCCCTTAGTGTGTTTTAGGATGGCTAATTATAAACGATTTTTATTTTTCATAGTTTTTGCCTTCTTCTTCTGACTCTTTACAGGTTTCAAATGTGGGTCACTGACCCCATCTAAAAAGCAAATGTTCTGTAAAGCTACAAATGTATTGTTCTTGCTACTTTTTATTACTCATTTTTCTTTTCAGGCCTCTCCTTTTGATATTCCAGTCGCTGGTTGTTAGGGTAATTTGGACATTTCTGAAATTGCAAACTGGAGAGCTGCTGAATAAAAAGCTAAATAACTCAAAACCACAAATAATAAAAACCAAATGCAAATTGTCTCAGAATATCACTTTTTAAATACTTGTTATTTTAAAGGTGAACAACCCCCTTTAAAGGACATGTAAATGCGCCCAACAAAAATGTAATCAATGAACAGCCTCTTTGAAATCTTTAGACACTTGCCACTCTGGTTGTTTAAAGATTAACAATAAGGCTGCAGCATCCTCTTAATCATTAAAGGAGAAGTTAACCCCCTTTGCGCTAAAATCCCTTCCCTCTCCCCTTTGTGCCCCCCCCCTGGGCAAATTCCCCTAAGTTGCTACTTACCCTTCGGCGCAGGTCCTGTCCACGGAGTTCACAGGCGCCATCTTCTCCCGTGCGGGCTTCTTCCTGGATTGCACAGCGTTTTCCGGCGAATGCGCAGGAGTATTTTCCGGTTCTGTGCCGAAAGTCACGAAGTTTTAAGATTTCTTTTTTCAGAAACTTTGTGACTTTCGGCGCATGTGCAGTAGAGCTGAACCGGTAAATGCTTCTACTGCGCATGCGCCGCCAAGCGCCATGGACAGGACCTGCCCCGAGGGGTAAGTAGCAACTTAGGGGCATTTGTCCCGGGGGGGGGGGTGATTTTAGTTACGTTCTCCTTCAAGAATTTCTTCTCATCTAACTCACTCAGCCCCCTCCCTCAGGTGGATTGGCTGTTGGCACACACCCTCCAGTCTAACAGCCAATGAAGAGAGAGAGCATTGCTAGTTCCCATAAAAGCTCAAGCTGTCGGATCCTATTTTTTCTCCTAACCACCTCTCCTGAGCTCAGCTTAATTATTACAGTGCTCAACCCCAGCAGAACTTTTTATCAAAAGTATGTTGAGTCTGTGTATACCTGCATTCTACATGAACTTTACATCATACATGTCCGGTTTGCACACATGTCAGAGGGAAAATGGCCACCGGGTGAAAGCGGCTTTTTTTTTTTTTTTTTTTTTTTTTTTAGGAAAATGTGACGGCGCTAGCAAAAGTGTGGGGTATATGCAGTACAAATGATGTGGCTTGGGTAGGGAAGATATGCCCATCCTATATACATGGTAGGAAAATGTAGACTTTACATGTCCTTTAAGACCCAATTTTATGAGGTTTTGTCTACATTTTTTGAAGTTTTGTCCGGACTGAGAATTAAAATAGGTCCTGGCATTTCAGCCCACACAGCCCAATAAATAGTGACTTTCAATGGGACCTTATAGCAGCCCCTCTGGCATTTGCCAGAATCCACAGATTGCCAGTCTGGGCCTGATTGATAGCAAATGTGTTGCACACTTACATCCATTTAACAAGCCTTCAAATGCTCTTACATTTGCCCAGTGCACACTATATTGTACTTTAAACCGTCCCCAGGTGCTAAAACACAGGAAAGCAGCAAACTTTAACAATATTATTGCTGTATGTGCCCCTTTGCCTGCATGGGTTTTGGGGGATTGGTAGAAGGCAGCAAGTGGGAAACCATCACCAGGCCCCTTAGCCTTCTACCATAGAGCAAGTGATTTTGGAATTCCCTTCGGTGCATCTTAAATTTGTACTTGAAATCTCAAATTTTTGTTCAAGCCATGACACACTTGCAAAACCTTTGTTAAAATCAGACCCATAGTTTTGGCTGTCAAGGTAAATTTACCTTGGCTGTTTAGACAGATTATCTGCCTAATGTTGTTGTGAAACGATCATTTGACCTGTGGACCAAAATGATCAGCCCCATATCACCCACCTCAGAATAGGCATATCAGGGAAATATCTGCTAGTCTGGCAAATTCAAAACGAGTCCTCGTTAACTGGTTTTAGGTCATATTTATGCAGAAACTGACAATTCAAATGGGTTCAAACATTACTGCAAATATACAAATTTCTCAAGAGACAGGGGGATTGTGATGGAGTGATGGTGGCCTTAACGGGATACTGTCATGGGAAAAAAAAAATTTCAAAATGAATCAGTTAATAGTGCTGATCCAGCAGAATTCTGCACTGAAATCCATTTCTCAAAAGAGCAAACAGATTTTTTTATATTCAATTTTGAAATCCGACATGGGGCTAGACATATTGTCAATTTCCCAGCTGCCCAAAGTCATGTGACTTGTGCTCTGATAAACTTCAATCACTCTTTACTGCAAGTCGGAGTGATATCTACCCCCTCCCTCCCCCCCCAGCAGCTAAACAAAAGAACAATGGAAAGGTAACCAGATAACAGCTCCCTAACACAAGATAACAGCTGCCTGGTAGATCAACACTCAATAGTAAAAACCCATGTCCCACTGAGACACATTCAGTTACATTGAGAAGGAAAAACAGCAGCCTGCCAGAAAGCATTTCTCTCCTAAAGTGCAGGCACAAGTCACATGACCAGGGGCAGCTGGGAAATTGACAAAATGTCTAGCCCCATGTCAGATTTCAAAATTGAATATAAAAAAATCTGTTTGCTCTTTTGAGAAATGGATTTCAAGTGCAGAATTCTGCTGGAGCAGCACTATTAACTGATTCATTTTGAAAAAATATTTTTTTACCATGACAGTATCCCTTTAAATGGGTTGTCCACCTTTGGGTTAACTTTTAGTAGAACTGTGATATTCTTGGACATTTTACAATTGTTTTTCATGTTTTATTATTTGTGGTTTTTAGTTATTTAGCTTTTTATTCTGCAGCACTGCAATTTACAGCAATCTGGTTGCTAGGGTCCAAACTGGAATATGAATATGAGAAAGTCTGGATAGAAAGACAAGTAATAAAAGTAGCTATAAAAATCAACGTGAAGCCTTACAGAGCATTTGTTTTTAGATGGGGTCAGTGACCCCCATTTGAAAGCTGGAAGAAGGGGACAAATAATTAAAAAATAATAAAAATGAAGTCCCAATTGAAAAGTTGCTTCGAATTGGCCATCCTATAACATACTAAAAAATACATACAAAAAATTGAACCACCCCTTTAGCTCACCCAACGATATGCCTGATAAAACTACCGACTCAGGTATTGAGTATTATTGTTTTATTTTGAAACTGTAAGAAACTGGAATATAAAATGCTGCCAAAATACAAAACATAATTTAAGCCTGTTTTCTTAAAAAAAAAAATACACAAGATGAAAAAGATTGTTTATAAAACCAGTAGTCAGCCAACCAGTGACTAACAATACAACCATGATGAAGTGTTACATTCATAAATTTTACCTATGTGAAGTGTAAAAATGTTGAATGTCACACACCATAGATGATTACTATCGTTTGACATAAATACTTGTACATTTTAATAGAAACACAAAAAAGTGGTTTTCAGATATGGTTGCCACCTTTTGCAGCTGTGGAGTCTGTGCAGGGAGCAGGCAGATGACGTTTCAGCTCATCGCCTCACTTCAAAGTTCTGGACAGACAGTTTTCACCAGGAAAGCCCTTCCGAAAAACTGCCTTTCCAGGTGAAAATCAAGACAGGTGGCAACACTATTTTCCGATCTTAAGTGCAAGATACACACATACAAAAAAAGTGCAATAACAAAGTGCAATAACAAGTGAAAAAAAATTAAAGTGAAACAAAAATTAGCTTTACACCAATGCAAAAAATAAAAATAAAAAAAAAAATCTCCCTTTAAAATGTAGGATGCAAGGGCAGATTTATTAATGCCAGGTGAAAGAAATGAGTCCTCAACCGCACACATATGGTGGCACTAACTAAAATCATTAGGAGATAAAGCTATTAAAAAAAAAAAAACCAACATCTTCACATATAGCACAAATGAGTTTGGTTTGGTCATTGCCCCCGAAAACAATCACAGGGCATTCCTTGCAGTGACGTCTCCCAGTGAGAAATCTGGAATGTACCCTGCAATACAAACACAAAACAACATGTTAGGGTTTAGAGAGTCAAAGGAAAACTATACCCCCTGAACAATGTAGGTCTCTATAAAAAGATATTGCATAAAACAGCTCATGTGTAAAACCCTGCTTCATGTAAATAAACCATTTTCATAATATACTTTTTCGATAGTAAGTGCCATTGGGTAATCATAAATAGAAAACAGTCATTTTAAAAAATATAAGGACCGCCCCCTATATATATAGATAGAGATAGAGAGATATATAGATATAGATATAGATATAGATATAGATATAGATATAGATATAGATATAGATATAGATATAGATATAGATATAGATATAGATATAGATATAGATATAGATATAGATATAGATATATTTTTTTTTTTTTTTCTTGCCAAATACAGACAAGTTTCCTTTTAATCCAATTGTTCCTTAAAGTTATATAAAGGAGAGTTCTGGGATAATTTGTTTAGTTCAGTATATATGATATAAGCCACACACCAGAATGATTTTAATTAATTAAGATTCTTTAATATGCTTTAATATGCCACTTAATTTGATATAAAGAAAGATTCTTTAATATGCCACTTAATTTGATATAAATGATCTGTTGCTTAAGTATTTATTTTGGGGCTATAGTTTCACATAAGCAGTGTAAAAGGTCATAATAAAGGTGGTGTCCAAACAGTGGCTTGCATACAAACAATCACACACAAGAGTTACTCAAGAACTTAAATTTAGAAGCTGGAAAGGCTCCGTAACAAATATATAATTATTTGCTTATATTGCCTGTGCATTTGTGTTTATTTATGTGCCTTTACTTTGTGCCCCAGCTTTATAAGGTATACAATTATTTTTTCAGCAATAGAAAACGCAATTTGATTCAAGTTTACCATGTATTAAAAGAAGCCAAATGTTTTACTGCAGCTGAAAAGGAGATTTACTCACCTTTAAATCTCTTTCTCTTCAGTCACTTGGGGGGGACACAGGGACATTGGGTATCGCTAGTACCACTAGGAGGCAGGACAGAACCATAAAACAAAACAGACTCCTCTTTCACTGGCTATACCCCCAGCAGGCGGAGCATAGGTCAGTTTGTACCAAAGTCAACAGGAATTATAACTAGATCAATCAATCAATCAAGAACTTTGTTAACCGTATCATATCTGATGGAAGTGAAGGCCTCAATCCAGGGAGGGAAGCCCTGTGTCCCCCCAAGTGACTGAAGAGAAAGAGATTTAACGGTGAGTAAACAAAATCTCCTTTTCTCCAAGTCAGCTTGGGGGACACAGGGACGTACCAAAGCTGATAATGAGGCCTATGAGGAAGAAACCACCAAGAAAAAAAAAAAAAAAAAAGAAGAGTGGACTCCCAGGAAGTACTCACACCCCTGGTGGAATGGGCGGTGACTCTGCTTGGGGGATCCTTACCCCTTGCTGTGTAAGCTCTCTGGATGGCTTGTTTGATCCATCGGGATATGGTCTGCTTGGTAGCCGGGCTACCCTGGCGTGGCCCTGATGGAAGAACCAGTAGAGAATCGGACTTGCAGATGTCTTGAACCCTATGCAGGTAGAACTTCAAAGCCCTTATGGATCCAGTGTGTGCAAGGCTTTTTCCTTGTGATTTGCTGGAGCAGGACAGAAGGAAGGCACAACAATTTCTTGGTTGAGGTGAAATTCAGACAACCTTCGGCAAAAAGGATGGGATAATGTGAAGTACCGCTCTGTCATGGTGGAAGACGAGGTAGGGTGCTTTAAAGGATAAGGCACTGAGCTCGGAGACACGTCTTGCTAAGGTGAACTCAGTAGGAAAACAGTTTTCCAGGTGAGCCACTTAAGGGGCACAGAGGCTAACGGTTCAAAGGGTGGGTGCTGTAATGCGTGCAACACTAATGTGAGGTCCCAGACACGGACTGGAGCTCTAACGGGGGGGGGGGGGGGGGCCACATGTACTACCCCTTGCATAAAAGTCTTGACGTGGGGTAGTAGTGCTAGACGTTTCTGGAAGAGAACCGACAAGGCTGAGATCTGCGATTTCAGGGACCCCAAGGACAGGCCCATGGAGAGACCTTCTTGCAGGAACTCCAGACCACAACGTGTAGTATGGAGAATACCCTGAACTTCACTTTGTGTCTAGAACACCACTGGCGGTAGGTGGACCAAACTCTGCGGTACGCCCTGGCTTAAACTGGCTTTCATGCTGCGCACATAGTGTGTGCCACAGCCTTGGATAAACCCTTCTGGGTTAGGATTTGGATCTCAAGAGCCATGCAGTTAAGTTGAGGCTTGCAGGGTTTGGATGACAGATCGGTCCCTGAGTGACAAGGTCTGGACTTGGAGGTAGGGTCCATGGTTTTGCCACTGACAGATAGAACCACGCTCGTCGAGGCCACCGTGGTGCTATCAGAATGAGGGTGGTCTGTTCTCGTAACTTTCTGATGGTTCTGGGGATGAGGGACAGAGGTGGGAAGGTGTACACCAGTTGAAAGGGTCAGGGAGCAGTTATTGCATCGGCATTTACTGTAACGAGCTAGGAATGCTGTCACCTTTCTGTTGTGCCTGGTTGCCATAAGGTCTACCTCTTGAGTACCCCACCTTAGCGTTATCTCCTGGAAGATTTCATCCTTCAGTGACCACTTGCCCCGGTCCAGGGATTGACTGCTTAGGAAAGTCTGCTTCCCAGTTTAACAAGCCTGGGATGTAAATGACAGGTGGACTTGCTGAGCTTTGGCCCATTGAAATATGAGTTCTCATTTAGCGCTCCCCTACTTCTTGTACCGCCTTGGTGGTTGATGTAAGCCACCGCTGTCGAGTTGTCCGACTGAACCTTCACCACTTGACCCATGAGGTCTTGCTGCCAGTGGAGTATACCTAGTCTTATTGCGCGGAACTCAAGCAAGTTGATCTGCAACTGACTTTTGTTCTGTTTCCACTTTCCCTGTGCTGACCTGCCCTCAAGATCTGCTCCCCAGCCGAAGAGACTCGCATCTGTTGTCAGAATGCGCCAGCAAGGTTCTCCTAGACGTTTCCCCTTGGTGAGGTGGGTGGTCTGCAACCACCAGAGAAGGGAGGACCTTGTTTGTCGAGATAGGTGTATCTCCTGCAGTAGGGATTTCCGTTTCCAAGAGGAAAGAATGTTCCACTGGAGTTCCCTGAGATGGAATTGGTCAAATTGCACTGCTTCTATAGTGCCAATACAAACTGCTTCTATAGAGGATACCATGACTCCCAGCGCCATGATTTTGGTGAACATCCGGGGGGCCAGAGGTGAGGCCGAAGGGCAGACTCATGAATTGGAAATGACGATTCTGGAAGGCAAACCGCAAGTATTTCTGATGCGGAGGGGAAATGGGTACATGCAGATAAGCATCCTTTATGTCGAGGGACATGAGAAATTTGTTCAGTTCCTTTAAGTCTAGGATGGGGCGAACCGACCCGTACTTTTTGGGAACCGAAGAGGTTTGAGTAGTATCCCTTGAAACGCTCCGCAGAAGGTACAGGAATAATGACTTCTGCAAGGAGAAGGCTGGAGATAACGTCTTGGAATGCTGATCACTTGTTTGGCTCTTGAGGGAGTCCTGACAAAGAACCGGTGAGGGGGAGGAGATGAAAACTCTAAGTGTTAACCGCGAGTAACGACCTTGTGGATCCAGAAATCTTGGATGAAAGTGACCCACTTGTCTGCGAAATGTTTTAATCTCTCCACCCCCCCACTGGTGTTGTTCCTGGAAGCATGGTGTCATGCGGAGGTAGTCTTAGCCGTGGTCTTTGAGGTGTGTTTTCGGTTTTGCCAGGAAGGTCTTTGTTTGTTTCCAAATCGACCTCTGTTCGTTAAGGAATGTCTTGGAGGAGACGATCTTGAACTTTTGGTTTGGGAGCCACAAAAATTTTTTTGGCTGAGGTAACATAGTGCTCTTACCTCATGTGGCTTGGCTTATGATCTTGTCAAGGTCGGCCCAAAGAGAAGCTTACCCTTGAAGGGTATGGAAGGGACTTTTTTGGAGGAAAGGTCGGCAGACCATAACTTAACCAAAAGGGACCTTCGAGCTGCCACTGCGAGGGCCGAGGACCTGCCGATTACCTGTGTTACGTCTAGCGAGGCCTCGGAGATATAGTCGTTTGCTTCTTTGATTTGTGAGGCCAATTGGGAAAGTTGTGACGTGGCATTCCATCCGCAATGGCGTTAATGAGAGCAGCGGACCAGGATTGGATGGCTCGGCTCGAAGGGATGAGCCAGATGCAGAAAATACGAAGCGCAATAGGCTCTCTAATTTCTTGTCCATAGAGTCCTTGAAGGAGGAGGCATCAGGGACTGGTAAGGCTGTATTTTTAGAAAGTCAAGAAACAGGCACATCAACTGATGGGGGAGATGACCACCTTTCTGTAAGGTCAGACGAAAAGGGATATTGCTTTAGGAAGAGACGGTTTGCTTGGAAGCGTCTTTCTGGTTTATCCCATTCTTGCTGGATGATCTGGTCAAGCTGAGAGTGAGAAGGAAAAGCCGGTGATGTCTTACTGTGTCTTTTAAATAAGGTTTTAGAGGACTCAGCCATGGTCTCTGCCTCTTGGAAGTGGAGAGTTTCCAGAACAGAGGAAATCAATGAATCCACCGACTCTGACGAGAGTTTAGGTGACTCCTCGTCATGGTCTGAACCAGATGGTAGTTCACCCTCCGAGCGGTCCTCATCCCCAGAGTCAGATGGGAGAATGGTGTCTGGGAGGGGTATCGCTCTCTTGCTCGGATGAAGAGGGAGCTCTGTGTTTGGAAGGCCTCTGTCTAGGATTGTCTAAACGTGAAAGCAGCTTGTCCAATGTCTGGGCAAGCTTTGGTATTCCAGTGGCCAATTGGGAAGCCCATTCAAGAGGGCAATGTCCTTGTCTGCTGGAGATTCCCTCTGACTAGCCTGGTTCACCAGACATGGAGTAGGTACTGGGGGTTCTGCAACCTGTTGGTGTGGCTTGCACTTAGCACATAATGGTTCTTTGTGTCCTGCAGTTAAACGTGTGCGGCATTTGGCAAAGGCCAAATACTTGACTGTCGCAGTGGGTGCTGCCCTGGAAAAAGGGCCCTTACTTGGCCCGTCAAACATGGTGTTGTAACAAGAGCCAGAGGTAGCTTGTGAGTAAGCTAAGAAGGAACCTCTCCCACCCCCAGGGGATAGCGGACTACACACTAACCTGTGATATGAGCAGGGAAGGAGGAGTAGTCTGGTCATGTTGGTAACGGAGTGGTACCAACTCATTCCCTGTGCACTGCAACACTGTCCCTGCTGCAGTGGCAGAATAAGGGAGACGCACGTGAAATCCGTGCCAATAAATCTAAGATGGCGTCTGGCCGTGCTGTGTACGTGTGCGCAGCTTAGAAAAAAAAATTCCCCCGCCAGGTGCACAAGGGCTAGCGCGCCTCCTTCCGTGCTGCGGCTGAAATGGCGGCACTTTTAAATAAAATACTCAGCCGCTAAGAGCGGGAGGGGGTGTCAGGGGAAGCCTGAACGCCACCTTGCCTGGAAGAGGAAGGATAGAGGCTGTGGGGCTGCAGGAAATTTTAACTTACCTCAGGCCCAATGGAGCAAATACTCTCCTTGTCTGCTGGCCAGCTCCTGCAAGGGAAAGGAGAAGTCAGATGGGCTGGGTGGTCTGTGCACACAGCACAAAATGACCCCGGAGACAGGCTCCCAAATTGGGGGATGACAGTAAGGGCCCTTACTCTGTGTAAGAGACCTGCATTTCCCCTTGGTGTCAGCTTAACGGACTTAGAATATTAGACCAAAAAATAACAAACGTCCCAACCTCCTGAGAACACAATTCAAACTGACCTATGCTCCGCCTGCTGGGGGTATAGCCAGTGAAGGAGGAGTCAGTTTTGTTTTATGGTTGTGTCCTGCCTCCTAGTGGTATACCCAATGTCCCCCAAGCTGACTTGGCGAAATCACAATTCGACTCTTACATATACATAAGTGCCATGGTTTTCCTTTAAATATCAGATTGAAATATTTTATGTACACACAAAACTTACCAAGAGCAGATAGGATCTTCATAGCAACAACTTGCCTTGCATGCTCATATTTTTCATTTAGCTCCAGATTTTCACCAATCATCCAGGCATAGCCACAAAATGGGGTTGGGTACGTTGGTATGACTACTTGGTACCAAAATCGAATCCATCCAAATGAGGTTACGCTAAAAAGCTTTATTAAGAAGACAGGACGGCCCAGCTTCATCTCCTGGCACAGCATATTAAGGCAGCCGACAGCACTTAGCAGGGTCTCTTTTGGAAGATCTGGGCGGTCAGTATAAAGCAGAGGCAATGGAGATAGGTCTTTGGTCTGCTGGAGCTTATCAGTGCTACGAAGCTTCTGTCGCATGTCTGTTTTCAGCCAATTTACAGTAAGAGGAAGCCCAGGAAGAATGGGAGACCCTGCAAATGAAGAAATACAGATGCTACCATGTCTGGACTGAGATTCAAAATAGGCCCTGTCATTTCATGCACATAAAGGCCCAAACAGCAACTAATAAGCCCAATTAATAGGGACAGCTATAGCATCTTACATTACCCCCGCTGGAATGTGTTAAGCCTTTTTGTTAACTGCACATACTGCCCCCCTCAATAGGAAGGAATTCTGCACTACAAAACAGTGGTCAGTCACTGGGGAGCTTTAAAAGTCTGGTGATACTGTAATGATAGTATACCTTTCCGTTTACTCTACAAATATACAGGTGTCAGAACCTGGGGCGCAAGCTCCAACAGAATACGGATTCTGATTTTTCATGCTGTAGGTGCAGCCAACAACCATTGTAATGTCAGAGACATGTTGTTATGTCATGCTTATAGGGATACGGTCATGATTTTTATGGTGTAGTTTTTATTTCTAAATGACACGGTTTACACTGCAAATAATTTACTCTACAATATAAAATGTCATTCCAGAACCAGAAAGTGTATTTTATTCAGTTGTAATATTGGTGTGTAGGCAGCCATCTCAGCTCATTTTGCCTGATCATGTGGTTTAAGAAAGAGCCAGCACTTTAGGATGGAACTGCTTTCTGGCAGGTTGATGTTTCTCCTATTCAATTTAACTGAATGTGTCTCAGTGGGACCTGGATTTTACTATTGAGTGCCGTTATCTTGTGTTAATGAGCCGCTGTCTGGTTACCTTCTCATTGTTCTGTTGTTAAAGGGCACCAATCATAACTAAAATCATTTACTAAGTAAATACACTATATGAAAATAAATCTGATTTTTAAAACATTTAGAACTGTTTGTAAATCATCAGCTCAATAAACCTTCTGCAATATCTCCCATTTCTCCACTGCAGTTCTAGCTGAGGCAGGCATCTTGGATTTCACAGACTCCTCCTACCTGTATCTTTACAGCCAACTGCAGCCCTGAAATCTCACACATGCTCATTTGAAATTCCTTGGTTGCTTAGCAACCCTTCTAAGCTATTTTCAAATCAGCCAAACTTATGTGTTAGCTGCCACCTTCTGGAAGTTAGTGTGTGCCCTTCACTTGCATAATAACATCACTAGCAGGGGACTAGATAGGGAAATCTCATGACACTTCTAGTGGAGGAGTTTACTAAAACAAGGCATTCTGGGTATAATACTTAAGGCAGTGCTACAATCTGAGCATGCTCCTGAAATTTGCAGGTTATGGTCACAGTATGGACTCTGACAGTGAAAGAACCCATTTGACAAAGTAAAGTATTTTTTTTTTTTTTTTAAACTTGCAGTTTTTAAAAAAAACAAAAAAAAAAAACACTATACATGTAGCTTGATTAAACGTGTTTAGGTTTTACTAGTCAGATTGTTAATAGGCGTTTGATTTTGGCTGTGATAGGTGCCCTTTAAGCTGCTGGGGGGAAAGGGAGGGGTTGATATCACTCCTCAACTTGCATTACAGCAGTAAAGAGTGAATGAAGTTTTATCAGAGCACAGGTCACATGACTGGGGCAGCTGGGAAACTGACAATATGTCTAGCCCCAAAATTAAATATAGAAAAATCTATTTGCTCTTTTGAGAAATGTATTGTGCTGGAGCAACACTATTATATATGTTTTGAAAAAAAAAACATTTTTTCCCCCATGATAGTTGTATCCCTTTAAGTCAGCCATATTATTTATGCACACTATATGGTCAAATAATTTGATATGTGCTGTTGCATATATCCACCCCCTCCGCATTGGAGTTTCCATGTCAAACGTCTGTCATTCATTGGTGCATATTGTGCCATAGCCAGGTATGTATTTAAAGAAAGATACCACACAAAAGGAAAAAAACAAAAAAACAAGCGCTCATTACTACTACACTAAAGTACTGCTAAAAGTTGCAATAGTCTGGAAAGGCACCAGCCTCTTATCAATAAACAAATCATTTTTACTGTACCTTCACAAAGGGTCTTTTTAGCCATTGCAGCTGCCCGGTGTGAGTCGTACTTCACTACAGCCAAAACCTGGCTCTCTTTTGTGGGACTTGGATGCAAAGAAATTGAAGACACTCCTGAAGTCACCTCATCCAAAACATTTTTCAGCAGGTTTTCATCAAAAGTACCAGGAAGCCCGTCCAGTGCAAGCTCACTTTTTTCTGTGCTCCGACAGACCACAATACAACATCCCTTTGTTATCTCAAAACCGTTAAGAGACATAATAGCGCTGATAGCCTGCCGTCTGCTTATATAGCGAGCATAAGCGAACCCTCGATTCAGGCCACTAAATGTCATCATCAGACGAAACTCATACAGTTTTCCAACACTCTGGAAAAGCGGAATTAGTTTGTCTTCATAAATATCTTGTGGTATTTTACCAATAAAAACCTCTGACCCACTGACTGGAGCATTACCAATCCATCCTGAGAAAAGGAAAAAGAACAATTAGAGGGAAAATTATACACAAATTTTGTACAAATTTGACCCAAAACATAATCTGATTTTCAAACGAGTTCCAAAATTAGATGAAAAAAAAACCTAGTTAAACAAAAATGTATTATATTTGGGCATGTATTTATTGGAGAAAAAAAAAAAAAAAAAAAAAGTGATTCACTGAATACACTATTTCGAATTTGGCGAAACCTTTGTGAAAGATTCAATCGAAGAAAAAAAAAATCCAATAACGTGTAATGAATCATGCTCAGTATTTGGTGTGACCCCCTTGAGCAGCAATATCTGCAACTAAATGTTTAAAGGGCAGCTAAACATTACAAAGTTGCAGTGTCCCAAATGGCTGCTGTACCTGGAGGTGGACCACCATATTTCCGCTGACCATTAATTTGAACCAATTCAATTCCAGTTTCCTTAACCCATGCAAGGAGGGCTTCTTTGTTTTCACTATTGACGGAATTGATCCACATCTGCAAGAAAATCAAGAAGCAAATAAATAAGATTAAAACTTCTTTTTAAATGCAAAAGACAGAAAGCCTTCAGGAGTTGTGGGGCACTTCGTCAAAAGTATCTGCAACTATTTCACTACTTTTTAAGCAAGCAAATAGTGAAAATACAATAAGCTTTTTCAGTGCAATAACAAAACAAAAACAAAAAAAACTCACTGAACAGTTATGTCCCATGTGCCCCCCCCCTTAAAGTAGCCGGCTAACTCAGAGTTAGAGAGCTGAAAAGCAGGAAGAAGTGTTCTGTTATGTTAGACATTCAGTCACTCCAGTCTTTATACATTACATTTTTGGCTAACTTTATTAAAAACATTTTTTTATTTTGCACAGCCTAACTACAGTAGAACTCCCATTTTACATTTTTCAGGGGACCAGAGAAAAATCATGGTGTAAAATCCAGGAAAATTTAAAATTCAGAGAAGTGTATTATGCATAATATATAGGTGGGACCACAAAACAACAATGTAAAATGAAGGAAAACTTAATGGACCAGTAACAGAAATGTTTTATTTATTTATTTTTTTAAATTAGTTTATTTGCAACGAAAAAAACACCAATACAGTTTTAACTTTTAAATCGCAAAGCTTTTATTAAGAAATTACTTACTAATTTTCTGCATGCGCTCCTCTTCAGAAACAGCAACGATCCATCGTGCGGCACTCAATTTCTCCTCCCTGGCTTTCTCCTATAGAAGGCAGGGAGGCGAAATTGAGCACCGCACAATGGATCGTCGCCCTGGTGCCGTTTCTGAAGAGGAGCGCATTCCTTCCAGGGAGTTGTCAGGAAGCAGCCTCTACCCTACAGTCCCTCTTCACTGAGGTCCCTGCATTAGAGGCATTCACACAGAGCCTCTGGGAAGCTACTCCCTGCTGCAAATCCTTGTTGGAGCTTCAACTGCTCTTTCTCTCTTATCTATCCACCTAGAGAACTATTACCAGTCTGCCCTACTATAGCTGACCTCATTCATGGGGTTGTCTGGTCCCTGACTTCTCTCAAGATCACTTACTTCTGTGGGCCTTGCTGTACCCAGGCTCCCCTGGGCACACCCAGCTGGATCAGCATCCAAAGAGGAAGAGGCCACACCTTACACACACTATAGTGCAGTGTGGCAGGAAGTTGTCATTACACCTCTTGGCCAATAACACTGAGCTACACAGGATTTTGCCTGGTAACTGAGAAAAGGGTGGGGCCTTAAAGCCATAGGGGCAGATTAACCCCTATGGGCCCCTTCATTACTGATCCTTTACTATAAGGGGATGTACAATGGGGGTTCTACTGTATTTACCCAGTTTTTATTTTTACACTGAACAAACCCTCAATAGGAGGAGGGTCTTTGTAAGGTGGGGGGGTAGGCTTTTTTTTCCCTTAAGGGTGTGTTTCTCCTTCAAAGGAATTGTTCAGTGTAAAAATAAAAACTGGGTAAAATAAATAAAGCTGTGCATATGAAAAAAATGTTTCTAATATAGTTAGTTAGGCAAAAATGTAATGTATAAAGGCTAGAGTGACTGGATGTTTAACATAATAGCCACACATAGGTCATATCTGTTGGCTTTTGAATCTGAGCTGAATGCGGAGGATCAATTACAAAATCACTGAACAGTTATGTCCCAATATGGCCCCCCTTCAAGTCGCTGACTAACTCCGAGTTAGAGAGCTGAAAATCAGGCAGTAGTGTTCTGGCTATTATGTTAGACATCCAGTCACTCCAGCCTTTATACATTACATTTTTGGCTAACTATATTAGAAACATTTTTTGCACAGCTTATTTACTCAGTTTTTATTTTCAGACTGAACAGTTCCTTTAAGGACAGATATAAGCTGTCGACAGATTGTCTGCCGCTTATTGGGCAGTATGTAGGGCCATCTGATAGGCTTTCCCGATCAGCATTTGGCCCACTTTCGAGGACAGCTTTGGTTCATTAATGCGGTCCTCGATCTGACCACCCATATTTTTCGTGTTGCAATTCAGTCATTGGGCCCTAGGGTCCACAAACAGCTCAGCCCAATATCTCCCACCTCAAGGTGTACATATAGGGGAGAGATCCGTTCATTTGGCAATTTCACCAAATGAGCAGATTTGTATGGCCAGCTTTACAATCATGTGGCCCGTAGTCGTATCAGTCCAATCAGAGTATTGTAGGGCCACTTTTACACACAGCCTCTCTCACATCCATTCGCATGCACATAGAAACATTCAGATCCAGCCTCTCTTACCCTCACAGAAGTAGAACCAGTCTCTCACACACTCTCTCTCACACACAGCCAACCTATGGTCTCTGGATTAAAAAAAGAAAGAAACAAACAAGCTGCAATGTTATCAGAAGAGAGGCAGTAGCCATTCAGATATTAAAACAAAATTATGTTATTGTTTTGATGTAATTTTTTTTCCCCAGATGCCATTTTCCAGATACAGGTATAGGATCTATTACCCAAAATGGTTGGGACCTGGGATTTTCCAGTTAAGGGATCTTTCTGCAATTTGGATCTCCCGACCTTAAATCTGCCAAGTAATTTAAACAAACCCAATAGGATTGTTTTGCCTCCAATGTGGATTCATGATGCTTAGTTACCATCAAGTACCATTTGTTTGAAATGGACCCTATAGGAGATAGCTTTCCTTTAATTTGGAGATTTCTTTCCATACAAGAATTTTTTTTAAAAATTGTGGAGAACTAGGTCTGTGGTCATCCTTTGGCAAATAAGATCTCTATACAGGTATGGGATCCGTTATCCGGAAACCCTTACCCATTTCCGGATTCCAGAAAAGCCATCTCCCATAGACCTCTTTTTCTTTTATTTCCTTTTTCTCTGTTATAATAAAATAATACATTGTACAGGTATGGGACCTGTTATTCAGAATGCTCGGGACCTGGGGTTTTCCGAATAACAAATCTTTCCATAGTTTGGATTTTCATACTTTAAGTCTACTAGAAAGTAAAGTAATGTAAACATCAAATAACCCCAATTGGCTGGTTTTGCTTCCAGTCAGGATTAATTACATCTGAGTTGGGATCAAGTACACTGTAGCATTTTATTATTACAGAGAAAAAGGAATTGATATGGGAGACGGCCTTGTTGCAATTCTGAACTTTCTGGATAACGGGTTTCTGGATAACGGATCCCATAACTGCACTTATACAAGCTAAGATACAATTCGTTTTAATTGGAAGCAAAACAAGTTGATTGGGTTTATTTAATGATTTTCTAGTAGACTTAAAGTATGAAGATCAAAATTACAGAAAGATCAGTTTTTCGGAAAACCCCAGGTCCTGAGCATTCTGGATAACAGGTCAAGCAAGCAATTAGAGAATGGTGACATTTTTCCGGTGGATTTTTGCAGGCATTTTAATGTTCAATTAAAAGGCAAATAAGTACCAGTAAGAGGAATCATCTTTCACCTTGCATGGTTGCTGGGGGTAATTTTGAGCAATAATTGCCACTACTAAGTGACTAGCAATAGATCTATTCGGGATAGCGGTGTACCCGTGGAGGATTGGATGCATTCGACTATACAGCTGAGGCAGTGCGGGGAACGTTCCTAGTAATACTAGCACTCTAAATTCTACCAGAACATAAACCATCAAAATTGTGGGCCACTGAATGCAAGAATATCATCAACTATAAAACCATGTAAAAGAACCACTGCCAAACTTTTCCCTTTAGTAACTCAATGTTTCCATCAAAACTATATAACTTATTACATAGTTAAAATCGGGTTGAAAATAAGACAAAGTCCAACCGCTCCAAATGAAAACCCAGCCTCCATACATGCACCCCTCCCAACTTTCACATGAATTCTATATACCCATACTTATACTAACTATAGAGTTTAGTATCACAATAGCCTTTGATATTATGTCTGTCCAAGAAATCATCCAAGCCATTCTTAAAGGCATTAACTGAATCAGCCATCACAACATCACCCAGCAGTGCATTCCACAACCTCACTGCAAAGAACCCCCTACATTTCTTCAAATGAAAGTTCTTTTTTTCTAGTCTAAAGAGGTGGCCTCTGGTACGGTGATCCACTTTATGGGTAAAAAGGTCCCCCTGCTATTTGTCTATAATGTCCTCTAATGTACTTGTAAAATGTAATCATGTCCCCTCGCAAGCGCCTTTTTTCCAGAGAAAACAACCCCAACCTTGACAGTCATAATTTAAGTCTTCCATCCCTCTAACCAGTTTAGTTGCACTTAGTCTCTGCACTCTCTCCAGCACATTAATAGCCCTCTTTAAGGGGTGGTTCACCTTTAAGGTAACGTTTATTATGTTATAGAAAGACCAATTCTAAGCAACTTTTTAATTGGTTTTCATTTTTTTTTTTTAATATATAGTTTTATAGTCATTTGCTTTCAAATGGGCGTAGCGGTCCCCTTCTAAAAAAAAACATATGCTCTGTAAGGCTACAAATGTATTGTTATTGTCACCAGGTACTGCTCATCTTTCTAATCACGCCTCTCTTATTCCAGTCTCTTCTTCAAATCAGTGCATGGTTACTTGGGTAATTTGGACCCTAGTTACCAGTACTGCTTAAAATGCAAATTGAATAGCTGCTGAATAAAACTAAATAACTCAAAAACCTTCAATAATAAAAAATGAAAACATATTTCCAAATTATGTCAGAATATCACTCTACATCATAGTAAAAGTTCTCTCAAAGGTGAACAACCCCTTTAAGGACCGGAATCCAAAACTGCACTGCATACTCCAGATGAGGCCTCACCAGGGACCTATAAAGAGGCATAATTATGTTTTCATCCCTTGAGTTAATGTTGTTTTTTTTATGCAAGACAGAACTTTATTTGCTTTAGTAGCCACAAAAATGACACTGCCCACAATTAGACAACTTGTTATCTACAAAACCCCCCCAAGATCATTCTCATTTAAGGAAACTCCCAACACACTGCCATTTAGTGTATAACTTGCATTTATATGATTTTTGCCAAAGTGCATAACCTTGCATTTATCAACATTGAACCTCATTTTCCAGTTTGCTGCCCAGTTTTCCAACTTAAGGTGGCGATGTCGCCAAACGAGTGGATCTCTTTAAGGTGGCGATGTCGCCAAACGAGTGGATCTCTCCCTGATATGCCCACCTTGAGGTGGGCAATATCGGGCTGATCCGATCGTGGGTCCTAGGGCCCAACGATTGGATCCTAATGGGTAACGGGCAGGCGGATCAGCGGGGCCGCATCAACCAACAGATGCGACCACGTTCCAACGGGATTTTTTGTCCCATCCGAACGAGATCTGGCCGACTTTCGGGCAGATCTCAATTGGGGAAGCCAGTCGGGGGGCCCCATACACGGGCCAATAAGCTGCCGACTCGGTCTGTTGGCGGCTTTTATCGGCGGCTTTTTATTGTATGGCCACCTTTAGACAGATCACTCTGCAAAGTGGCAGCATCATGCATGGAACCTATAGTTCTGCACAATTTAGAATAATATGCAAAAATAGAAACAGTACTTTCAATGCCCACCTCCAGGTCATTAATAAACAAGTTGAAAAGCAAGGGACCTAGTACAGAGCCCTGCGGTACTCCACTAACAACACCGGTCCAATTAGAAAATGTTCCATTTACCACCACTCTTTGTAGTCTATCTTTTAGCCAGTTCTCTATCCAGGTACAAATACTAAGTTCCAGGCAAACATTCCTTAATTTAACCTTTTGTGTGGCACTGTATCAAATGCTTTAGCAAAGTCTAAGTAAATCACATCCACTGCCATCCCAGAATCAAGGTCCCTACTTACCTTCTCATAAAAAGAAATTAAGTTAGTCTGGCAAGATCGTTTACCATGCTGGCACAAACTCATAGTATTATGATTTGCTATAAAGTCCAGTATGTTATAGGACACATCGTTTTCAAATACAAAGTGCTTAATAGGCAGGCACATAATATGGGGTGGGGAGAAGAAAAACATTCCTATTGCTACAAATAAAACAGAGAAAGAAGGAATCTGGAAATAAGTACAGCTGCACAAACATTGAAACCAGTCAGATATGAAGTAAATGTTTATTTCATGCAGCACGTGTCTGGGCCCCCCTAGCTGCGTCACACGGACTTTAAACTGCGCTAATGGTATAGAAAATGCACTGCACCATTGCCCCGTCACGTGATGCCCTTGGATAAGCGAATAAACAAAAATGAAACACACTTGCTCGGGCCCTGGGGAACGTGACGGGAATTGAGAGGGTCGGGCGGTCGCCTGTAACTAGGTCTACAAATGAAAAGAGCAAAGTGATACAAGTTTGTCTCTTACCTGACTCTTCTGCTCGTCTGACAGCTCCATTTTCCCTGTGCGTTTGAAATCTCCCTTAAGAAAAGCAGCTGAAGTGGCCATTCTCTCTCCTCCTTTATGTAACGCGTTATGATGGAAGAAACTCGTGACGCACCTCCAAGTCCAAATCATTAATTGCTCAGCCTCGCCCCAAACCACCTCTGCGCTCACTGATAGGTTCTTACGCCTGTAGCCGCGCACGGATGGGCGTTCCTATTCCTATGGAAGTACAGGGGTGGGTTGGTACAAGCAAACTCATAACTGGTGGGGTGAGGGTTTAAGTTAACCATTTGGATGTCAAATCACAAGCACTAAACACCGGAAAGTTCCAGACTGGAAATCTCCAGTCAGAAATGGGCAACAGCAACCTGATTCTCTCATATATGTTCAGTGTGGGAATTGTGTACATGATGTCCAGTGAGAAAGAGACAACAGAAGCCGGATTCCCTCATTATGTGCAGTGTGTGGGATTGAAGCTATTATTATATAATGTCCATTCAATTTACCAGTATAAAATACCATTTTACTATAGCCTATACAAAGCAAATAAAGTAGAAGGATTCTCCACACAGTAATATATAAATAACAGACTGGGGACATTATGGTGAGCACATTATTAAAACAAGAAGATACAGGGGGGGATACACAAAAATGGAGTCAGGAATTGGGGTGACAAAAGCCTTGTATAATATTTGGTGAATATGACCGTTGCCACGTCAATTTTGGAATAGCTAATTACTCCAGCTAATCACAAAGTTATTGTCATTTCACGTTAAAAGGGTTGTTCACCTTTAAATTAACTTTTAGTATGATGTAGAGAATGACAATCTGCAATTTGTTTTCATTTTTTATTATTTGTGGCTTTTAAGTTATTTAGCTTTTTCATGCAGAAGCTCTCCAGTTTGCAATTTCTGGTTGCTAGGGTCCAAATAATCCTAGCAACCACGCATTGATTTAAATGAGAGACTGGGATATGAATAGGAGGAGGCCTGAATAGAAAGACGAGTAATAAAAAGTAACCGCAACAATATATGTGTAGCCTTTCAGAGCATTTGTTTTTAGATTTGAAAGCTGGAGAGAGTCAGAAGATTCTCTCAATTAACTAAAAAAAATGATGAAAATTTAAAAATCGCTTAGAATTGGCCATTCTATAACATACTAAAAGTAAACTTGAAGGTGAACCACCCCTTTAATGATCAGTTTGGAAAGATGGAGTTGGTGAAAATTGCACTACTACAACTTTTTAATGTTAAAAAAGTGCCATATTTAAGAAGAGGAAATTCAGTTCTGAAAGTTAACAGAAGCAGCTTATTGCCAACCCTGGCAACCTGGGGGGCGATACTTGCTGAGGCAGGATTCTCACCTCATGGCAGCAACGCCCCCACTAGTGCAGAGTGTGCAATTACACGCTTTGCACCAGAAGAGCCAAAAATCCTGCATTTTCGTCTCTTAAAGGCATATTGTCAAACAAAACATGTTTTTTTCCAAAATGCATCAATTAATAGTGCTGCTCCAGCAGATTTCTGCACTGAAATCCATTTCTCAAATGAGCAAACAGATTTTTTTTTATATTCAATTTTGAAATCTGACATGGAGCTAGACATTTTGTAATTTGGGGAGATTTAGTCGCCTGGCGGCTAATCGCCACGACTTTCCGTGACCAATCTTCCCCGAATGCCTTACCTCACTCTGCGCCTGGCGCTAATCACACGTGGCGATTCGCTTTCCGAAGTTTCCTTGTGAGGCATCTTCGGAAAACGAATCGCTGTATTTGATTAGCGCCGGTGACTTTTCATTTTATCCAGGCGCACAGCGAGGGGAGGCATTTGAGGAGAAAAGTCGCTGCGATTAGACCCCAGACGACTAAATCTCCCCAAATCGCCCAGTGTGTCCCAGCCCTAAAATGGAACTACTTTCTGGCAGGCTGTTATTTCTCCTACTTAATTTAACTGAATCAGTCTCAGTGGGACTTGGCTTTTACTATTGAGTGCTGTTCTTAGATCTTTCAGGGAGTTGTTATCTTTTGTTAGGGATCTGCTATCTTGTTACCTTCCCATTGTTCTGTTGTTAGACTGCTGGTGGGGGGAGGGGTGATATCACTCCAACTTGCAGTACAGCAGTAAAGAGTGATTGAAGTTTATCAGAGCACAAGTTACTTGACTGGGGGTAGCTGGGAAATTGACAATATGTCTAGGCCCATGTCAGATTTCAAGATTGAATATAACAAGATCTGTTTGCTCTTTTGAAAAATGGATTTCAGTTCAGAATTCTGCTGGAGAAGCACTATTAACGGATGAGTTTTGAAAAAAATGTTATCCCATGACAGGATCCCTTTAAAGTTACTAAACTGGTACCCTGCCAGACGCTGCCTCATGGCTGGAGTGCCTCTGGCTATAAAGGGACAAATACACAATTTGTGTGCATTTTAAAACATGTGAAAAAACTCTGCTCTCTGCTGGAGAGAGGATCTTGCACTGGGAGAAAAGTGATGGTAGATATGAACCCCTGAAAAGTGCTCCATTGTATATTGAGAGTAGATATTGCCTATCAATAATGCACATAGGGAAGCAACCGGGCTCTAATTTTTAGATACTAATACAAATGATTCATACATTAGACTAATGGGTAGGAAATGTTTGCCTGCTCCACCCGCTGACCTGTGTGTACTGACCAATGGGCACACTCCAACCCTAATCCTACTCCCAAAAGCACAGTTCCACACAATACAATTCACTGCGTTGGAATTTATTGTTCCAATTTCCTTTAACACCTTCAGTGCACAGTTCGAATCCCATTTTAACTCTTTCAGCCATAACATAAGGCATCTGATAGGTATGAGCACAGCTGTGCAGATACCAGCACCAATGGCTTAGCAGCTGTAAGCAGACCCAACAGCCAATGGTACTGTGAATTAATGCAACTCATTCATTCCCATAAAGATATTTGTAAATGTAATCCGTCCATTGCTGCACTACTGATTTTGACTCTTGAAAAAAAAAAAATATATATATATATATATATATAAATAGTAGCTGTCCTCCATCCAAGACTCAACTGCTCATGTATTGCATGTTTCTTCAGGTCTGTAAATCAGCTGATTTCTGGCACATTTTTTCAAGAGTTAGCGGTGCACTGAATCCACTGTTTTAGGATTCGTCCAAATCCTGTTTTGTGAAAGATTGGGCCAGATCCCAAATTTTTGTGAAAGATTCAGCCGAATCCCAAACTAATCAGAACCCTAATTTTCACATGAAAATGAGGAAAGATTTGATTCGACCAGGCTCTTGGATTAGGCCGAATCCTGCTGAAAAAGGGCAAATCCCAAACCGAATCCTGGATTCGGTGCATCCTTACTACTAATTGAAAGAATATTAAGACACCTGCAATACTGGCTTCGGTATTCAAAGAATATAAGCACATGTCAATTTTACTTTGAAATACAATGCTTTACTGTACTAAGGACAAGATTTAAACTGTACAGCATTTCTGGAATGCTATGAGACAGCATTTGCAATAAGCCTTTGATTGACAGGCGCACAACCTATCACTATAAGGGCACTATAGCATTTTAGATGATGTGTTTAGGTGCACACAAAACTGTCTTTCAAGTGTGCAAAACATGACTGTCTTGCCCTTATAGTGATAGGTTGTGCACCTGTCAATCAAAGATTCAAACAGCAGTCTGCAACGCCTGTCAATGGAACTACACAAAGGAGTGCTTTACAGCAGATCCACTTTCCTCCATCTATGTATAAAATGCAGGCAGATGTAAGGGGAGGATATTTTGCGTATGCCCTTGCCCAAAGACTAATTGCACACATTGTGTTTTCTTCACTAATGAAAAAACTTTGGCAGAGAAAACGTCAAAACTTCACTGACATTAAAGGGGGTGGTACACCTTGAAGCTTTTGGTGTGTTATAGAATGGCTTATTCTAAGCATCTTTTCAATTGACCTTCATTTTATTTCTTTTTATTATAGCTTTTGCCTTCTTCATTTGACTCTTTTCACCTTTCAAATGGGAGTCATTTCTGTAAAGCTGCATATTTATTGTTATTTCTCCTTTATCTTTATGTTTAGGCCCTCTCCTATTCATATTCTAGTCTCTTATTAAAATCAGCGCATGGTTGCTAGAGTAATTTTGACTCTAGCAACCAGATCACTGAAATTACAAACTGGCAAGCTGCTGAATAAAAAAAGCTAACTAACTAAAAAAAAAAAAATCACAAATACCTGTAATAAAAAATTAAAACCAATTGCATATTGTTTCAGAAATCACTCTCGTCTATATCATACTGAAAGCCAATTTAAAGATGAACAACCCCTTTCAGCAATGAGCCAGGTTATAAGCCTAATGCACCTAGGGGGCAGCTGCTGCCTTATGGCGAACATCCTTGCAGCGAACATCCTTGCAGCAGGATCTAGACAAACTGGAACTCTGGGTGGCTAAAGCTGGCCATTAGATGTTGGGATTTTTAAAAGATCTGATCGTCATCGCGAGACCACGATTATCTCGGTCGGAACGATCATACGAATTGTCCATCAACTAAAAAGACCAATTTACCAGGAAAACAAAGGGGAGCTGGCTGCTTGGCCCTGCAAACATAGATAGATTGCACTGGGACGACAAAGATTTTTTGACCTGGCCGATCAATTTCCTGACAGATGTCGGCTGAAAAAGTATTGGTCGGACTTCGCTAAAATCGGTTAGTGGGATTCGAATGATCGCACATCTTACGATTTTTCGGCCGACATCTGTCAGGAAATTGATCGGCCAGGTCAAAAAATCTTTGTCGGTCCCAGTGCAATCTCTCTATGTTTGCAGGGCCAAGCAGGCAGCTCCCCTTTGTTTTCCTGGCAAATTGGTCTTTTTAGTTGATGGACAATTCGTACGATCGTTCTGAGAAGATCGTGGTCTCACGATGAGGATCTGATCTTTTAAAAATCTCAACATCTATGGCCAGCTTTAGATAGGCTTCACTTAGACAAAAAAGTTGGTACTTGATGGAAGTGTGTCTTTTTCAACCTAAATTACTATGTAATGGCACACATTGTGTTTTTCTCTGCTAACTGAGCTTTGAATCATCTTATGGAAGAAAGAAAGAAATCGTAGAAGAAATAACAGAAATCGTATATGCCAGCACTTATGGGGAAGATTTCCGCTAAAAAAACTTGGACTTAATGCCAACCAGAGTGCTTTGACTGCTACTAGTTGTATTGGCCGTGAAAACGTTTCCTCCATCTTGCAAGTTGCTTCCCATTCACATCAGTGATCGTGGTTCCCGACCTGAAGTAACACCAATCAAAATGCCCTATATGACATCACCATAACATATTGCAATCCCTGTTAACAAAAAGAACTACCGGTAATAATGTTAAATAAATGAACTCCATTCCGATACAAGCTTTACATGGCATTATCTTTATTATATGCACGTCCCTTTGCTCAATGACAACTACAAAATGTACAATGCTGTTTATAAATAATAAGGGATCACAGGCAATGTTACAATCAGTCCCATACTTGATACAACAAATGGTCCGATACATGTTTTCCCATTCAGACATTGCTGTATGGCATGCAGTCAGTATTATTGTACCCACTATTAGGGGAGTGGCTCATGGGGAGTCTTGGCATGAACAAAATATGTTGGGAAACACACTGCCCAAAGGCAGACATGGAAGTGACAACACTTGGGAATGCTGAATACTGAACTTCTAAGTGATCCTCCTGCCACTGCCAAATCTGCATTAGGCAGCCTGTTTTCTATTGATTCGTTTGGGAAGTGGGGACAAGCTGATAGACATTTGATCATCGCTATTAAAGCCTGTGCAAGTGTTAGTGGTAAAATCATCATAGGAAAATTATAGGGAAAAACGCTCAGTTTGGTATGCTCAACTTTCAGCTTAAATAGCTGCATGAAGTTAACTCTATACTGAATATAGACTCGCTACTTGAATTATCTCAAAGAAGAGCGGTTAACTTTGATGCTACTCTTGGATAAGCAGTGATTCAAACAATATATAAGGATAGCATGGGGAAGGAGCCCTCACCAGATGAAATGAGTAGCTCTGGTGCATCGCCCCTAACCAGTACCTGATGGTGAATTGCAAATAGAAGAAATCTCGACGAGCACGCCACGTCCTATGCCTATGTATCATCTGCTACGAAACTCGTCAGGATGATGTTTGCTTTTAACAAGTTGAAATAAAGTTCTTTTCTTCTATTTGTCAAATCATCATAGGCCTTTACCCAGTAACCTTCTACCACAAGTTGTTAAAGTGGGGGTCGTTCAGTTTGATGAAAACTCCAGTTTCTTTCCTTCTTTTTAAAATGGTTAAAGGGCAAGTAAACCCCAAAATAAAAAAAAATCCTAACCAAAGAAAACCTTATTCTAAGCAACTTGGCAATATACATTAATTAGAAACTTTCTATGTTTTTTAAGTTATTTGTATATGTATTGCTATTGAAAGCAGTGTTTGTCTCTTTCTATTCCTTGTCCCGATGTCTAAGACTGTTGATACAATGTAAGACAAGGCAGTTGAATAACAGACCTGTCTTTGCTGGGGAACCAAGACTTTTGCAAATTTGTTTAAAAAGTAACAACTGGGAGTTAAAACAATTGATATTGAAGCAGCATTGGCTTAACAAATATCTTTAAAACCACTGAAAATTTGTAATGAATGTATATTGGAATGTTGCTTAGATAGTTTTCTTTTATTAGGCAAATTTTTATTTTAAGTTTTGACTTGCCCTTTAAGAACGGCTGTTTTTTTTACCAATTTGAGTGATAATGGAAGTCTGTTGAGACCAAAGTCCATGCAAAATATGCTACAATAGAATTTTACTTTTATAAGACACTGGAAAGGGCTCACTAAGCTGTTATTTAATATACAGTAGCTGTTATATAATGAAAAAGATTTCCTATTATTTAAATGACAGTTAACAGTTAAGTGGCTACTATAGAATTCATGGATAGAAATGCTATTTGGTAACAGTGGATGTCCAACTGAATTTTGTTCACATGTGCCCCAACACTACTTCACCTTATACCCTAGTAATAATGAAACATGGTAATATTTACTTTGGGTATTACCATGCATGCATGGCTTTGCAGCTACCAACAAAACATTTTTGGGATATGAGGATTTGAAGTGACCACTGATGCAAAAAAATACAACTTGCTCTTATAGGCAGGAATATGTTGCAACCTTCCGATTTTCTGATGTAAAAAAATCTCTGTACCCCAAACCTTGGCACCCAACACATGGCACTGCCAAGTAGCATATGATCCTTTTTAAACACAGAAACATTTACCTACAGCCTGTGAAAGTAGCAACGTGTGTCACTGAAGAGCAACTTGCATTAAGGCAATTGTGGTTGTATTAGCCAGTGTCTTGCAGCACATACAATACAATATATGTAGCACCAATAACACAGACAAGGGTGTGTCAGGTGCTGAAGGGACTACATTTCGCCTGACAATCCATTCTTATAATATCTTGGTTCTCTTGTGAATTTCTTCTACTAAGTTCTGTCTGGCAACGTCAACCTATAAAGGAATTGAAAACAAAAACCTTAAATAGATAGTTATTTAAGTTAATCTAAAGAAAATTTCACATTGGTGTGGGGCTACTTTGATGATCAAAGGCCACTGCAATTTGATGTTAGGTACAAATGTTGACTTTAATTTCTACTTCAAAAGTCACCCAACCAAAACGTTGGTGTTATTCCTTTAAGCTTCTAAAATCAGTGGTGACTGGCACACTTACTTGTTGCTGGGAGTATTTTAGAAGCTTGTTTTTTTTATTGGAAGGCAAAGCAGCCGGTTGCTGGATTCACAGATCCGGTGTCTGAGCTATCTGGACTATGTGTCTGCTCCATATGGGGGCAGACACTGGATCTGTGAATCCAGCAACCGGCCAATAAAAACATAAACTTCTAATATCCTCCCAGCAACAAGCAAGTGTGCCAGTCACCACTGATTTTAGAAGCTTAAAGGAACATTAACACCATAAAAAGAGTGTGCAGAGCAGGACAAAACTGCAAAGATATCAATGATACTGTAAAATGCACTAATGGCCTATAGCTTTAGATCCAATACAGCTACATTTGTACATGTGCTAACAACTTTAGGGTGGAAATAAATGTTATAGGGTCACAGGAAGCTTCTGCCTTCTCCCACTTTGTGGCGCTTCCAGGGATTAGACCAAACAATACAATTAGATTCTTTGGGAGCAACTCCACCAACTATCAATTTTTCTTTTACCTTGTCCTTAAAGGAGAAACAAACCCCTTATTTAAAAAAAAAAACCTACCCCCTTATCCTACGTAGATATGGAGTGAGATAAAGTTAAGTAATGAATTACACAGGAGGGATTTAAAAGCACTTGGCACTTTACAATTAATTTCACAGAAACATCACATTTATTTTTCGTAAATACCTTTTAAGTGAATTGATTGATTGGGTGTACAGAGTTCATTAATTTAATGGTGATTAATAATCCATAATTAATTGCAAGTGTCAGGGGTATCCAATTAATTCATTGAATATTAATTAATTGGTCTGTAATATTTTGAGATACAATTCTCAAGGTCTTGAAGAAGTCTGCTTATAAGTGGGCATAGGAAGTAAGGAGAATTTTATACAGTCTTAAACAAGGTTTCTTTTCTTTATCCTTCTTAATTTTAAAATTATTTTTCAAAATCCCTTGAGTGTCTGAGTTAATTTTCCATTTTCTAATAAAATGAGATTATATTTAGACTGCTCACCTCTTCTCTTGTCGCAACCACTCTCAGCTTCACCACCCCATCCTTCAGCTCTTGCTCCCCAATAATTGCCACTAGTGGAATGCCTGATTCTTCACAGTACTGTAGCTGATTGAGTAACTTTGGGTTTTTCTTGTACAGCATTTCTGCCTGTAAGGATGTCAATGCAAAGTTTAATGAGCAAGATTCACTTCTACTTGATGCATCTTACAGGAATAAGTTGCTCTCAAACATCCTTTTTTGGCACAGTATTTCAGCATGTGAGTGGGAAATTTCATGTTGCTTGTTTTGGCTAAGGCACTATTACTGTGGAAACCTTATTGGGGGTCATCAAAATCCTAATCTATCCCATTATTTTCTGAAATATACTCTGACCAAATTCACACAAATTATTTCCCATTATTTATCATTATACTTTCCCAAAAAAATTCCAGTTCGGGAAAAAAACTTTATTTGTTTGGGTAGTCAGACTCTCAAAAGTATAAAGGTGACAGAATGAATTCTACAGGCATGTGTGAAGAAAGAACACCATACAGCATCCAAAATTTAAATAATTTAATTTAAGTTGTACATAAGGGAGAAATACACATGGATTCTCAACATGAGCCCCAAAATGTATGGAGCGTTGTGCATAATGTATCCATGTTGCAATTAGTACAATGTGAACATTATAGAGTAACTGACATAATTACTATCCAGCCCAGTGGAGTAACTAGATATTACTGGGCCCCACAGCAAATTATTTTTCAGGCCCCCAAAATGTTTAGTGGATGACCTGTTTTACCAATATTTATTGAAACTGTGTATGAATTAGGGCCTCATGGGTACCTTTACCGCCTGGCCCACCCTTACACCCCGATCCAGTCCCAGTCCTGTGTAACAAGCATCTCCTTATTTATGAGAGCACAGAAGAGGAATATAGCAATCTTATTTTTTTAAAAGCAAAGCCCATCAAAAAGAACTATTCAACAAATGGATATCCTTCGTTTATTTACCTTGATCCCAGCATTCCATAGCTCAGATATTAATTTCATTCTTTCTTCCAGGAGTTTTTTCTGGGCAGCGGCAACAAGCACTTGTGTCTCTGTGGTCCGGATTTTCTCTTCTGAAGCCTGATGGTAGAAAGCTCTTGAATTATAGGTGTCAGAGGATAAATGTCAATGTGTGTTTTTTGTATTTACACAAGGACAGACTAAAATAAGACTGAGGCTAGAGGAAGCCCATTCCCATCTGTAGCTAGCAACAGCTCAGAATGCTCAGGTGAGTAATAGGAAGTTGGCACTTTTAAAGGGGTGTTTCACCTTTAATTTAACGTTTAGTACGTAACTTTTCAGTTGGTCTTCATTGTTTATTTGTTATAGTTTTTGAATTATTTGTCTTTTTCTGGTGAATCCTTCCAGCTTTTGAAAGGGGATCATTGATCCCATCTAAGAAACAAATGCTCTGTAAGGCTACACATGTATTGTTATTGCTACTCTTCTACCCTATTCATATCCCAGTCTCTCATTCAAATCTGTGCATGGTTACTAGGACCCTAGCAACCAGATTCCTGAAACTACAAACCGGAGAGCTACTGAATAAAAAGCTAAACAACTCAAAAGCCACAGATAATAAATAATGAAAGCCAATTGCAAAATGTCTCAGAATATCACTCACTACATCATTTTATTAAAAGTTAACCCAAAGGTGCACAACCCCTTTAATGCTCTCAGAAGTGTTACAGAATGGTTCTAAAACTTTAAAATAATGTTTCTTTAAAATGATAGGGGTGAATAACTCAAAGGAGGGTAAAGCCAACCATAGTAAGTGAGTGAGGTTGGGTGTTGGGTTTTAAATAATGGATTACTCTTTGCTAACTTACCTCTGCTTTCTGTTCCATAATGGAAAATATCCTCTCAATTCCAATACTGACTCCAACACATGGAACTTTCCTCCCCTTGGGATCAAACATTCCCACTAATCCATCATAGCGGCCTCCTCCTGCAACACTGCCAACACTGACTGACTCCTCCACGTGGTCATTCTGCTGCTGAGCCACTCCTTGATTCTGTACCAGGACTGCTTCATAAATGACACCCGTGTAATAGTCCAATCCACGGGCCAGGCTCAAGTCAAATGAAACCTAAATGAAATTGTGAAAGTCTTGTAAGCTCTGAAGATTTAACGCACACTAGCACCAGGATGCATGGCTGTGAGCCACCTTACAGTGGTAGCAACAATATAACTGGAGTTCACATCATTATCTCCCTCCTAGCAGCTCACTGCTGTGTTATGCTGAACCTAGCACCTTAGCACAGACAGGGCCCTGTTGAGGGACTTTGTTTTTGCATGGTCTTGGCTTTAACCTGCATAAAATGACCATAATATTGTTGCCATAGAATATACATTTCTCTAGGTCTGCTTGGGGGACACAGGGACAGTGGGGGTATAGCTGGAACCACTAGGAGGCAGGACACAATAAAAAAAAAATAGAAACTTGACCCCTCCTCCTCCTGCTATACCCCTCCTCTGTAGGCAGAGACACCCAGTTTCGTTGTGTCCTCAGGAGGTTAGGACTGTCTCCTGCATTCAGGAGTATTTTACTATTTATTTTGCTCTTTTATTTTTATTTCATTACAATTCTTCACATCATATGGAGCTGGACAGCTACACTGAGTAGTCTGATCCATTACTTGAGGATGTCACCGGGGTCTCTTGTGCTCTGCACTGACCATCCAGCATTGATTCCCTCCCTCTGACATACAGAGAGAGGATGCGCTGGCCGGGACACAGGGCTGAGGTATAGCCAGGTTCATCCTGTTGCTCAATCCTCCTTATATGCCCCAAGGATCCCTACACTACAGTCTGGGAACTCCTGCCGTGGCTCATTTAAGGTAAGCATATATCCTTAATAGCAGCCTATTCACTCTCTGAGCAGCCTCCCCCTCTGCACAAACCATCTGCCTTGCACAGCAGTATAGGAGACTTTGTTGCAACCTGCAGGTCACTAGTTCAGACCCAGGCAGTATATTAATCAGCCTCCACCAAACACACAGGCACTTGATAAAGGGCTTCTGGCCGAAACATGTTGTGTGCAATAAAGAGCACCTAGCAGCAAGTTCTGCCTTTTCACTTGCTTTCTCTCAGTACTCTAACTAATTGGTTAATTTCCTACACCTGGAGCGGGTGTGCCTTACTGAGATTGAGAGCACAGCTGCCAAATCATCTCTACAAATTGTCCAGAATGGGAATGGTACTTATGTTTCCTACTGTCCTCACTGTCAGCAGCGCAAGAGAGTTATTGTGGACTTAACACCAGTTTTACAAGAGACTTCACTGGGGCTGTCTTTCACTCTACCTGGGGAGGCAACGGCTGGGGCAGATTTTGCACTTAGTGTACGCTCACCCTGTGTGCAACCCAAAAAGTGCGCGCCAGTGCCTTATGCACCATTTTTCTAAGGTGTGTGTCTGCACCATATGTCACTGCTAGGGGAGGGGCCATTCTTCGCACTCTCCATTGTGCGCCCAGGCAGCTACTTCCCATTGATTCTGGAGGAGGTTCCATTACTAGCAGACTCACCACGCTGGGCAGAGCTCTTTCCCAGCTTCTCTGCAGCGTAGCCCCCCCCCCCCCTGTTTTTTTCTAAGAACACAACAGGGCACTACTACTGACACAGTGGGGTTTTTAAGCTATTGCCACAGGGCAGCAGGCTTTGTAATTAATGCCTTATCAGGCTTTACTCTCCTCCAAGGCTTTCCTCCCAGCAGTACCTTGGGGAGGCATTTTCAGTTATATATATAACCTACATTATATATATTGTTAACTTAATTCCTCTCTTACAGGAACAGCTTGTGTACACCATGTCTGAAGGTACAGGTGATAACCGATGAAGTAGTTGCTGGCCTGGAAAAAAGGTTAAGTATTTAGCTTGTGCCAAATGCCGCATCTGGTCACAAGGACCCTCTGTGTTCCACGTGCAAGCCACCTGAGGCAGTTTCGGAAACTTCAGAACTCCGTCCTCAGGTAAGCCAAGCCTCCCATGGGGACCCATCAGGCCAGCCCCAGGACTCCACCCCCCTGGACCCCCCAGCCTCCCCCAGAATGGGCATCTGAGCTTGCCGCCAGCATTCCTAAATTGGCTCTCTCCCTTGATAAACTGTTAGCGTGGCTAGATGAGCCTCGGCCTAAGCCTCCAAAATGTAGAGCCCCCTCTCCTTCCGAGGATGAGTGTGAGGCGGAGTCCATCACTACTTCATCCCTGCTGCCTGACTCCGAGGAGGATCCGGCTCTGTCTGATGGTGAACTATCTCACAGTTCCGACCCAGAGGAAGGGGAATCCCCCCCAAACTCTCCTCTGAGGCCATTGATTCCCTCATTTCAGTATTAGAGACCCTTCACTTAAAGGAGCCTAAAACTAGTTGCTGTACCTCCTTGTTTAAGCGCCGCAGCAGGTCCTCACCTTCCTTTCCCCTCTCATGCTCAACTCGAGCAAATTATCCAACTGGAATGGTACAAGCCAGAGGGATGTTTCCAGGCTAACCGCCGTTTTCTCAAACAATATCCTTTTCCACAGGATCTAATGGAAAAGTGGACCTCCCCACCTTCAGTAGACGCGCCTGTCTCTCGACTATCTAAGGACACTGCTTTACCAGTTCCTGATTTAGCCTCCTTCAAGGACTCCATGGACAAGAAGCTTGAGGGCATTCTAAGTTCCCTCTTCTCTGCTTCAGGTACCTCCCTTCGGCCGGTTCTAGACTCGGCTTTGGTAAGTAGAGCCGTCCAAACTTGGTCAGACACCTTATGCTGAGCGATTGCCACAAGGGTCCCCCGTGAAGAACTCGCTCAATTGGCCTCGCAAGTCAAGGAGGCTGACTACCTATATGAAGCCTCCCTCAATGCGCTACAGGTGATTAGCAGAACTTCAGCCGACTTGACTTGTCGGTATTGGTTCGCAGATCTCTCTGGATGAAACTGCGGACTTGTCTTCAAAAAAAGTCTCTCACGACAATCCACGACCTGTAGAGGACGCTTCACTGGAAGGTCCAGGCCATCCTGGCAGTCCCGCAAGCCCACATCTGCATTACTCACCCCTTCTTCCCTTCAGCGACTCAGCCGTAGGGGGGGGGGAGACTTTGCAGGTTTCTCTCCCGGCCCGCCGGTTCTTCATGTCCAGATATCCTCTTGGGCATCAAAAGGCTCAGGCGCTGCACGACGCGGCAAGCTTATCCGTTCAGAGGTCATCATCCCTTTTCCGACTGAGGAGAGATTCCGAGGCTATTACTCAAACTTGTTTGTAGTTCCCAAGAAGGATGGATCTGTTCGGCCAATCCTGGACCTCAAGGAACTCCATACTTTCATTCGATCGCGAAGGTTCAAGTTGGAATCCCTCAGGTCTGTCATCGCGGCCCCAATTTTCTGTCCCCATCAGAGATTCTTGCGATTTGCCTTCCAAAATCGCCACTTCCAACTCACGGACCTTCCCCTTGGCCTGAATTCGGCCCGTCGTGTCTTTACCAAGATCATGTCGGTGGCCACTGCTCTAATCCGCACAAGGGGGATCTCCATAACTCCTTATCTGGACGATCTCCTGATCAAGGCACCTTCATTTGCAGTGGCCCAGCAGGCGTTGCACTTCACCATGGTTCGATTACAGGAGTTTGGTTGGTTCATCAACCTGGACAAGTCCTCGTTAACCCCAAGCCAATCCATGGTCTTCCTCTGGATGCAGTTCAACACCCAGACACAAACTGTCCCAGTGACAAGGTCCAGCATCTACGGACCCTTGTGCGGTCTCTCCTCCCGAAGTCCCACTCCGCGAGATTCTACATGAAGGTGTTGGGAGTCATGGTTTTGATGATAGAATCAGTTCCCTTCACCCAGCATCACCTCAGGGAGCTTCAGTGGAATATTCTTGTGGCCTGGAGGCACAAATCCCTTCTCCTGGAATTTCGTTTATCCCGCAGGACTCGAGTCTCTCTTCTCTGGTTGTTGCAAACCAGTCACCTGACCAGGGGCAGACCCCTAGGGGATCCACAATGGTGACTGCTCACCACAGATGCAAGCCTCTCCGGTTGGGGAGCAGTGCATCAGTATGCATCAGGGTCGGTCAGCGCAGGGTCGCTGGTCTCTATCAGAACAATGTCTTCACATCAACCTTCTTGAGATACGGGCAATCCGTCTCGCCTGTCGGCCATCTTCATTCCAGGTCTCTTAAACTGGGAAGCAGATTATCTCAGTAGACAATCCCTAGATCCCTGCGTGTGGCCTGTAAAGGACAACATCTTCCACAAGATCACTCAAAGATGGGGGACGCCAGAGGTCGATCACATCACAATCGTAAGGTTCCTCTCTTCTTTGCAAGGTCCAGGGACCCTCTGGCGGCAGACGCCCTCACTTCTCCCTGGGACTTCCATCTTGCGTTCATTCCAAGAAAGATCAAGAAGCTTCAGAGAGAACTCTTTACTCTCATCCTCATAGCTCCAACATGGCCCCGTCGATCCTGGGTCTCGGATCTAGTACATATCTCAGTAGAGGAACCTTGGCCTCTCATCCTGGACCTTCTCTCTCAGGGTCCAATCCTTCACCACTGTCCTGCCAACCTCAATTTGATGGCGTGGCTACTGAAACCGCGATCCTGAGACGGAAGGGGTTCTCTGACACTGTCATTCTACCATGCGTGCAGCCCGCAAACCGGTCTCCGCCAAGACCTACCATTGGGTCTGGTTCACTTACCATTGGTGGTGCCAATGTAATGGTTTTCCACTCCACTCCTTCTGGCCTTATACAGGATCGCTGAAATCTCAGTTTTCGGCACTTCCATCCTGTTCCAAAGACCTCTTGCCTTGTTCCCAGATGTTAGGATTTTTCTTCAGGGAATGGCCCACATAAAGCGCCTGGTACTTTCACCGGTGCCAAATTGGGACTTAACCCTAGTCCTATGTTCCCTGCAACACGCTCCCTTTAAACCCATGGATTCTATTCCACTTCAGTGGCTCACATTTTTTTTTTTTCTGCTGGCTATTGCCTCAGCATGGAGAGTATCTGAGATCTCTGCCCTCTCCTGTAGGTCTCCTCTGTTGACCTTCCACAACGACAGGGCAGTACTTCATACTTCTCCCTCTTTTCTTGCCAAGGTGGTTTCCACTTTCCACCTCAACCAGGAAATTACGATTCCTACCTTCTGCCCATCCCTTTCCAATGCAAAGGAAGCAGCACTGCACACCCTCGACCCCGTTAGGGCCCTCAAGTTTTACCTGCAGATTTTCTGTTGATTATTAATAACCTCCTGTTTCTCCTTTGGTACGAACTGAGTGTCTCTGCCTACAGAGGAGGGGTATAGCAGGAGGAGGAGGGGTCAAGTTTCTATTTTATTTTTTTTATTGTGTCCTGCCTCCTAGTGGTTCCAGCTATACCCCCACTGTCCCTGTGTCCCCCAAGCGACAGAAGAGAAAGAGATTTAACGATGAGTACACAAAATCTCCTTTTCTGGTTGATCTATCATGCACCAATGTTTACACTGCAACACAAGAACTGACCACCATAACTGATATTATACACCCCTATATCCGATTCAGTAGTTGTATTTATAAACCTGCTACTGTCATCAATCCTTTAAGTTTTAGTGTTTTTACTTCACACACCTTATCAGTAACTCCAAATAGTTCCAGGAACTCAAAAAGGGTCTTCATATCGTTCAATCCTTCAATGGCCAGCTTATTTTGGGACAGTTTGGGATCCTTTATCAGCTGCTCTATGAGATCCAATCCCCCTGCAAAAGCAATAGCACAGGAGAAAGGCTATACATTTTAAAGGAAAACCATATCCACTGAACAATGTAGGTCTCTATAAAAATATCACTTATACGGAAGTTTTTGAAAAATGAATAAAATTACTTTATTGAATACAGATTTTGTCAGCTATAGTGTCAGCTATAGTACAGTACATAATGTTCACCACTAAAGCGTTTCGTGCCCCATGGCACTTCCTCAGAGTGTAATATATTTTTTTACAAAGCACAACTTTATAGCAAATTGTAATTACAGACAATAAACACTATATGATCCATATTTACCTAGTCTTTTTATTTCCATACCTATATTCTTTAAAATCTTAAAAACAACACAAGCTATAAACAAGTATCTTCCACATATGCTATTTTAATCCAGGGGTAGTTTATATCGTATTATTGATGTTTTCATAGTGCTATTGCCAAAATTTTGTCTCCACGTTCTCTGGTATAGACATCCTAATTATCCCCTAATTAATATAGTATTTAATTTCCCAATCTTTATTCAAACCTATCTGTTTCTTTTTCTAAGAAACAGAAAAGTGTGTATTGTCTGTAATTACAATTTGCTATATAGTTGTTTTGGAAAAAAAAAAAATATTACACTCTGAGGAAGTGCCATAGGACACGAAACGCGTCAGTGGTGAGCATTATGCACTGTACCATAGCTGACAAAATATGATCTGTATTCAATAAAGTTATAATTTTATTCATTTTGAAAAACGTGTCAAAGAGATCCATATAAGTGATATTGGAAGAGGTTCCACTGCCAGGGACCCAGATGATAGACACGTGATGTCGAACCTATCGGAGATCCCCCACACTGGTGAGAGATTTGTCTCTATAAAAATATGTTGCATAAAACAGCTCATATTTAAAACCCTGCTTCATGTAAATAAACCATTTTCATAATAATATACTTTTTTTTAGTAGTATGTGCCATTGGGTAATCAGAAATCGAAAATTGCCATATTAAAAAAAAAAAGGCCCTGGGATCCTAGGATTCACGGTGCACACAAACAAACCATACATGTTAAGTCACATGAGCCAATTAACAGACAAAGTTCTGTCTTTTGCTTCCACACTTCTTCCTGTTACAGTTGAGTTGTAGTATTTCTGGTCAGGTGATCTCTGAGGCAGCACAGAGACCATCATGAAATGGTGGTTCAAGGCAAGAGATGTAAAAGGGCAAAATTTACATAAATATATATATACCAGTTTGAGAAGATTCTTTTTATTGCCACTTAATTTGATATAAACTATCTCTTGCTTACATGTTCATTTTGGCGGTATAGTTTCTGTTAATGCAAAATATCAAACCAATATAAAGCTTACAGAGAACTTTGTATGGCCACCGTTGTAATGTAATTCTGCACAGAACAGTTTAAGTCAGGATATTAGGCCAGAAAGTGGAACGGGTTGAACACTGAATTACTGGGAAGAGTACTTAATTCAAAGACTAAAGGGGACACAGTGAATTATAAAAAATAATCTGAACATAAAAAGGGTTTGCTTCTGTGCTATTTGAGGATTATTTATGGAGTCCAAGGACTCCAGATAAACTGCATGCCGGAGACAGGAGACTGTCTCAAAGTATAAAGCAGACACTATTGTTGGCTCCTAAAGGAATGCTTTGGGTTTCCTACCCAAAAGGCTGACTGATAATATGAACTGTCTAGGGATTCAGCCAGGGCAGTACTCCCTAAAATTCTACTGTAAGGGGACAATGGCCTCCTGCTAAATAGCCTTGGTCTTAGTTAATTTTAGATATGGTGGACAGGAAACACTGAACAGCAATTTAAGAAATATTCAAAGATAGAGTTAACACTGTTGGCAGCAGTTTAACACCTGTATATGTGGTACTCTTTGCCAAACAGCCTATGCCCATGTTTCACTAAATAACTGTAGGAAAGTAAACTCAAGGTAAATAATATAAATACAGTTTGTTACACCCCATCTGACAAATCTATTGGCTTAGTATTTTACCAACACAGAGAGCGTATTGTGTGGCAATTTACATGTGGTATAGACCTAAGCTCTAAAGCAGTGATCCTTAACCAGTGGCAAACAAGCAACACATTGCTCACCAACCCCTTGGATGTTGCTCCCAGTGGCCTCCAAAGCTTATATATGGATTCCAGGCTTGGAGGCAAGTTTTGGTGGCATTAACATCAGGTTTACTGTCATACAGAGTCCCCTGTAAGCTGCCAGTCCACATAGGGGCTGTTAATAATCAATCATAGGCCAAAACTGGCAGCCCCAGGAAGTTTTTGCATGTTTGTGTTGCTCTCTAACTATCTTATATTTGAATGTGGCTCACGAGTAAAAAAAGGTTGGGGGGTTCCTGCTCTACAGGAAATTAGTCTCAGTAATTCCACAAGCACTACAGATGTCTCCCATTTACCACCCCTAGTAGGTTACAGCTGCCACTTACCATTACGCTGAACGTAGCCTCCAATCTGGTCAGCAGCTTCAGGGGCAAGCCCCTTCTCTCCCACCATTTCATTTTTTACTTCCTCCCATGGAGACTAGAAAGAAGACAAATGATAATTAATAGGTCTCCGTGTTTTCCTGTATGTCCCAGTAAAACACTTTGGCTGTTACTGCCCAGACTTTTCTGTCTGATGCTTTAGTACTGATCAAAAATCATTTGACCTTTAAATACTTCATATACATGTGTTTGTGGAAACAATTCAAGTAATTTTGGACACTAGGGGGCAGATTTAGCAAAATGTGAGGTTTAGATATTAATAAATAAAAACTCACCCATGTTCTATTTTTACAACCATATTTATCAAATGGTGAGTTCTAACTTTCACCCACTGATAAATATGCTTCCCAAAATCCTACAGGAATGAATAGAACATGGGTGAGTTTGTATTTATAAAAATCTAAACTCACATTTTGCTAAACCTGCCCCTAGTTGTCCTTCAAGGTCATGTATTTATAAAAATCTAAACTCACATTTAGCTAAACCTGCCCCTAGTTGTCCTTCAAGGTCATATTTGTGTTTCTCACACTCTGTTATATCCATGTCTTCAACCATATGTACATACTGTATATCCACACTGTACCTCAGTACACTCCTAAATATGTTTTTGTTTTTTTTAAAGGCATAAAAACTATTAGATATTTTTACCTTGTCAAGCTTGTCCACCGAAGAGCAAATTGTACGGAATTTACTATCTGGTACACCACAAACTGCAAACATGCCATCCAATATCCTTCTGTCATTCACCTGTAAATATCATGTGGAATAAATAAATATAAATACTCTACACAGCTCACCAAAGGTACAGCAGACAGACTGTGCTGTATACAATGTCCTTAAAGGGAAATTACCACCTTTTTTTTTTTAGCAGAAGCTCTATCAACTAGTCTATATTAGGTTTAAAAGCCTACTTTATAATGGAAATAAAAAATTGTTTTGTGTAATATATAAATGTCTCATCAGGTACAAAAGCATGACCATAATGTATTGGATATCTGACAGACAGCACATGTTGTACAAGATTAATGAAATCATTAGAATGCCTTGATGTTCTCTATAGACAATAAAAGAGATAAGGACTGGAGCTGGGGCTCTTTTATCACAATCTGTGCCATAAAACTAGTCTTTGTGATCACTAAGGCACGAATACCATTCATAAAGGTGATGGCACATTTGAAAGAGGTTAACCACCCTGGGGATGAAGAACAAACATGAAGAGTTAAATAAATACCATTACTTTTATGTATCATTTGTGCTATTGATATAAAAGTTAGGTTTCTTATTGCATTTACTCATTTTTACTTTCATGGCATCAATACAAGTTACACATAGCTTTTTGTATTGTTGACCATTTATATTCATGAGTGTCCATGTGGTGCTTACTTATTTAAAAAAAGGTCATCGGAAAGTATGTGTTCAGCACAAATCCACTACATGTTAAAAAAGGGGTATATTCCCCCTTTAAATGCATATTTTTTCCCTCAAATCTACACTATAGCTTTTACCGGTTAAATAAGAATGTCAGAAATCTTCAATAAAATGGTTTTATCAAGAATTAAGCACTGGCATATGGGAAGTGAAGGGAAGGTTCTCAAAAACATCACAAGTATGAATAAACCACCTGATTCCAGCGGAGGACATGTAAAAGTTAATTCATGTTTGTGTATCCTACACTGGCTTCCATTTAAATTAGGGATGCACCAAATCCAGAATTCGGTTCGGGATTCGGCCTTTTTCAGCAGGATCCAGATTCGGCCGAATCCGTGTGCCTGGCCGAACCGAATCCGAATTTGCATATGCAAATTAGGGGTGTGGAGGGAAATCACGTGACTTTTTGTCACAAAACACCACCCCTAATTTGCATATGCAAATTAGGATTCGGTTCGGTATTCGGCCGAATCTTTCTCAAAGGATGTGGGGGTTCGGCCGAATCCAAAATAGTGGATTCGGTGCATCCCTAATTTAAATGGAGGATTCTCTTAACAACCGTCCTTCTCGCCTAAATAAGTAAAGCCCTGTTTTCTGGAAGAAAACAAACCCTCTTCATTCTTCAGGCTCAGCAATACTCAAGGTGCTTAGGGGTGACTAGCACTAAAATGTTTTGGATCTCGTGCTTTCTGTCACACAGCACCCACAGTATGGAAACCATATACAGTTTGACAGGCATGTTTATAAAAGTAGACTGAAGACATTTGTGTTCACACAGGCTTTTTAAATACAAAAAGAAGCATATTTTCAATCAATACCATAAGCACTTTGCCTAGCCAGAAAGCTCTAAGCCACCAAACCAGTATTGGTTAGTATGGTTTGGGAGGGGAGGCTTTGATTTTTTTAGGGTTTCCTTGTAAGCAGGATTTTACAGATTCCCTATAATTCTGTGATGTAGTCTTGTTGCATTCTAAACTGTACATGGTAAAAAAAAAATGTGGACATGCTTTGCTTTTTTTTAAAATCATATTCAGTTCCGCCTGGCACTTGGATTTGTCAGAATACAAATCCTGCTGAAATCCCAAACCAAATCCTTAATTTGGTCCATCCCTAACATTACAACAATTTATCATTATGCCTATATCAGACTACAGCCCAGCTTTCTTGAACAGGTCTAAGTAATATTTGCCAGATCAGAACTTTAAACCCTGACTCCTATAAATTAAGCTAACCCTTTTTATTGCTACCCTGAAAGATATATTTTTTTTGCAAGTGTGCCAGTCTAAAAGTCTGATCTTATCTGCTTTAGCATGTTCATTTTTGGGAAGCATTTATCAATAAATTATAGTGATATATGACATGCAAGCCTCCTCCTCAGTACAATAAAGATTGCTTCCAAAAAGGTAGTTCAGGTTCATCTACAAAGTAATTCACCCTAGTATATTATGGGCTGTACCAGAACAGCTCACATGCTGTCTTTATAATGTCTCAATTAGGGATGCACCGGTTCAGGATTCACCCTTTTTCAGCAGGATTCGGATTCGCCCGAATCCTTCTGCCCAGCCGAACCCTAATTTGCATATGCAAATTAGGGGTGGGGAGGGAAAATGTGTGACCTTTTTGTAATATTATTCCCTTTCAACCCCTAATTTGCATATGCAAATTAGGATTCGGTTAGGTATTCGGCTGAATCTTTCGCAAAGGATTCGGGGGTTTGGCCAAATCCAAAATAGTGGATTCGGTGCATCTCTAGTCTCTTTACAGACAGTCCCCTATAGGCCCATTAGTCAATGTCATTTTACAGATGCCGCCACGGTTAGGCATTTGTCTATGCATAAACTACATTATACCAGGGTCCGGTTTTTATGTTTGCTAACCAATCCAATTAAAAACATGCATTTCATAAAATTTGACACTATACTTAAATTCAAAACCTATAAATTACAAATATTACACGATTGAATAGTAATGTGCACTGCATAGAAAAAATGAGTTTGTAGGTGCAGCATCAACGCGTTTCATGGCTCTCGCCACTTCCTCAGGAGCTCCTGAGGAAGTGGCGAGAGCCATGAAACGCGTTGAGTGAACAGCCCAATATTCAGTGTGGGGTATGCTTTTTCCCACTATTATTTTAAAATGTTTGAATAAAGGTTTATATTTTTAATTTTTCTACTTCCTGGATTCCTTGGTGCTGCACCTACAAATTCATTTTTTCTCATTGGAAGCAACCGTTGGGATCTTCGGTTTTGTGACATGCACAGGTGAATCCTAGTACCTGGTAAGTGCTCCCACTATTTTTTGCAAGTTTGCACTGCATAGAAACCATGTTGTGAATTTTGAAGGCTATAGAAATACATTTTAAAAAGCGTTAAAATAAATTTACTTCAACTTGCGTGTCCATCCGTTCCGAAGTGAGGAAGCGCAGGCGCCAAATCTAATGTCATTTATACAAATATCGGACATACAAGCTGATTGCATCCGACACGACTGTCGAATGCTGCATGTTTCGTCTTCATCCGACAGTCGTGTACGCAATCAGCTTTTATGTGCGACATTTGTATTACCTACATTAGATTTGGCGCATCCAACGTGACACCTGCTCTTCCTCTCGTCGGACACGCACCACAAATCGCCCGTGTAGTTCTAACATAATACTGGTCTGAAACATATTATTGGACCAGAATCTGGCAAGCACATATAGGTTCTTCTGATCCTCTAAACCACTTTTCACCATATGTCACTATACATCTCTTTTCTGGCAGGCCTTTCGTGTGAGTGGTTGATTCAATAAATCTGGCTCATGTGTTCCATAGGCTCATTTATTCACAAAACTAAAGCAGTACTACCTTAAATCAAAAATATAACTTGGTTTATGTCTTTCAGTCGGACTTATGTAGACAAGGCTTTTAAACACTGAACTTCGAAAAATAAATTTATATTTTTTTTTTTTTCTAGGAAGACATATCTGATTCCACAGATTAAAAGGAAATCATTATAATCCCACCCAGTGAGGCAGGGACTATTTTCTCACACCGTTCCATACCCCTAATTTAGGCTCATACCACCCTCACCTTGTTTTATTATTAAGTGATGCATTTGAAAGACCTTGAGGTCTTTCCTTATACCACCCACTATGGAAAACAAAGGGACTTTAAGTGCCAGAATCATCATTTCACAATGGAACGAGGTGAGAATTAAAATGTGGACCTAAGAGGGGCTGAGAAATGGTTCTTATATGACCATAGTTTAGATTCAATCTGTGTAACAAAAATACATATTTGTAATGGAAGTTCAGATTTGTGCACCTTTCTACATAAATGCTACTCAAGGAGTTCATGTCAAAACAGGTATATTTTTTCCCTTTAAGGCACAGCTACCAAATCGCCTTTTGTGACTTATTGGGAATGGAGCCCTGGTGACCCAAATTCCTTGGTGGGTGGTAAAACTGTAGCATGGAAACTCTAGTACACTAGTAGAAATCATTCAAGAGAATGAGAAAGGTTAAGACATACCTTGATAAGAAACTCCCCCAAATCCAGCTCACTGAGTATCTCATGTACAATCTTCAGACACTCTGCATCAGGAATCATGGGGTCAAACTGGCCGGCAATGTCAAAATCCTGATGTGAAAAGGAAAGTTAAACAGACAGTATGCCAAATGCAAATTTAAGTTGCTCAGTGTCTCTGGGTCAACTCCAATACAAATCATTCTTACATGAGAAAGCTTGTTGCATGACACTTAGGTCTTTTCACAGTAACAAACTCAAGGGACCTGTTATCCAGAATGCTAAGGACCTGGGGTTTAACAGATAACAGATCTTTCCGTAATATGAATCTTCATACCTTAAGTCTACTAGAAAATCATATAAACATTAAATAAACCCAATTGGCTGGTTTTGCCTCCAATAAGAATCAATTATATTTTTGTTTAGATCAAGTACAAAGTACTGTTTAATTATTACAGAGAAAAATTCAATCATTTTCAAAAATGTGGATTATTTGGATAAAATGGAACCTATGGGAGATGACCATTCCTTAATTCAGAGCTTTCTGGATAATGTGTTTCCAGATAATGGATCCCAGACCTGTACTCAAGTTGGGATACACAGTATTGCCTCTCTATGGAACTGGAGGTTATATTTTATTGCTAATTTCATGTGTCTACATATTTATATATCCTTACAAAGGGAGCACTGCCCCCCCCCAACTCTCTTCTTCGTATAAAATGAAGTTTGAAATCTTCTGAGCCAATCCCCATTCACTTCAAAAACAAGTTAATGAAAATTGCAGTCATTTTGCCAGTCTACAGTCTGGAAAAAACTATTACCTCTGATAAAATAAAGGTATTCTGATTTTACTCTGCTTAATACTAAATTGAAACACATCAGATAACTCTTGTAACTTTTAAACCAGTAACACCAAAAAATGTATGAAAATAAATGTAATAAAAATATCATGTACTGTTGCCCTGCACTGGTAAAACTGATGTGTTTGCTTCAGAAACACTACTATAGTTTATATAAACAAGCTGTTGAAAAGCAATGGCAGAAATTGGAAAAAGGCTATCATAGCCCTATCATAGTGCTTCCGATACGGGCGATTGAATCACGGGACCGCATACACGCAGATACGGCCACGATCTTAATCGGGAAAGCCTGGCCGATGGCTTCACACATGGGCCAATAAGCTGCCGACTCTGTCTGTCGGCAGCTTTTATCGGCCGGTGTATTGGGGCCTTAAACCCCCATTGCTACACAGCAGCTTATTTATATAAACAATAGCAGTGTTTCTGAAGCAAACAACAGTTTTACCAGTATAGGCAACACTGCATTATATTCTTATTAATTAAATTTTTTGATGTTAGTGTTCCTTTCCTTTTTCCTTACTGGTCAAAATGTCCAGCAGGTGGCTCTGTTGTTACAAAATACATGTTATTCATTATTCTTATTTATTTATGGTGTAAATAGTATTGTTTTCCTGTGCCAGAGTTCAGGCTCTATTAGCTGGCACCACCAGAAGGAGAAACATGTTCCCACTAACATAGTTAAGAAAACAGCAGACATATGAAATGTTAAAACTTGCTGACCTTTGTGGCAATGCAAATGGAATGGCATTGTGGATCTAAATTTATTGTGGGGATAACCTTTTTTCACATTATTGTATTAGCTTTTACTTGGGGATTGGGCTTATAATGTTCACTTGCTGTTACTGTTCTTATGTGTGTGCTGAATTGCGGTGACAATTATGAGGAAATTATTCCCTATACATTTACAGTTCTTATGTATTTAAATGTAATCTAGCCTGCTTTTTCCCAGAAACGTTCAAGCTTGGAAAACAATCAGGAAAATAATTATGGCAGCTCAGAGTCTCGAGCACATCAAAAAAACAGCAGTTCCAGCAAAACTTACACATTGGTAGAACTCTCGGTAGCGCCCTCTGGTCATGGCTGGGTTGTCTCTTCGGTAAACCTTAGCAATGTGGTAACGCTTAATGTTGGTAATTTTATTCATAGCCAAGTACCGGGCAAAAGGCACCTTTAAGTTTAATTAAGGTCTTTAGCTTAAACAAATATACAGCATTGCACCTTCACTGTCTTAAAAAAATACACATTTCTGGCACACTTTTCCTCTCACCATCACCATCTTCACTTACTGAAACTAGGCACATGAGCAGTAAAGAAATTGCCAAAGTAGTTCTATCCTTCAAAAGCACAGACAATGCATCGGATTTGTAAAACTCAGGTGAATAGGATCGACCCAAAAACTCAAATCAAATTTTTTTAAAACTCAATTCAAGTTTTTCCCCCAAAAAAAAGCTTGAATGTCAGGAAGGGGGCAAACAACTCCAAATTGATCCCAGGATTTCTCCCATTGACTAAAACAGCAATTTCGCAGGTTTGAGGAGGCAAATAGTTGAATTTGAGTTCTTAAAGGGAGTATGATAAATCTCTAAAATAGAATTCAAATTTTTCAAAAAAACGCAAATCAAATTTTTTTTTTTTCTTAACTGAAATTTTTATTGAGCATTTATCATATGTAACATCATACATCCAATAGAATTTAAACAATTCTCTAGTGGAATTTGATAGCTTTGGTCATAAAAAAAATTCGAAAATTAGAATTTTCAATTCGACCAAACTACTCTAGCAACCATGCATTGATTTGAATAAGAGACTGGAATATGAATAGGAAAGGACCTGAATAGAAAAACCAGTAATAACTTAACTTAAAAGTGAACCACCCCTTTAATCAGGGTAACAACTAGCTTCTGGGAGTTATAGGGTCTACCAATAATTGAAAGTTGCTGTGTATAGCAAATCATCCCAATGCTCTTTTGCGTGATAGTTTCCCTGAAAATTATATATGTATTGATAGACAGTTCATCTGGTTTTTGGTACGAGTATGCTGCTCAGGGATCCACAAATGATGGAGAGTGCAAAATGGCACTGGTCATGCCTCTTAGTGTGCTTCTTTTTTAAAAAAAAAACACCAAAAAATATTTACAGGAGTGCAAAAATAAGCCTTTAGCTACAGAAACAATAGATGCTAAGTGAGGAAATTAACTAGGTTCTGGTAAACAATATTTCTCACTATTTTGATCTCTTTTTTTTATTTTTAATACAAAAAAAGTTACTTTTGAAGCAAATCTTTCTTGCAAACTTTACAGGTACAGTATACCCCTATTTCAACAGAAGTCCAATGAATAGGGTTTGTACTGAACATACCTTTTCCCTAGTGTTTTAATCACAAAGAGATCTGTTTTATTATTATTCTTGAGCTAAACAGGGCAAATGAAGCTACTCCATATTTGGTCCTTGCAAGGTAGATAATTAGATTACCAGTGCTCATCCCTTGCATAACACACTTTTGTTTATTTGCACACTGTTAATCTAATTACCTACTTTGGACACAAATGAAGTAGCATCAATCACCCTGTTAAAAAAAACAAACAGATTGTTCCAAATTAAAATAATAGGCAAAAAGTATGTTCAGTAGAAGTCGAATTCATGTTGATATACTCTCCCTTTTCATTGTTATTCTGTATCATGTCACAAACTTTAGCCTTTCTGTTCAGTTCCTACAAAGACTGCTTCTGTTGACCTGTTGGAAAGAAACAATTTAAGATGGAAGAATTCTATTGGTTTCTTGGGGGTGCCAAAAGTTCTTTAAAAAAGTACTTACCTGACACCCCCTTGCTGGTGCTCCTATCAGCAGAAAACTGCACTGATCCAGGGGTTTTCCTAGCGAGCACCATGGAGCGATCCTCTTCCTGATTCTTTTTTCTTTCGCTGGTGTGCATGCGCAGTAGAGCGAAAAGCTGAACTTTGAAAGAAGTCAGCTATTTCATTCCACTGTACATGCGTCTAGCCCAGGAAATTTGAAGAAAGAATATATTAGCCGATCGCTCCATGATGCTCGCTGGAAGAACCACCGGACTGGTTCACTGTCCCAGGATGTCAGGTAAGTATATTTAATCGTTTGGAGGTGCCTAACTTTTGGCACCCCCCCAAGTAAATATGCCTTTCCTTCTCCTTTAAAGTGTGAGGAGCAGAATATGTGTGTACAGAGTTGTGCAGTGTGTGTTGTTCATATTTATTAGTATTCTCCCAATGGCAAAGCCATGTAAAACAGGTTACTTCCAAGTTGAGATTATTCCCGGAAAGTAATGGAGTTTATGAGTTTGGTTGCATATCCTGGTCTCTTTTTGTGTGTGTGTGTGCAAGAGTCAAAGGCTTAGAGTTAACAATGTCCAAGAGTTAAGGATACAGTAAGATCATAGCGCAACGAGAGCAGCTCTCCTCCTTGATCTTTGAGGTCATAAATAAGCTTGGAGTCTTCTCCATATTTGCCTGTAAGCGTTTCCTGTGTACAAAATATTTATTAGCATTTAGTGTACAGATAAGGAAATACAACTGCTCACCAGAAGCACATTTAAAGTGTAAAAATAAAAACTGGGTAAATAGATAGTACTAAATGTGCTAAATAAAAAATAGTTTCTAATATAGTTAGTTGGGCAAAAATGTAATCTATAAAAAGGCTGGAGTGAGATTTTTTTAACATAACAGAGTTAGTCAGCGAATTGAAGGAGGGCCACATGGGACATAACTATTCACTGAGTTTGCAACTGATCTTCAGCATTCAGCTCAGAAGCAAACAGTTATGACCCATGTGGCCCCCCTAAAGTCACTGATTGGTTACTGCCTGGTAACCAATCAGTGGAAACCAAGAGAGCTGAAAAGCAGGAAGTAGAGTCCTGTTATGTTAGACATCCAGTCACTCCAGTCTTTACACATTACATTTTTGGCTTACTAACTACATTGGTAACACTTCTTATTTTGCACTGCCTACCTATTTCCCCAGTTTTTATTATTACACTGAACAATTCTTTTAAGAGAAACCTGCAGCACAGAAAAGATTCTGACCTTCAGCTCAAACACAGGAGTATCGATAGTCTCAGCACCGTGACGCTTGAAGCACTTGATAATTGTGTTGAAAACCTTCTCTCGAATGGCCATCTGTTTAGGGTTATAATCCCTGGTGCCCTGAAATAAGGAGAAACATTTTAATTGTACAAATACTTTTTTTTGAAGATGCATAGTTCAGTAGGCCCGATTAGATGTACCAAGCTGAATAGATCACGAATCTCCAAAGTAAAAGATGGAATCTATTGATGATGACTACAGATCTTATATGTAAAATAATAGTTTCAATGTCAAGAGGGAAATGTTTCATTAAGAAAGTTAAATAACAGAAATACACCTAGCAGATGTTTTTAGCAGACACCTCCTTTTGTCCTCATCATTGGCAGCTGTGTTTATATTCCTAGTCTTGTGAACAACGTTTCGGTGTACATACGCTTAGGGATCAATGAGCTGTGATAAAATCTGTATGTGGCTTTACCTTTGGCGTCTTAAGTACAAACTTGTGTTTTCCATCATCTGTTCCCAACTGTGCCTTTAGCTCCAGTAACTTTGCAACTTCTTCAGCAATCTAAAAATATAAGTGAAACAAACATTATGCTTGATTGAGAACAAATCCATGCCTGTAAAAGTTGATAGGGTAAAATGTTAAGAATATCCCAAAATAACATCATATCTTCCTGACCTGTTACTACAGGTATGGAACCTGTTATCCAGAATGCTCAGGACCTGGGGTTTTCTGGATAACGGATCTTGCCGTAATTTGAATATTCATACCTTGCATCTGCTATAAAATCATTTAAACATTAAATAAACCCAATAGGCTGGTTTTTCTTCCATTAAGGATGCATTATATCTTAGTTTGGATCAAGAACAAGGTACTGTTTTATTACAGAGGAAAAAGGAAATCAGTTTTAAAAATTTGGATTATTTGAATAAAATAATCCCAGTCTATGGGAGATGGCTTCACCGTAGTTCTGAGCTTTCTGGACAACGGGTTTCTGGATAATGGATCCCATTCCTGTATATGAACAGTGCATGATCACCCACTGCTGTGTATAGCAGACACTGCTTAAATTGCAGTAACGAGGTGTACAAAAAGCTGAGCCTTGGCAGAGCAATGGGCAAACAAATGTCAAAGGGCATTAGGTAGAATAGTCACATGATGAGAAGTGCTGAGAATGAACAATTATATTCATTGTTATTTAAGCTCAAAATGTAGCCTAAACGTCAGCAGAGAACCCACTCATTTACAAATAGTGAAAGGTAAGCTACTGCACACAGGGCTGTACTTTAGATTTTCTCCACCTGCTTTTTCTACAGGGAGAAAGTCGATACACTCCTATCTGCTGCTATTCCTGGACCGAAGATATTTTCTTGATGCAGGCCAGTCTAAGACATGGTCTATACTTTCTAACATATAGACCTAAAGGGAAAAAACGAGCCTTGGCTGGTTGTGCAGGGGGATATAGCTGGAGAGGAAGGAGCTTTCATACTAGGGAAACACTAACAAAAAACAGTGTGTTTCAGTAGCAATTCAATTCTTAAAGGGATACTGTCATGGGAAAAAAAAAATTTTCCAAAATGAATCAGTTAATAGTGCTGCTCCAGCAGAATTCTGTACTGAAATCCATTTCTCAAAAGAGCGAACAGATTTTTTTATATTCAATTTTGAAATCTGACATGGGGCTAGACATTTTGTCAATTTCCCAGCTGTCCCAAGTCATGTAACTTGTGCTCTGATAAACTTCAATCACTCTTTACTGCTGTACTGCAAGTTGGAGTGATATCACCCCCTCCCTTCTTCACCCCCAGCAGCCAAACAAAAGAACAATGGGAAGGTAACCAGATAGCAGCTCCCTAACACAAGATAACAGCTGCCTGGTGGATCTAAAAACAACACTCAATAGTAAAAACCCATGTCTCACTGAGACACATTCAGTTACATTGAGAAGGAAAAACAGCAGCCTGCCAGAAAGCATTTCTCTCCTAAAGTGCAGGCACAAGTCACATGACTGGGGGCAGCTGGGAAATTCACAAAATGTCTAGCCCCATGTCAGATTTCAAAATTGAATATAAAAAAATCTGTTTGCTCTTTTGAGAAATGGATTTCAGTGCAGAATTCTGCTGGAGTAGCACTATTAACTGATGCGTTTTGAAAAAAACATGTTTTCCGATGACAGGATCCCTTTAAGAAAGCTGCTCATCCAACCTGGATCTAACTGCCCAATCAAACACACTGTCTACAGTTTCTCAATACCATTAAGCAAACATTAGTGTACAGGTAATATACAGATAACCATGAACAAATGCCACATACATACATGCATAATAATACTATCACTTTCATATTCTCTACTATGGGACCCGCCTATGCTTATACAATTGCATACCCCCTCCAAGGGTGTACATTTGTATGTTTACATGTGTTTGTTGCCCTTTAAATTGTTTTATAACATATTATTATAGTGACAGCAAACAAGAAACGGATCCGCACACACGCTATGATCAGCAGTTGGGGGGACACCCCTCTTTATTATATCACCTCGTGATCAACGTTTCGGGGGGATAAACCTCCCTTCATCAGGATAAGAATACAAATGCGAACAGTCCCTATATTGGTGAAACCCCTCCCCTTCCCAGGGTGGGTTAATTAATCAATTAACCAACAAATGTGAAACTTTCAATATAGCCAGTTACATTACTGTGCAAATATATACTTAATTTATCCAGTTTTACTTTATATAATCAGGTTAAAAAGATTTTTTCATAAGTGATTTTTTTTTTTTTTTTTATTATATATAGTGGCCACAGCAACAAAGCTCCATGCCAGGATGGAAAAGAGAACACATAAATATGCCGTGTATCTTAGTAGCGCTTTAGAAACAAAGTTATACATACATAAAGTATGACACCCAAGCTTAAATTATTAAAGGACATTGAAAGGCTACATTTTCCTACCATGTATATGAGTTAGGTATATCTTCCTTGTACTGCATTTACCCCATCACCATTACATTTTCCTAAAACAAATAGCAGCTTTCACCTGGTGACCATTTTCCCTCTGACACATAATCCGTAACATTCACATCTACAAACAGGTAATGTGTGCTGTAAAGTTCATGCAATGCAGGTTTACACAGGCACAGCATACTTTGATAAGTTCTGCTGGGGCTGAGCACTGCAGTGGTTAAGCTGAGCTCAGGAGAGGTGATTAGGAGAAAAAAAAATAGGATCAGAGAGACAGAGCATAGAGTTTCTATGGGAACCAGTAATGCTAACTCTTAATTGGCTGTTAGACTGGAGGGTGTGTTTAGTGATGTAAGCTGAGAAGAACAAGTCAAGAGTCAAAGCAAATTTCTGAGGGAGGGGCCGAGTGGGTTAGAGGAGTAGAAGGCTTTCTAAGTGATTAAGGGGATGTTGCAGCCTGTTAACCTTTTAACAACCAGAGTGGCAGTTAACTCAAGATTTCAAGAGACCGTTCCCTGATAAAAATTTTGTGGAGAGGGTTTACATGTCATTGAAACTGTGCAAACAAGATAACATTTATTAAAGGTTAGGCTTGCACAGAATGAATAGGGTGATGAAATAGAGACTCTTTATTGCAGAACTATGCAGCGCAGTAAAGATGACAGGACACTAGATGGCACTCTGCAACAAGCGCAGTTATAATGAGCTACAGTGACAATATCAGGAATGTCATAAGCAATAATGGGTCCATACATTGCTAAGGTTGCAGGGCCCTTTCCTCACTGGTCCTTTGGGACTAGGTTTGCCACCTGGCTGGTACTTTTACCGGCCTGGCTGGTAAAAATGATAGCTGTTTCCAATGTTAATAATAGGAAAAATTATAAATATATAGGAAGGCCGGTATTTTTTTTCCAGAAACCAGCAACCCTATGTGGGACCCAAAGGTGGTGGTCCCTGCCATTAAGTAGAAACTGGAAAAAAAAAAGTGCAATGCACACATGACCAGGCCCCAATGCACCCCAGTCATGCCAAACCACACTCCATCAAGCCCTGCCCTCTTCACTATCACTGACCTGCACTTGTCTGAAGTTCCCATGTACCTCCCTGATAGCAGCCCTGAACTGCAATAAACTACTATGACGTTTCACCCCCTTATTTGCTTTGCTACTCGACAGCAAGCAGGGCTCAGCAATAAAGATGCCCACATCGTAACTAAATCTAAATACGTTTCTGAAACGGTTGTTCAGAAATAAGTTACATAAATTTAAAATGACGAGTGAACATATAAGCTGCAGTATAAGCAGCTCTCTAAGTACAGCAGCTCTCTGAAAAAAAACAAATCATCGATACATCAAACTATTTTGTTTATAAAAAAAAAACTTTATTGTATTTGAAAATTCCAATTAAGTCACAAAGCCCCTTGCAAGTGCTTTTATACAGGTCATGGGACACAGTGAACCTCACTAAGCATTGATTAGAGCTGGTGGCGAAACGAAGCACTATTTACAGGGCTACATGTTACAGGATATTGATGGTTTGTGTATGATTAATGAATATGGCACAGGACAAGAGCAGGGTAAACTGAGCAGGGAACCTATGATTAAAGTGGAGCTTTACTTCTCCTTTAATTCCCCACATGCTAAATTCTGGCACAGAATTAATTCATTAGAGATGCTAGATACAGACAGGCCTCCAATGTATTTGATCGCTGGTTTCAGGACTGAAAGAGTGTGAATTTGCAGCCAGATTGAAGGAGAATAGATCTGCAACAGCCCTGACACTGCGTCTGACAGCTGGCTTCATGCAATTATACAAACGTCACTAGCGCGACAACTCAAGGCTGCAACAGAACTGACAGGTTTCCTCTGTGATAATTAAATGTTTAAATATGTATTCATATATGGAAAGGGGTTTTGACTTCCGGGTTCCCAGTAGTACGACCCAGTAGCTATGGAGCTCAGCAATCAGTCCCCTGGCACATGTCTTCCCCCAGTCCCACTCTTTCTCCAGCTCGGGCAGCCCCATTGTTCCCCAGAATTCAGATCACCCCCCCACCCCATGCTTCAAGACAATTCCCCGACACCCACCGCCTCAGAGGAAGCCTTCTCCTGCTTTAGCTTCCTCACTTTCTCTCCCTGCAGTGTTAGAGCCTTCTCCAGTTCAGCTCGGTCCGCCATCTTGGGTGACAAGGGAAAGCCGGCAGAAAGACAATGCGCATGCGCAGCGGCCAGCATGACGCGAAAATGTTTCCCAGTTCTGTGTGCGCATGCGCACTAAAGTGGTGTGTTTGTTGCAAAAGAACGATTTCAAATGACAGCGGAGTATATTTTCTTGATGCTATACCCGTTTTGACCTTAACGTAGCGTATATGTCTGCAGAAGGATGGGGCTTTTTCAGTTTTCATGTTGATAGTACTGTAATATTCTCTGGTAAAGTTTTCAATAAACCCTTAAAGGGGAACTCCACAAAAAGCAATGTAGTGTAGCCCGCTCGCACAACCCTGGCCTTCAGCAATTCGACGCCTGGTGCACGGTGTCGGAGGGATCGGCACCCCCCTCAGCAAATTGTCCAAGAAGACACTGGCACACAGAGGCTAGTAACAGCAGGGTTATACCCTTGCGTGTTTATTCTGCAAACGTGCAACGTTTCGGGGTCAGACCCGTGCAACGTTTCGGGGTCAGACCCCTTTGTGATGCTTGACAAAGGGGTCTGACCCCGAAACGTTGCACGTTTGCAGAATAAACACGCAAGGGTATAACCCTGCTGTTACTAGCCTCTGTGTGCCAGTGTCTTCTTGGAGAACTCCACAAAAAAACATTACTTAAGCTTTTTGAAAAGTAAACCTAATTCCAAGCAACTTTGCAATATACATCAATTAAAAAATATGCAGACTTTTCATGATTTTTCCTGGTTTGGAAGAGTTCCCTAAGCCTAGCCCCCTGCTCTCCTGCTGATCTGTCTGACTCAGGGTTGCCGGGTCTAATTTTCCAAACCAGCCAAAAGTCAGCTAGAAAACCAGCCCAAAACTAGTCAAGAGGCACTTGAAAAGTAGCCCAAATATAGCAGAATATGTGCAGTGAAAAAAAGTCTAAAAAATAAAGACTATATGTGAAAATACGCCTTTTTCATGTTTCCATGAAGCATAATGGGATAGATTCGTCGTCACCAGGGTCGTAACTGCAGAGGGGGCCTCGGAGGTATAGGGGCCCCAAAAGGCCCTAATATATATATATAAAATCAGAGAAACTTAGTAAAACAGGTCAACCTGTAGACATTTTTGTGGACAGTAGATTTCGCCCCAAAATTGTCTGAAACTGAGGAAAGCCACAGAAAAATTCAAGAATGATTAAGAGTGAGGGGGAATTCCCAACTTCTCCACAAGTCAGTCCCATTGCATGCTGGGTATTGTAGTTTTAAATTAAACCTTGGCAATCGGCAAATTGTTAAACAAAAACTACATCACCCAACATGCAGGCCCGGATTTGTGGAAAGGCCACCTAGGCCCGGGCCTAGGGTGGCAGGATTTTAGGGGGGCGGCATGCTGCCCAACCACACCCACATTGGTTTAAAAAAACTGGGGATGCGCTGGAGATACAGGGGCGACGAACAGCAGTGGGCCTAGGTGTGCCCACTAAGTAAATCCGGCCCTGCCAACATGCATTGGGAGACAGGCTTGGCACCTTAGGGCAAGAAAAAAAAAAAGTAGCCCAAATCCGTACCTTGGCTAGTTTGTTGTTTTCAAAACGCGCCTGGGCTGTAAATTAGTAGCAACCAGAATAGGTACACCCTTATGCAGATCAGCCTGGTGCACAGCCTCACATATGCTATGGAACAGAAAAAGATCGGCGCACACAGGCATTCAGGTTGCAGGATATACCTGCTTGTTTATTGTACGGAATGCAACGTTTCGGGGGGGGGGGATCTCCCTGCTACACTTGCCTTCGTGTTTGGTACCTTTTTCTTTTTCAACTTTGACACAGCACCCAATTTTATAGTGACATTAGAGAGCAGATTTAGCAAGGGTCGAATTTCTTATTTATGGGAGTTTTTTTAAAGACTCCCATAAACTCCCATGAACTCAAAATTCAACCAATCGAAATTCATTTAAAAAATCAAATTGTCTGAAATCGGGTCAATAGGATCGACCCGAAAACTCGAATCAAATTCGATTTGAGTTTTAATAACTCGATTCGAGTTTTTTCTACGACAAAAACTAGAATGTCAGGAAGGCTGAAAAAAACCAAAAAATTGATCCCAGGACGTCTCACATTGACTAAAACAGCAATTCAGGTTTTAGGTGGCGAATAATCAAAGACGACTTCTTAAAGGGCCAGAGTATGATAAATAAAAAAATCAAATCGAAGTTTTAACAATTCCCTAGTCGAATTTGAAAGTTTTGGCCATAAAAAAACCTTGAAAATTCAAATTTTCAATTTGACCCTTGATAAATCTGCCCATAGATGTGTGTGGACGGGAAGGTAAGGTCGATATATTGTGACAAGCTGGCTGCCTGTACATATAATTTTTTGGGGGAAATTAGCTATGGTAGGCAGGTAAGCAGAGGATCAGGAGCATAAAGACAGGGACACAGCGTCTTCAGGCCAAAACATTGGTTTATTTATGAAAACTCTTCCTACATAAAGTCACTGCCATACAGGAACACAGTTCATTGGCGTTTTAACAGCACACATTCAAGACTTTTCCCCACACTGGGGTTCTCACCATACAGGTTGGCTTCCACACTCTGGAATATTCAGGCCCCTTTAACTCTCCCCTCCAGGGATATCAGACTCCCTAATCTCTTAAACTTTCCTTCCCTACCAGGGATTTAGGCTCACCAGCCTCTGCAACACTCTTGCTGGCAGTAAGACCCCTTCTGTCTCTCTGAGCAGCACCCACTTCCCCCCACTCTATGAGTTGTCCTGAGAGCTCTAAAGTGTAGTAAAACAGTCCTTTTACCTTTCCTAGGTAGCTACTCTCTTGGCTGCCACTTGATTACTTGTCTGAAAGGGAATAATAACCCTACCTGTGTTGGGTATCCCTCTGCAACCCCTATCATGCAGCTTAAATGCACTCTTTTCAATGCACTTTCCTCCACGACGGTGGTGTTTCCCAAACACGTGTTTGTGATATTCTTTATGTGGATGTTTAATGGGGTTTTTCACCTTTGAGTTAACTTTTAGTACGGCGTATAGAGGGATATTCCGAGACAATTTGCCATTGGTTTTAATTTTTTATTATTTGTGGTAAGTTTTTTAGCTTTTTATTCAGCAGCTCTCCAGTTTGCAATTTCAGCAATCTGGTTGCTAGGGTCCAAAGTACCCAAGCAACCATGCATTGATTTTCATAAGAGAATGGAATATGAATAGGAGAGGGCCACAATATAAAGATGACCGATAACAATACATTTGTAGCCTTACAGGGCATTTGTTTTTTAGATGGGGTCAGTGACCCCCTACTTGAAAGCTGGAAAGCCTTAGAAGAAGAAGACAAATAATTAAAGGGGTTGTTCACCTTTGAGATAACTTTTATTATGACGTAGAGAGTGATATTTTGAGACAATTTGTTTTAATTTTTTATTATTGAAGGTTTTTGAGTTATTTAGCTTTTTATTCAGCAGCTCTTCAATTGGCATCTTAAGCAATCTGGTAACTAGGGTCCAAGTTACCCTAGCAACCATGCATTGATTTGAATAACAGGCTGGAATATGAATAGGAGAGGGCCTTAATGGAAGGATCGGTAATAAAAAGTAACAATAACAATGCATTTGTAGCCTTACAGAGCAGTTGTTTTTTAGAAGGCAGTCAGCAACGCCCATTTGAAAGCTGCAAACAGTCAGACTAAAAAAGGCAAATAACTATAAAGAATAAATAATGAAAACTAATTGAAAAGTTGCTTAGAATTGGCCGTTCTATAACATAATAAAAGTTACTTTAGAGGTGAACCACCCCTTTAAAAAACTATAAATAAATAAATATATATTTCAAGTTAACTTAAAGGCAAACCACCCTTTTAAGAACCACTGTTGCCCAGTGTAAAACCTATTTTAGGTGATGTTTATAATAATAGATAGATGATAGAAATATTAGCATGCTGTTGAAGCATAAATTGATATAACAAGTGCCACCGAGTGCTCTGCCTCTGGACATTTTGTTGCCACCATTATTCTTGGCAACAGCTGGTGACAAAACGTCCCTTAAGCTGGCTATAGACGCAAAGCGACGAGAATCATCTCCCGACCTGCCACTTACTAACATTCTGATCAAATAAAGTAGAAAAGAACAGATCAGCTGATGTTCTGCCCCTGACAGCAATCGTATAAAAGTTAAGTCCGACCAAAGCTGGTGACAGTCTCCCTCTGAAAATCGTATGATCGGCAACACATGCAGAGAAATTATCGGCAGCCGACAGAAATCTTTTAACCTGTCTGATCGACCAAACAACCAATCTCCGCCGGACGAAAAATGTCGGAACTCTCCACACACGGTCCGAAAATCTTACCAATCCTCGATTCATATGATCGGATCTTTGCGTCTATGGCCAGCTTTATTTCCTCTTGACAGCAGGTGAAGCGGGGCGAACCCCTGCGTGTTTAATTCAAGTCTTGTGATGTAACGTTTCAGGGGCGGACCCCTTCTGATGAAGGGGTCCGCCCCTGAAACGTTACATCACAAGACTTGAACCTCGCTTCACCTGCTGTCGAATGTCTGGTGATTCTTTTGTTCTTAAACATATTGGAGAGGTGCCAACCTCTCTTCCGGACACCGAGCTTAGAAATTGGAGATGCTGGGGAATCAGGAATCTTTGTTGTAAGCTACAGCTATTTCCTCTCCACTGTCTAACATGCAAATCACTGGTGGGGAAACATTCCAAAGTAGCCAAATACTTTCCAAAGTAGCCTGAAGTTTCCTCAAGCTGCATATGTTTTTCCACAATGGCCGATGGAGAAGAAACAAAGGACGTTTTGTCGCCTGCTGTAGCCAAGAATAATGGTGGCAACATAATGTCCAGTGTGTCATTAGACACACTCTCCAAACTATTTTCTTCTTTTCGTTACTCAACTTTTTTATCTTCCTAGTCTCTTTCCTCTTTTACTATGATCTATTCTTACATCTATTTGGATTCTTTGTCCCGATACAGAAATAGGGAATTACCATGAAACCAAATTGCTAGAATCAAAGGGGCCAACTGATGCATGAACCCACCAGGAGTTTTCCTGGCAAGTTCACGGCAGTTGTCGAAAGCCGGCAAATTGCTCCAACTGCGCATGCGCCAACATAACAATCAGCTGGGTTTTTTTCTACAGGGTTTCCTTCTCCTTCAAAGGGAACTATCACGGAAATTAAGATTTTTTATAAGCTTCAGCATACTGAAATAAGAAATGTTTTAAATGCGACAAATTTAAAATTCTGTACCGTTTCTGAAATAATCAAATTCATCTTCACTATTCCTCTCTCAGCATTTGTTTCTCTTCATTCAGGAGTTGGTTGTCAGATAATCATTGACAGTTAGATCCAATATATCTTAAAGGGGGGCTCCTTTTGAATAGAAGATGTATTAGAGCTCACTCTATTAAAATCACCAGAAATCCTTTCTCTCTACATGCAGGATTTGTGCAAAAGTCAGTTATTTTGTTAGATTTTGTTTATACTGGAATAAGCTATGAGTGAGCTCTAATACATCTGCTAGGAAAGGAAGCCTCCCTATAAGATATATTAGATCTAACTATCAATGAATATCTGACACCCAACTGCTGCAAGAAAACAGAATGAAGAGAAACAGATGCTGAGAGAGGTATAGCGAACATAAACTTGATTATTTCAGAAACTATGCAGAATATTTAATTGATTATATTAATAAGGTTTCTTATTTCAGTATGAGGAAGCTTATTTAAAATTTTCATTTTTGCGATAGTTCCCTTTTAATACCTTTCTTGAGTAATCTGGGACTTCCCTGACACTAAGGGGCTGATTCACTGTGGGTCGAATATCGAGGGTTAATTAACCCTCGATATTCGACTAGGAATTGAAATCCTTCGACTTCGAATATAGAAGTCGAAGGATTTAGCGCAAATTCTGCGATCGTATGATCGAAGGATTATTCCTTCGATCGAACGATTAAATCCTTCGAATCGAACGATTTAAATCCAACGATCGAAGGAATATCCTTCGATCAAAAACACTTAGACAAGCCTATGGGGACCTTCCCCATAGGCTAACATTGACTTTGGTAGCTTTTATCTGCCGAACTAGGGGGTCGAAGTTTTTTTTAAAGAGACAGTACTTCGACTATCGAATGGTCGAATAGTCGTACGATTTTTAATTCGAATCCTTCGATTCGAAGTCGTAGTCGAAGGTCGAAGTAGCCCAAAAAATACTTCGAAATTCTAAGTTTTTTTACTTCGAATCCTTCACTCGAATTTAGTGAATCGGCCCCTAACTGTGGTTCATATACACCTGGTGGGCACACATTGCCAAAAGCAGCCAAGGCGGCAAGGATTGGATAGTGACAATTAGGAATCCACCCTCTCCCTGTCATTAGATGTGTACAGTAAAGGTTTTACCTGAAAAGCACAATGTGACCCAGGAACAGCAGCAGGCTTTATGGATGCCACAATGACCCACACAGATGTTGATCCAGAGGAAAGAAAAAAAACCTTCTTGGGAACACTGTGGGGCACATTAACTACAGGGCAAAGTGGCCATCGCTAGCGTCAATTCGCCTGAAATCACATCCGTAGGGACATCGCCAATTCACTAACAGGCGTAGAGGGCAATTCGTTAGTGAACAAGACCATCGCTATCGTTCCTTTTCACACTCTACCGCCAGGCAATTTTTCACTCTTCACTGGCGAATGGTCGTTAATCCGCAAATTCAAGTGTGAATCTTACTGAAGTTTACTTTGCCACCACAGACCAGGCGAACTGATAACACGAAGCTACATCTTAATAAATCTTATGTCAGTGACATCATATCCTGTATGCCGGAAATGCATTAAAGTTGTAAAAACCGCTGGCGACTTTTCATTTTTTCAAATTAACCTAAGTGCAAGAGTGCTAATAAAGCTTTGCTAGGCAGAAATGAACACTAACGATATTCAAGATGAAATGCCCGCAGTGCTGATTTAACGCTAGCAAAAATTCGCCAACGTTCGGCTGCCGAGACGCACCTTTGTATTTTAGTCAATTCACCCCAATGTATTTAGTCAACTGTAGCCTAACACATCAATTCCTCTTCTTTCTAATTATTTCATGTCTGTCTCAGGAACTTCCCTATTCTTATCCTGGCATGGTTTCATAGGCCAATCACCATAATAAGTCAGGCTCTGGAAAAAATACACCTGGGATAAAATATTTTATCATCTTTGCAGAAGGCTGGAAGGGTAGCTGTAAAAACTGTCATAATTGTCATTTAGAATTAAGGAGAATTCATTATGTAAAAGGTTTTTATTTACAGGATAAAAAAATTACAATATTAAATATTAAAAAAATATTATTAAAGGGGTTGTTTGGCTTCCAAATACATTTTCAGTTCAAATTTTTTCAATGTACCAATTTAGAACAGTTTACAGTCGGTGACCCCCCACCCCTACCGAAGCTGCTTTAGAAGGACATTCATTTTAACTTTAAGTTTCAATATTATAAGAACGGTCATAAATAGTAGATGATAAGGAACCAAAAAAAGTCTTTATTTCTGGTGAACTAGCTGAAGAAAAGTGTTGGAAGGTTAACAGCCCCTTTAACCACAAACAAAATAGTTAATGTAGTTTTTGGTGGCATAAGAGTCCAACAGAACTAGACTTTAAAGGGAGACTATAAAGCAAAAGTACATTTTATATAGAGATAAATATTCCAGATACATAAGAAAAGGTTCCATAACTTTATAGGGACATTTCTACAGTAATAACTGCATTTAGCAAGTCCAGTTGTTTTAGAAGTACTTTTCCATATCAAATGAACTATATTAATAAAATAGATTTGAACTATTTTACATTAACAAAACATTTTACATTTTAACTTTCTTTGGTGGGGTTGGATCTTGCTCTTCAGGTTTGGAAGCTGCTCGGGAGACTAATGAAGCCACCGGATTGACCTTTTTCCCAATGGTTTCCACCTGAAAAGAGAAAAAGAGTCAACTTTTAGAGCAGGTAGCATAGAAGACACAATACCTATGTACACATTACATATTTATTATTGATACAGTAAATAAGGTGATGGGAACCTTGTTTATTAATCTTATTGGGGCTGCAATCAGATCAACCAGCAATGCCCTGCCTCCAGGTGATTTTAAAGAACCCCAAATTTCTCTTAAACCAGCCTTGGGTATGAGAATTTTAATTTCTTAGGCAAGTGGTAGACATAGCATGAGAAAAAAAGTCTACTGCCTTTGCCCAGTCTGTAGGATGCATTGACAGGCATGACAGCCAATGGAGAAAACACCATTTGTGACCTTAAAGGTGAACTATCGTGAAAATGAAATAATCAAGTTTTTCTTCACTATCCCTCTCTCAGCATCTGTTTTCTTCATTCTGTCTTCGTTCAGAAGTTGGATGTCAGATGAATGATCCAATATATCTTATAGGGGGGCTTATTTTGCCTAGAAGATGTATTAGAGCTCATTCTATTAAAACCACCAGACATTATGTCTCTCTACATGCAGGATTTGTGCAAAAGGCAGTTATTTTGTTAGATTTTGCTTCTACTGGAATCAGTTATTTGAATGAGCTATAATTCATCTGCTAGGAAAGGGAGCCTCCCCTATAAGATATATCGGATGTAATGGTCAATGAATATCTGACACCCAACTGCTGCATGAAGACGGAATAAAGAGAAACAGATGCTGAGAGAGGGATAGTGAACATAAACTTGATTATTTCAGAAACAATGCAGAAAATGTAATTGGTTGTATTTAAAAAGTTTCTTATTTCAGAATGATGAAGCTTATATTAAATTTTCATTTTCGTAATAGTAGAAGAATAAGAGATAGAGCCTTTGGTAACTTGTAAGGCACACCCAGTGATTCTAGTCGCTTACCTTGGGCCATTTGGGATGCAACAACAAGTGATTTTAGTTTATATTTTCCTTTCATATTAAATCTATTTCTCTGGAGTAAACAGGGGGGGATGAGTCCTAAGGGCAGAGACATACGTGGAGATTCAGGGAGATTTAGTCGCCCATCGACAAATCGCCTCTTCTTCGGGCGACTAATCTCCCCGTCGGCTAGAATCGAAATCGCTGGTGGGATGGCAACTTCGGGCGACTTCGGAAAATGCAGCACTCCGAGTGCCATCCCGCCGGCCATTTTGATTCTAGCCGACGGGAAGGCAGTTCAGGGAGATTAGTCACCCGAAGAAGAGGCGATTTGTTGCCGGGCGACTAATCTCCCCAAATCTCCACGTGTGTCTCTGCTCTAAAGGGACTAAAGAAAGCACTGGAAAGGTTTTTTTTCTTGCATACCCACCTGAAAGCCAATTTGCTGCAGTCTCTTATGCAAATCGTCCAAGACCCTTCTTCCATCAAAGATAAACGCAGGCTTCAGCATTTTGCCATAAATCCTTTCATAGTCCAAATTCTACATAAAAAGCATAAATGAACCTATATCAGTTTGCGCTTGTTTAATTGTACTGGGAAACTCTTTTGGCTTGGTTGACAATCTCACCTTAAAAAGGTCCCACTCTGTACAGATGACCAGTGCGTGGGTGTTTTCACAAGCAGCATACGGCTCTGGTGTGATGGTTACCAGTTCTGACACTGAAAGACGGCACACACACATGAAATACAAACTATGAAGAGCATGTAGTAGATGGTTTAAAGAGAAAATAGAAAATAGAATCGTGAAGCTATAGCTAACACTGAACATTCGAGGATACTGCATTGAGTGCGTCTATGGCAGATGCCCCCAACCTTGGGGTGGCCAAAGTGTGTTTCGAACCTTATACCGCAAATGTGTACCATGGTAGTGAGTCACTCCTTTATTTGAATGAGAAGTAGTGGGGAATGGTGTTTTGCAATTCACATTGAGAGACATTCTAAAAGCTCTGGCATTGTGTTTTGCCTTAGTGCTATATACTAGGCATTAAACTGTCATTAGTCATCTTTTGACCATCAATGAGCAGATTTTTACCTCTCTCCGGATTGTCCCCAGAGATGGCTGAGTGGGAAAGGTCTCGTATAATCTGTTCTCTCTTGACTTTCGGATCATAGATGGCCAGGTGAGCTCCCTCGTCCATCAGATATTTGCAGACGTAGATGCTGGACGATTCCCTGCAATACCAAAGAAAAACAACTATTATTTCATTTTGGTAATTTGTAAATACATTGCATGTCTAATTTATAATAAAAGTCTGTTTTATGTATTCATTTATAAGTTGATGATTATTTTGTCTGTAGCACTAGAAGCAGCCAAGATTGGCACAAGCAGAGAAACCACACACAGTACTTCAGTTAAAGGGATACTGTCATGGGAAAACATGTTTTTCTCAAAACACATCAGTTAATAGTGCTGCTCCAGCAGATGTCTACACTGAAATCCATTTCTCAATAGAGCAAACTTATTTTTTATATTAAATTTTGAAATCTGACATGGGGCTAGACACATTGTCATTTTCCCAGCTGCCCACAGTCATGTGACTTGTGCTCTGATAAACTTCAGCCACTCTTTACTGCTGTACTGCAAGTTGGAGTGAAATCACCCCCCCCTCCCAACAGCCTAACAACAGAACAATGGGAAGGTAACCAGATAGCAGCTCCTTAACACAAGATAACAGCTGCCTGGTAGACCTAAGAACAGCACTCAGTAGTAAAAAGCCAAATCCTACTGAGACACATTCAGTTACATTGAGTAGGAGAAACAACAGCCTGACAGAAAGCAGTTCCATCCTAAAGCGCTGGCTCTTTCTGAAAGCACATGACCAGGCAAAATGACCTGAGATGGCTAACTAACTAGATGGCTAATTTCACTAACGGCCCAAAGTATGCTAATTAGTTATTTTCTAATCATAATGAGTCTGAAAAAGATTTATTTTTCATCAGACATCCACAACTACAGACAGACCTTGTTATTAAAGGGGCAGTATGCTAAAATGAGGACAAAAATGAAAATGAGGATGTCTTTTGCTACTATCAAGCACTAATGGAAAACTATTTTGTGTTTCATTGAACTCAATCCCCTATAAACAGGGTGTATTTGTTGGCTGGTAATTTTATCAACTTCTCCTCTGAACACAGTGACTCAGGAGAACAGGAAGTTGGAAAATAAAAGTACAGCACAAGCTTTATTCATTGAACTAAAAGGTACTTAGCACTTTAAATAAAAAAAAACACAAAAGAAAGCAATTTACCCGATTCCCTCACAATTTATCTGTGTAGTCACTCTAATTCCATAAATTAAAGAGAAAAAACACATTACCTTGTATCACCAGTATCTTTCTTGAATGCAAACCCCAGAAGTGCTATCTTCTTGTCTGCCACTGTGTTAAACAGGCAGTTTACAATGCGAGAAGCAAATCTCCGCCGCTGATATTCATTGATGTCCAGCACCTGATGTCATATGAATGCCATCAATACTTGGTGTAAAGGTAACAACAATACTTTTTTTTATTTTAGGAATAAGGAATACTGGAAACCATTTATGAGCCGGCTGATGAAGCATAGACTTTCTTAGCCTTTCCACAAATTATCCAGGAGTTGCCATTAAGCCATGATATTTCAATATGCCCCTTAATTAATTTATGCCTGAGATACAACATTAAGGTGGTTATTAACTAAAATCTGAATTTATCTCATATTTTATAAAAAAAAAAAAAAACCACAACCAAACTTCCATGCCTAATTTTAGCATATTTATTAATAAAAAAAACTAGATTTAAGTGGATTGCAGAAAAACTCGATAAAATCAAGCAAAATCCCAAATCTCTCAAAATTTTCAGACTTTTTTCCCCCAAATTGCTCAAGTTTTTTTTTTTTTTTCCTGAATTGCTTGAATTGTTCCAGTTTTTGCCTGAAAACCCAAAAAAAGTTGGATTTTCGGCTAAACCCAGCACAGACAACAAAAACATCATATTGAGATAAGTTCCTCTCCCATTGACTTATACAGGACTTTGATGTGTCTGAGATGGCTAATTATCAGATTCTGGCTTTTTGCAGCATTGGGGTATAATTAATCTCCATAAATGTTAGTTTTTTCCTCCTCTGAAAATCTAGTTTTTTTTCCACTACAAAACTCGATTTTTAGAGGAAAAAAACTCGTATTTTTCTAGATTTTAATAAATAACCCACTTATATACGGGCACACTGCAACTCAAGCCCTGTGTAAATATTTCAATAAAAACTGTGGTGTATTTTCACTGCCTAACTGTCTGCATGTCATGCACATGTTTGTATATGTTGGCACAATTACTCACCTGCTGCCAGTACAAAGCCACCTCATGAAGGCTGAGTGTCTCACATATGTATATTAAGTTTAGAATATCCTTTTGAAAACAGCTGCCTCCGAATCCTGTAAAATAGGAAGTTGTTAAGGCATGACCAAATAATTTCTTGAAAAGACTCAAAGTTAAGCCAATTATTGTCCGAATTTACATATTCTAAATGGAAAATATCCCCTTTTTTATGGGACCTCTGTCAGATGGGATTATGTAGAAAAGGTGGACAGACATTAACTGAACATTCATAATAAATAAAAAAAAAAAAAAATATATATATATATATATATATACTGTATGTATATATATATATATATATATATATATATATATATATATATATTATATATATATATATATATATATATATATATATATATATATATATATATATATATATATATATATACAGGCATATCTGATCCCACAAATTAAAGGGATACCATTATAGTCTGACAAACCATTTACCAACTCCCCTTGGGCTCACAGTGTAATAAAACCTCTACCTCACCTTGTTCAATTGGGAAGTGAGGAATTCTGGGAAACTCTAAAGTCCTTCTGTTTCCATAATGGGTAGTGCACAGATTTGTTGGAAAGTAGAGTACTCCATATGCAGAATCCATCACAATAAAACATGGTGAGGGAGAGATTGAATAACATTTTTTCACTTTTAAAAACCAACATCAATTATGTCATGGGCTGTTTTACTTTATGACTTTTGTCTGAAGATGAACATCCCCTCTATCAGACCACAACCAGTCTAAACTCACCAATACTTGCTTGCAGGAAAGGACGGCCAATCCTCTGATCAGTCCCAATAGCATGAGCAACTTCTCCTACATCAGCTCCTGTTACTTCGCATAGTGCACTGATTGAATTGATACTGCTGATCCTTTGTGCTAAAAATGCATTAGCGGCCTGCAAATGCAAATAAGCCCTTAGTTACTATTTTTCTAGTTTGGGAATGATCTCTTGTTCTTTGCATACAATATAATGTGTGCCTCATTATAAGTAAGTATGGAAAAAAACAGTTGATACAGTCTGGTATTAGAGGACAAGAAAAAAACCTTACCAGCTTGGAAAGCTCAGATGACCAGGTGTTGGTTGTGATTATTTTACTCTTAGGAACCCAGTGTTCATACACTTCACTGAGGGCTGCAATGGCTTTCTGGCCTGCTGGTGTCTCATCTCCTCCAATGAGGATTCTGTCTGGGTTCTTTAAATTCTCAATGGCAGTGCCTTCTGCCAAAAACTCTGGGTTTGAAAGAACCTGGTGAAAAGTAAAGTTTATAGTTTATTATTGCACATGCCAAGGTATTTTGTCCATTCGAAGTGTACTTTCATTAAAGGTGAACTCCACAAAAACAAAACTTAAACAAACTTAATTTCAAGCAACTTTGCAATATACATCAATTAAAAAATATGAAGTCTTGTCATGATTTTTAATGTGTTGGAAGAGTTCCCTAAACCTGCTCTTCTGCTGATCTGTCTGACTACTTTGTTGAGCTGGCTGACTACTGTTACTTTGTATCAACAGCCAGCTGTCCTCAGCCTGCATTCTCCAAACCCAATAATTCTCTGCACGTGATTTCAATAAGTCATGGAATATCACAGAGCAATGCATTGTGGGCTATGTAGTTCCTGCATGCTGTCTGTAAGCTGTGGAGAAGTTTTTACAATTTGTAACATCAGTGTTTTGTCCCTCCTTCCCTGTCAGGATTTAAAATTATACAGAAAGAGAAGAACTGTTAAACAGCTTGATTTCAGCATAGAAAATTTTATCTATTCATACTTTTTGAAGAAACAGGTAAATGTGATTGATATATTAGGGGTTTCTGTCTTATGTGGGCCTCTTTGTAAAATTTTGGTTTGGAAGCCAGCGTTCCCCTTTAAACAGAGCTTATATGGTACCCTTTGGAGGACCTTGGAAATCAAGCAATCCCCTGTGCCAGGGCCAAAGGCAATATTCTCATAAAATCATAATACATGGTTATTGCAGTGCCCTGCACCCAGAAGTAAAGGGTATCAGGGTATGGGATGGGCCCTGGAGTCTCTGCAGTTTTGTGTTACATGTTTAAATGGCTAAAACTGCACTCACCTGGAAAGACAGGTTGGGTTTAGTGCTGGTTTTGAAAATCCGCCGAATAATTTCAGCTGCTCGTACGGGCACCGTGCTCTTTTCCACTACAATCTTGTAGCCATCAGCAACATCGGTAATCTGGCGAGCACAAGCTTCTACGTATTTCAAGTCAGCTGCTCGGCCCTTACCCAGGCCAAAAGTTTTGGTGGGAGTGTTCACCTGTGGATACATATTCATAAGCAATTTTTTTTTTTTTTTTTTTGAAGGTGACTTTTTTATTGATATTTAATAACATACATTCAGCCAAGACCATTACAGTTCACGGAGTGTAGTAAGTGGAAGCAAACAGTGAGCGATACATCAGTAACAGATACACAGTATTTCAGAACAGTAAGGTGCAATTCACAGAGCTAAGATAAATTTTAGTTTAGCTCCGCCTCACACCACGGGGGCCAGATTTTTTCATATTTGGACTGCTTCCCGCTAGCTTCATAGGTCATTTTAATTAGGGAGATAGCCTTGTGAACCAATTGTTTCCAAGTCTTGACCATTGGAAGTCGGGGGCCCCATCCAGGGCATGGCTATTTTTTTCCTTGCATAGAATAGTAAGGAACGGTATCTATTTCTAGCATATTTGGATATTACAATATCATCTAGAACTCACAGGAGAGAGAGAGACTATTGCTGGGAAGTCAAATGCTCAGTTAGTACCCTGAGAATTTTTATCCAATACCTTGTTATTGGGGGACAGGGCCACATCATCTGGCAGAAGGATATGCTCTAGGGCAGGGATCCCCAACCAGTAGCTTGTGAGTAACAAGTTGCTCCCCAACCCCTTGGATGTTGCTCCCAGTGGCTTCAAAGCAGGAGCTTATTTTTCAATTCCAGGCTTGGAAGAAACTTTTGGTTGCATAAAAAACAGTTGCATTGCCAAATAGAGCTTTCTGTAGGCTTATAGTCCACATAGGGGCTACCAAATAGCCAATCACAGCCCTTTGTTGGCATCCTCAGGAACTATTTTCATGCTTGTGTTGCTCCCCAACCCTTCTTACATTTGAATGTGGCTCACAGGTGATAAAGGTTGGGGATCCCTGCTTTAGGGTTAGGGATTCATATTAATTTTATTAGTATTTACATTCATATCAGTATTCATTCCTTTTCTGAAATGCTGCATTTTTCATTGTTGAAACCACTGGTTCTTTGTTCTGTAATGAACTCTGCAATGTCCCCTACAAACTACTACACTTCTGGTATTTACTGCATTATTATATACAACGGCTTAGTTTTATCTCATTTCTATATAGTTTGTGTTGGGGAGAAGCATGGGATTATTAGAGGGGGCATCAAATCATTACAAAATGGTCAAAAAGTCAACTGTGCAAAGAAGAGCTGTGGGTAATTCTTCATACCGGTAATTCTTGGAAAGCAATCAGCGGTCTGAATGGGTTACCTGAATGGGCAAATTCTGACCATGCACATTACTATGGTAATTACTATGGTACAGCCATAGTCCAGATGCATAAATCTGGAAATTATTTGATTTCAAACAAATATTGTACAGTTAGGTACCATGTACTCATAACTCTGCTTGGGGTATTCCTGATGGATTACAATTTTTATCAAAATGGTTGCATTATGCTCTTGGGCATGGATAGATAACCTTTGGCAGAACAGCTGCTAGTGATCCACAGCTCCCAGCAAGCCACACCAACAGAGCTTTCAATCCACAACCATTCAGAGCTTTCTATTGTGAACATTTACAATTAAAAAAAATATAGATATTTAGGCCACACACAGTTACATCTCCCTTTACCCCACAATCCACCGTAAACACCACCTTTTTTGTAAGAATTTTTTTAGTATCCACAAACTCAACCTAGACTGAGACAGTTGGGAGGGATGTTATTGCTTATTTTAATCAGTGTTTATTCAGTGCATACATAGGCTTACCGAAATAAAGATGATGTCAGCTTTTTTAATGGCTTCATTTATATTAGTTGAAAAGAAGAGATTCTTCCCTCGACATCCATCCACCACTTCTTGGAGACCAGGCTGTTCAGAGGAGAATAATAAAATAGGACATTTCAGATTCACACAAGATTTATCAACTGTGCAAATATTTTTTATTTGTATTGTTTTGCATCATTATTAATTTTTTTCTGGTTTGCCGTTGACCAGTTGCCACTGTCCCTCGACGTTTAAATTACAGGTTGAAAGATGCAGAGGAGAACAAAACAAAATCTATTTACTCTTTACTAGGTCTATGAAGATTCTCATTTATCCAGGTCATGATATACAGTATCTAGTAGAATTAAGGGAAAGGCAACTGGGGAGAGAGAAGAGGGGTCTTGTGATTGGGTTTGACCAGTTCAATTCGTGGAATCTGTATATTATTCCTTCTGTCCACAACTCTAATCATATGAGAGCACTGCCATAAGCCATGACCCCTGTTTGTTATAACTAAGGTAAAGCACTGTTGGCGCTATATAAATAAATGATCATCATCATTTAGGCAAACATTATTCATTCTGTGTCTGAATCTGAAAATCTCAAACCTGTAGAAGTTATGTACAAGTCAATGGCAGATATCCCTTTTACAATTTAAAGGAGAATGAAAGGATTGGTGCACTTGGGGGTGCCAAATATTATGCAGCCCCAAGTGATTATATTGACTTACCTGAAACCCCGGGCTGGTGCAACTATCAACAGAAAACTGCACCGGCCCAGGGTTATTCCAGTGAGCACCATGGAACGATCCACTTCTGTCTTCTTATTTCTTCAAATTTCCAGTGGTAAACGCATGCGCAGTTGAACGAAATAGACGACTATTTAGTCAAAGTTCAGCTTTTCGTTCTACTGCGCATGCGCAGCAACGCGAAGGAGGAAGACGGAAGAGGCTCACTCCATGGTGCTCACTGGTATAACCCCAGCCAGGTCGGTGCAGTTTTCTGCTGATAGGAGCACTGGCCCGAAGTTTAAGGTAAGTCAATACAATCACTTGGGGTGCCTAACATTTGGCACCCCCAAGTGCACCAAGCCTTTCCTTCTCTTTTAAAGATCTGAGCTGGGTTTCGTCCGATAATCCAGAAATTTGGGGTTTTCAGGTGATAACTTTTCCTGACCGAACTTTTTTGAGTTATTTTATTGATAAATAAGATGAAGTCATGGATGGGAGTTTGGTTGAGCTTGATTTAATAAAAATATTAGATGACCGGGGCGCATGCACGCGCTGTCCAAGATGGCCGCACCTTGAGGCAGCTCCGCACCAGCTCGGCACTTTTCAGCATCCGGTGGCGATATACCAGTGCCGCAACAGCTTCCGACGACTCTTCTATACCTCTCGACGTCGATCTCTTATATGGCAAGTCAGAGGTCCCGACGATCCAGGCGCAAAGGGGCTAAAGCTCAATCTTCACCTGCTGCGTCATGGCCGGTGTCGGACTTCCTATTACGGCCTACTCCTGCTGCTATGGCTCAACAGGCCTCCCCGATTGCTTCGCAATCCAGCCTATTTGACAGTCAACCTCCATTAGCCCAGGAGGGCGAGGACACTGCTCGGACATCTGATGAGGTACTGTTGGGCAAATTTAAGCTTTTATTACAACAGGAGCTTGATGCCACTGCGGCTAAAATTACCTCTGACCTCACAAAGCAGGTAGCAGAATTAGGCCAGCGTACTTCTGATATTGAGTCTAAGGTGGATGACCTAATCACAGTGGTAGACTCTCACGAGCAAGATATCGTTTCATTACAATCGCAGGTCCTAGAGATGCAGGAAAAGATTGAGGACTCTGATAATAGATCAAGGCGCAATAACGTACGGATCCGGGGTCTACCTGAGACTATTACTGATCTTCCGCAGTCCATTACGGAGTTAATTCAGGCCCTATTGCCGGACACTCCAGTGGATCGGTTGGAAATGGACAGGGTCCACCGTGCTTTGTGCCCTCGGCGTCCGGAAGACCCCCCCAGGGACATTATTCTGAGGTTCCATTTTCATCAGACACAGGTGGCCACTCTTGTGGCTGCCCGTACTGCCAGTAAGTTGGAGTTCCGTTCCCATCCATATCAGGTCTTCGCTGATCTTTCCCCTTTAACTCTTCAGAAAAGACGTAACATGGCTCCTACTACTAAAGTTCTGGCGCAACAAAAGATTCCCTTTCGCTGGTTGTTTCCTTTCCGCCTACTATTTACTTTCCGTAATAAACAACATACAATCTCCTCTCCAGAAGAGGGTCACAACTTGCTTCTTAAACTGGGCCTCGTGGAAGCGTCTTCTACAGTCTCTTCGCCTGCTCGGAGATCCCAGTCTCAACTGACTCCTCTTTGGGAAAAAGTGAAGTCCAGATCTCAGGAATTGCGGGCTCGTCGTGAGGTCTTAACCTGAAATGTACGCCTGCACGACTTCAAGATGTCTACAGTTTGCAGTTTTTCTTGTTTCACCGTGCCGGGAGTTTTTTTGCGGTGTTTCCGCACTTTGGAGCACTGTTTGTATATTATACCAGTAAGTGCCGGCTGGCCTTTGCTTCCCCCACACTGGGAGTGAACCATGAGAAGTTTCCCAGGCAGGCCAGGAGACTTTCTGATTTGGTTTCTCTTATCCTCCTTATATTATGGAAATTTTTGGTTTTTTGTCAAATGTTGTTTTATTTATTTTTATATGTGTTTTGACATTATTGACAGCCTACTCTGGGTCCCGCTGCATGCTTTTTTACCATGTGATTATATGCTGCATGTTATACCTGTGACAGTCCCTCTGATTTCTGTCCCCACTGAGTCTTCCAGCCTTATGGTTATTCACCTAATGCTCATTATTATGTCCCATCATGACTACTAAAATTCTTAGTGTTAATGCTCAGGGGTTAAATTCGCCAGTTAAACGGACCAAAGCCTTTACATATTTCGCCTCATTGCATGTGGATATTTTATGCTTGCAGGAGACCCATTTTTCCCACTCCTCCTACCCTAAATACTTCCATAAAAGTTACCCCAGGGTGCTCCTGGCTACCAGTCAAACGAAATCTAAGGGTGTCGCTATTGCTTTCCACTCTAGCCTAGCTGTTACTATTGAGAAAACTTATGTTGACCCAGAGGGCCGCTATATAATTGCCTTGGTCTTAATTGCTGACTCCCCGCTTACTATTGTATCTTATTATGCTCCGAACACCCACCAGTTGGATTTCCTAGACAACTTATTTCATAAATCTCAGAAACTGCAGAAAGGGCAATTGATTTTATGTGGAGATTCTAACTTGATTTGGGACCAAGCCCGGGACCGTTCACAGATTATTAGAGTTCAGAAGTCGGACGGTTCTATGTATAGTAAAGAGCCAATAGCATTTAGATCCCTGTTGAATGTCCATAATTTGATTGATGCATGGAGAGAACGCAACCCGGAGGTTCTCCAATTTTCCCACTATTCTGCTCCACACAAAGTGTCCACCAGAATTGATCACATTTTTCTCTCCTCCGCCCTGGTTCCATCTCTTCGTTCCGCCAAAATGTTGAATATTGGGTGGTCTGATCACTGTCCGGTTCTGGTTCCTTTGTCTAGTATTATGGAGAGACCAAGTTCTCGGTTTTGGAAACTTAACGAATCTTTGTTGAGTGTTCCTGACGTAGTCTCTACCATCCGGGACTCTTTAGAGGCATTTTTTGTTGAGAATGAGCGTTCAGTCTCCTCAAGCGTGCTGTTATGGGAAGCTCATAAACCAGTCATCCGGGGAAAATTTATTCAGCAAGGGTCTAGACGAAAGCGTGATAGAGAATCCAAACTAAAATCTTTGCAACGGGATTTAGATAATCTGATCTCCAAGCAGGCCGATTCCCCTTTGTTAGACTTCTCTAAGCAAATTAGACAGCTCCAGAACGATTTGGATTTACTGATGACAACCAATGCAGAAAAAAAATTGAGATGGGCTAAAAATAAAATGTATTGTTGTATTGACAAACCGGGTAAGATGCTAGCCCGTAAGTTGAATGAGCGTAATACCCCTCCCCAGATTCATAGGAATAGATCCTCTCAGGGTTCTTTGACGGGAAATCCGAGTAAGATAGCAACCGAATTTGCAAATTTTTACCGGAGATTGTATTCTGAACCTGGCCGGGTGTCTGTGGCAACATATGACAAATTCTTTAGGGGATTTACTATCCCGTCTTTGACTCCCGCTCAGGTCCAGTATATGGAGGACGATATTACGTTAGAGGAAGTCCAACAGGCTGTTAAATAATTAGCTACTTGTAAAGCTCCAGGACTTGATGGCCTCCCCAATGTTTACTATAAAAAATTTCTCAAGGAGTTAGGTCCTCATTTAACTACCATGTTGAATGAGCTTAAAGTAGGAGGGGAATTTCAAACAGAAACTTTGAAAGCTAAAATTTCAGCTATCCCTAAGCCTGACTCGGATTGGTCCGATTGCAAAAACTACCGGCCCATTTCGGTCTTAAACACAGACGTTAAACTTTTGGGGAAAATTTTGGCCGTTAGAATCAACTCTTTTCTCCCCCAGATAGTCCATAGGGATCAAGTGGGCTTCGTCCCGGGTCGTCAGTCAGCTGATGCAATTAGACGCCTCATCTTGTTGGCTCATCATGCTAAATTGTCTGGAGTTAAAACGATGCTGTTGAAATTGGATATTCGGAAGGCTTTTGACTCCCTTCATTGGGACTATTTGTATTATTCACTGGGGAGATGGGGTTTCGGGGGGAATTTTATGACTTGGGTCAAGTCCTTATACCACAATCCATCTGCGATAGTCAATATTATGGGGTTTCCATCAACTGTCTTCCCAATCTACCGGGGAACGCGCCAGGGATGCCCCCTATCCCCAATCTTGTTCAACTTGGCTATTGAGCCGTTGGCAGCAGCGATTCGGGCTAATGCGGATATAAAAGGTGTAGAGGTAGCTGGTATTCAGCACAAGGTTAGCTTATTTGCAGACGACTTAACTTTAGTGATCTCTAACCCTCTTACCTCCCTCCCAAACCTGTTTAGACAGTTAGAGGTCTTTGGAGCCATATTGGGTCTCCAAATCAACCATAATAAGACTGAAGCACTGAATGTTAATCTATCCCCTGGAGCGGTTAAATTATTGCAGCTTAACTTTGAATTCACTTGGCATCCACATTTTATTTCGATTTTAGGAGTTAAATTGACAGCTACGTATGATACATTGTATAAATATAATTACCCCCCATTATTTAAAACTCTGTTCGCTCTACTTAATAAATGGAAACATCATCATATTTCGTGGATAGGCAGAATCTATTCGATTAAGATGACTATTTTACCAAAAATTTTATACTTTTTCCGGATGCTTCCTGTGCCAATCCCTTTAGATGATTTATCCCGTTTTACGGCTAAAATTCTCAGATTTGTTTGGGCCCAGAAGCCATCCAGAGTTCGCCAGTCGATACTGATGTGTCCCAGGAATCGAGGGGGACTTGGTCTTCCTAATTGGTTATTTTATTTTAAAGCGGCCCAAGTTTCCCAGATTCTAGCATTTCATTCCACAATCGATACCCCTCTTTGGGTGTCTCTAGAAGAGGCTTATTCTGCTCCATACTCCCCGGCCGCTTTGATTTGGTGTCCTCCCAAATTTCGCCCACCTGCAGGGAGTGTCTGTTTACGTCATACGTTGAAATTGTGGGATTCTGTTAGTAAAAAATTTAAGTTACAAGCACCTCATTCCCCTGCTATGCCATTATGGGGTAACCCTTTGTTTAACCCTGGAGTACAGAATTCAATCTTTGCATGGTGGTCTCTTGCTAATATACATAACTTGGGGCACTTATATACCCTAACTAAACCTTATACCCCCCAGGACCTTATAAATAAGTATTCGGTTCCGCTAGCAGAGCATTTTCGCATGAGACAATTATTACACTTTGCTCACTCCCAGTGGGACCAGTGCCCGTTGGCGAGTAAGTCACCTACCTTTTTTGAACATTGGTGTCTGAAGCACCCCCACGCAAAGAAAGTAATCTCATTGTTATATACCAATTTCTACGAAAATATTGAACCTTCCCACTTAGTGTACACTGGCTCCTGGCAGAAGGACCTCCAGTGTCCAATAGATAAGGAGGACTGGCAATCAATTTGGATCAACACTATGAAATCTTCCAGGAATGTTTCTTTATTGGAGGTCAATTACAAAGTTTTACTTAGATGGTATTTGGTCCCAGCTCGTATTGCCAAATTTGCTCCTGCAGCGGATCCTGCTTGTTTTAGAGGTTGTGGGCAAGTGGGTTCCATGTTCCACATCTGGTGGGAGTGTCCATCCGTCCGACGATTTTGGATTCGTATCTTCACCATGTTACATTCTATATTCCAGGTGGTGATCCCGAAACATCCAGTAACTGCTCTCTTAGGTAAACAACCTGAGGTACTTTCAAAGGTTCAATTTCAATTGTTTACTGCGATTATGACTGCAGCTAAGAAAACTATAGCGGGAGCTTGGAAGACTAAACAAATATCTATTGACATAACTAAACAAAAAATAGACTGGATAATGTCACAAGAGAAATTGACTAGTATTCTTTTAGACTCACATAGTAAGTTTGTGTTGGCATGGACACCATGGCTGGAATACAGATATGGGACAGATGGTTATGTAGCATTACTTAGCATTTAAGCATTGTCGTTTGGGAATTTTCACACAATTGAGTGTGTGTTTTGATGGGGCTAGAGTTTAGGTTGTCTTTTTCTTTACTATATATTTTCTTTTTGTGTTTTTTATTATACTGTTTTATTTGGTTTAACACATGGTTTACACTACACAGGACTTCCGACTGTCTCTAATTTCTGTTTTTCCTATGTTGATCTATGCTTGTTCCAGTTACTTGATCGCCTCACTCTGATTTTTTGTACATATGATGTTTGCTCCATTGTACTGTTTTTTTTTCTGATTGCACATGGCTACCTGTGTCTTTGTTTTGTAAAATGCTAATAAAAAATTATTGAAAGTAAAAATATTAGATACATTTAGTAGTTTTAGTGTGCCTTTAAGCCAATACCTCATAAATTGGCAGCTGGTCAGAGTTCCAGGCACGGATTCTCTCCTCGTTGATGTCCACCACTGTGACCATGACTTCTGGACACATCTGAGCTATGACTGTACATGTCGGACCTCCGACGTACCCAGCACCGATGCAGCAAATGTTTTTAACCTGAACCATTTTTTTCTCAAGTTTTTTCTCTTCTGGGTACAAATGGGCGACACGGACCTGGAAATGTAATAAAAATATAATCATAAGATATTATGGGTTACTAATGAATACAAACTTACGTACATTTTCGAAGAGCAAAGAGAATGCACTAGCCCTTGCCCATTTGATAACATGGTTGCTGTTGAATTACCTCAGCTGAATCCAGCGGATTGGCATACTGTATGTATAAATTACAAGTAGATACGTTATAAATTTGATAAATTATAAGTAGAGGATATTCCTGAACTTCTGTACAGTGTTCTCTTTTTGGAGCCTCAGTTTGGTGTGATAGAATGTGAGCACTTTTTCATATTTATAATTACATTTTTAAATATTTTGTTTTTTTCTAGTTCTGTTTGCTGTCCTAGGCATACTTAACTAGAGTAGCTGGGGTTGACTGAAAATGCAATAGTAATTCTGAATACAGAATAATGCAGCCCCCCCCCCCATATTACTTCACTGTCAACATTTTAGAAAGTCATCGCACAGCTGGGGCAAGGATGAATGCTTGCATTGTGATTGAAGGGGTTAACATGGTAAGACACCCTCCCCCAGTGACTATATGCTCTGCAGGATAGGATACATATGTAACATCTGGCTTCCATTATTGACATTGCAGTAAGTAAATTATATACGTCATTCTGCTCCCTGGGCTGCATATTGAGTAACCACAGAACTTATTAAACTCAGTGGGGGGCATATTTCTGGGTATGCTGACAATTACAGGGCCCTCTTTAGTGTTGGTGGGGTCTGTTGTGAAACAGACTTTGCAGAGCCAATTATTTCTATGAAACAGTGTAACCTATGGGTCTTAAAGGGGAAATATACGTTTTTAGTTCATTCAGTTGGGTTCAAGGTGAACCCCTTTGCTTTCCGTAGTGGATGGTGTGGAAAAGGAGAGAGACTTCAAGTTACAAAATCTGTGGCATAAGTTGTATCTGTGTGTTAAAAAATAAATTTAAAATTGCCTCTGCAAATTCACATAGTTTTTCATGCACCATGTCTATTTAAAGGGGTTTGTTCACCCTTGAGATAACTTTTAATATGATGTAGAGAGTAATATTCGAGACAATTTGCAATTTCATTTCATTTTTTATTTTTGAAGGTTTTTGAGTTATTAAGCAGCTCTTCAATTTGCATCTTAAGCAATCTGATAACTAGGGTCCATATTACCCTAGCAACCATGCATTGATTTGAATAAGAGACTGGAATATCAATAGGAGAGGGCCTGATTAGAAGGATCAGTAATAAAAAGTAACAATAACAATACATGTGTAGCCTTACAGAGCATTTGTTTTTTTAGAAGGGAGTTTTCATTTGAAAGCTGCAAAGAGTCAGAAGAAAAAGGCAAATAACATATAATAAAAAATTACATAATAACATAATAAAAATTACCTTAAAGGTGAACCACCCCTTTAAGTTAACTTTGAATATTTTAAAGAAGGGCTAATTCTAATTAACTTTTTAATTGGCCTTCATTTTTTTCTTTTATATAATTTTTGAATTTTAAGCTGTACACTCAGCTGACTTGTTCCAGCTTTCAAATGGAGGTCACTGACCCATATAAAAAAACAAGTGCTCTATAAGGCTACAAATGTATTGTTATTGCTTCTTTTGATTATTTATCTTACTATTCAGGTCTCTTCTATTCATATTCCTGTCTCTTATTCATATCAATGCATGGTTGCTAGGGTAATCTGCTATTCCAACCTGTCCCAGAGACTATTATCCAACTGTTACTATAGGTACCATCTCTCCCTACTATACCTGCTATCAAACAGTCCCCGTCTCTTCCCAGAGACTATTATCCCACTGTTACTATAGGCACCATCTCTCCCTACTATACCTGCTATCCCACAAACACAGTCCCTTCCCAGAGACTATTATCCCACTGTTACTATAGGCACCATCTCTCCCTACTATACCTGCTATCCCACAAACACAGTCCCTTCCCAGAGACTATTATCCCACTGTTACTATAGGCACCATCTCTCCCTACTATACCTGCTATCCCACAAACACACTCCCTTCCCAGAGACTATTATCCCACTGTTACTATAGACACCATCTCTCCCTACTATACCTGCTATCCCACAGCCACACTCTCTTTACAGAGACTTTCCCTTCCTAAAAAAAATAGTATTTAGACAACTACTAAAAGCACTGCCTAAGGAGATCATTTAACACACTTATACAGGAATTACAAGATTAGTATACAGGCCCCAGCAACAGGGCAAGCGATTAACTGTAAAATACATAATATAATATAACCAACTTCCCTGTAGCTTAAGAGGTTGGGCCCCCAACAATGGCACCCAGTAAGTTCCCACTTCATACCCTAGCTTCCCATAGGTGTGAAAGCCCCTAAGCCTCCCCAAGGATGCTTCACCAACGCCTCTAGAGTAACCTGTCTTTGCATTTCATTTTCCAGATTTTTTACTGGAACCCGCTCTAAAGTTTTAAACCAAAAATCCCTGTTGAAAAGTCAATATTCAGCTGAAATCCAAGGAGACAGGGTGCTACGTGTTCTGCCTCCCCTCATACTAAACACAGGCACTAGCATTATATGAACAGGGAGCTGATTATACCTCCGCTGACTGATTCACACATCAGTTATTCCCACTGACAGAGGCAAGCTTGTGCCTGCAACAAAGATAGGTTTGTAGGGGGGAATTAAGGTGACGCTACATACCCAGCACTGCTGGGAGACATATACTGTGCCCTCTCAATAAAACGCCTGCTGTGTTATATCCCTAAATGAGAGAGAGGCTTTCTACCATACTTTATCAATGTTTAAATTGTGCACAGGGAGACGTATGTGTATATATATATATATATATATATATATATATATATATATATATATATATATATATATATATATATATATATATATATATATATAATTTTAAGCAACTTTCCAATATACATTCATTACAAATTTTCATAGCTTTTAATGTTATTTGTTAAAACAATTGATATTGAAAGCAGCATTGGCTTAACTCCCAGTTGTTACTTTCTAAACAATGTTGCAACAGTCTTGGGGGCAAATTTACTAAGCGGCGAAAATTAGCTAGCAACGGCTTTGCAGGCAGCGCAACACTTCGCCAGGTGAAAATTTGCTCACACAACACTAATTCACTAACATGTGAAGTTGCGTCCAGGGCGCTGAACGCTGGCGAAGTTTCGCTAGCGTTAATTTACCAACCACATGGTAGGAAATGTATGGGGGAGCCCAGGTAACCAAAATTATTGTTACGGACTTTTGCAGCCTATCACCCTGAAATAGGGGAAAGACGCCAGTGTTTTGTGGGACTTAGAAAATTTTTCAACAAAATATTGAGGAAGCCCTATACACTCCATTGTACTTCGCCTGGTCTGAGCTGGCGAAGGCAAGTCTGGTGGAACAGTTAACTTTCAGTAAAATCTTAGTGAATTTGCGGAGTTAGGTCCATTCGCCAGAGCACAAATTTGCCAGGCGTAAGAGTGCAAACAAACGCTAACGTCTATCGCCTTCGCTAGCAAAGTAACGCCTGCACCTGTTAGTACCGGCGAAGTTCTGAAATGACGCCACGCTGGCGAATTTTCAACAGCGTTAGTCACTTCGCCCTTTAGTAAATTTGCCCATTGGTTCCCCAGCAAAGACAGGTCTGTTAATCAGCTGCCTTGTCTCACATTGTATCAACAGCCTTAAACATCAGGACAAGGAATAGAAAGGGCCAGAGAAACACTGCTTTCAATAGCAATGCATATACAAATAACTTACTAACCATAAAAAATTGTAATTCATGTATATTGCAGAGTTGCTTAGAATAATGTTTTCTTCTATTAGGCAAATTTTTATTTTGGGGTTGACCTGCCCTTTAAGTAGTAACTGGTCAGTGAGCACACTCCTTATGGATATTATTACATTATTTGGCACCAAACATAGATTTGCAGCAATTCTGTTGCTTTGGTTTAGCAACAGCAACTGTTGAATGACAAGGGGCAGCTCCTGCCGGCACATAATTAGCAAACAGTTTCCATATGTTGTGTAGAAATGTAACATCCTTCCCGGCAATAAACAGAATGAGGGGTGAAAGAGTGAAAGCCTTTCCAGCCTCTCCAGGGAACATGACTTTCAAGGAATTGCTGAGACAGAGTCAGTTTGCTGTGATTACTGACCAGGGGCTCGTTTAGGATTAATATTTGAAAGCAATGACCATGAAGTGGTTGTTACAACTACAATCAGATGTATGTGATTAAAAGTATGCTAATATTTTATAAAGATCTGTTAATTGTGGGAAACGGATATACAGAATGAGAATTACCAATGGGGCCAGATACAGACAATTACATACAGCTTACAACAATGTTATAAGTTTTGTATATATGGAGGATCTTTTCAACTGATAGATATGATTTTTACTCCAGAATTTCCCCTGGTTTCCCATAAAGAAAAATGGAGGGCAATTTTGGCCCTTTGCTTTAAGGGGTGGTTCACCTCTAAGGTAACTTTTCGTATGTTATAGAAAGGCCAATTCTAAACAACTTTTAAATTGGTTTTTTTTATTTTTTATGTTTTTTTTTTAATTATTTGCCTTTATCTTCTAACTCTTTGCAGCTTTCAAAAGGGCGTCGCTGTCCCCTTCTAAAAAAAATGCTCTGTAAGGTTATATTGTTATTGCTAATTTGTATAACTCATCTTTCTATTCTGGCCCCCTCCTATTCATATTCCAGTCTCTTGTTCGAATCAATGCATGGTTGTTAGGGTAATCTGGACCCTAGCTACCAGATTGCTTGTGATGCAAATTGAAGAGCTGCTGAATAAAAAGCAAAACATCCTTAAATAATAAAAAACGAAAACCAATTGCAAATTGTTTCAGAATATTACTCTCTATATCATACTAAAAGTTATCCCGAAGGTGAACAACCCCTTAAAGTTACTAAACAAATATCCAGAACTCCCCGCTGCAATAAAGTGAAATCCGATGAGATTAAAATGACACAAGTCTTTCATATGCCCAAGCAAAGGTAGCGATCGGTCAGATAGAGGCCCCTATTTCCTGTTCCTAACAGTTATGCCGGTGGGTAAAGCACACGACACGCTGGTATGTGAAATTTCAGACACCACATCTGCTGGAGGGCCCTGACGTTCTACTCCAATAGTGGAGCCTTGCATTCTCTATTTATGCCCTCCAGATGGGAATTAGTCAAAATCCAGTGATTTGGATAGTATGCATATTCTTTAGGCTCAGGCTTCTTACAGACCTTATGATATAGGAAATGAACCCATAGGTGTCTTGTTGCGTGGCACCCAACCTTGAACGTAGAGCACCATTTGGTGATAAATATATCAAAATGATAAAACCAGTCATGTTTTTGGTTTGTAAAGGGATTGTTCACCTTTAGATTAAAGGTAAATTAGGATGTAGAGAGTGATATTCTGAGACAATTTGTAGTTGGTTTTAATTTTTTTATTATTTATGGTGTTTGAGCTATTTAGCTTTTTATTCAGCAGCTTTCCAGAAATCTGGTTGCTAGGGTCCGAATTACCCTAGCAACCATGCACTGATTTGAATAAGAGACTGGAATATGCATAGGAGAGGCCAGAATAGAAAGATGAGTAATAAAAAGTAGAAAATCATAAATATGTAGCCTTATAGAACATTTGTTTTTTTTTTCTAAAAAATTATTTGCATTTTCCTTCTGATGCTTTCCTGCTCTGTAGGGTAGGACTACACGGCGCGATCCAATGCGCTTCGACAAAACGCTGGCGACAAATCGAATGCGATGGAAACAAGGTAAGAGACAGAAATATTGCTGAAGTCGCAGCGTTGATCCAACGCGACTGTCGGACGAAAACGCAGCGGGCTGAGGCTGCATCCGCATCAATGCTGCGGCTTCCTCTGACAATTCATTCACTTACCTTATTTCTGTCGCATGAGATTTGTCGGAGTGTGTCGGATCGCGCAGAAAACGTCTGTGTCGTCCTACCCATAGGCTACAGATTTATTGTTATTATTAGTTTTTATTACTCATCTTTCTATCCACGCCCTCTCCTATTCATATTCCAGCCTCTTATTCATATTGATGCATGGTTGCTAGGGGAATTTGGACTCTAGCAACCAGATTGCTGAAACTGCAAACTGGAGAGCCACTATATAACTACACATAATGATAAATGAAAGCCAAATTGCAAATGGTCTCTGAATATCACTCTCTGCATCACACTAAATGTTGATCTAAAGGTGAGCAACCCCTTTAAACTATAAATAATTCTGAATAAAATAAGTAGAGCAGCCATAAAACAGGGATTTTTCATGGCACTTTATCATCGAGCAAATATGATAAAATAATAGTTAATATTCATTCAAAGAAAAGAAAACGGGACATACCTTCAGACTCTTCTAAGGGGAGCAGCTAGGGTGAAGTCATACACTACTTTTCGGCTTTTTATGAAGTACAGTACCTGGAGCCGCCCAGGCAGCCTGCTATTGGCCGGAGCTAAGCCCCGCCTCTTCCACACACCTTGTTTCGCAGGGCCAGCCCCTCACTGTGGAACTAGAAACACTGTTGCATTGTGGGAGCTAGCGGATTTGGTTGCTGAGGTAGTAAGAGTATTCCTGCTGCGCTATTAGGAATAGCAGCTTTAATATAAACAAGAGAAAAAGGGGGACACATTTTTTCACCCATATATTAACTGAGGAAAACTCAGGGGGAAAACTCCTGCTGAGTTCTTGAGGCAGTGAAATTGTAGGCACGTCTGTCAGTGATTTGTCCGACCCCCGTCCCGCCCTGCCGGGAAACGTACAATAGAGCTGTTATTTCACTGAGCACTAGCATAGTCAGTGAAACGTAATAGCAGCAGGGCACCACAGCTGGCCACGTCGAGCCCCGCGCGCAAACGAGTACGCGCGTCCGCAGTCGTGCGTAAACGAGAGCACGCGTCCGCAAACGAGGGCGGGTGGGCGCGCGCGGCCGTGAGCTTTTTTTCAATAACAGCGTGGAGGACTTTCTGAGAATCCGAGTTTCTTACTGTATAACAATGAGTCTGTCAGCCACTCGTTTTATAAGCAATAGACAATGTAACAGGAAGCTTGAGGGTTTTTTTTGTGTGGAATTATTAGAAGTCGACGTCAGTGTGGTAGACTTCCATCCCAGGGGCCTCCCTCCTCCCTACCACCTTTTCTGGAAAAAAAATACTGGCCTTCCTATATTCTTGCCATTTTTCCTATTAACAACATTAGCATCAAGCATCATTTTTACCAGCCAGGCCGGTAAAATGGCCAGGTGGCAACCCTACCCCTCCCCCCCCAGCTCGGCTTCTTCCATACGTACCTTAGAAGGGTGTGGGTCTGGGTGGCTGGGGCCCAACCGGGTTTTTACCTGCTGTTCCGTCCAAACAGTCCAACCTTGGTAGACATCCTGGTGAAAAAACCACATGAACGATTTTGGCCATTTAATCACTTGGGGAAGACAATTATGCTGACTCTAGTCCTTCACGCAATTAAGTAAAAACACTTTTTTAATCACAAAACCATTCTGTACATTTGCAGAACTATAGCTCACCCAGGGGCAGGGGTGCCTCAGTGTAAAAACCCCAGGTCCAACACTTCAGACACTTGATTCAGTCGAACATAATGTGCTTTACAGTACAATACAATAAGCGCACTCACCAAATCTGGTCGTTGGCCCGGGTGCTGTGCCAACAGGAGTGCGTGCACTTTCTTTTGACATTTAATCACTCTCTTCATAGCTTTCTATGACAATCACTTGTCAAAAGCTACGAGTCACTATGACCATGGGGTGATTGCCGCTACAGAGGTACCACTATAAGGGCAGAGAGGTATTACCCTCTATTAAAGCGGACCTGTCACCCAGACATAAAAATCTGTATAATAAAACTCCTTTTCAAATTAAGCATGAAATCCAAATTCTTTATTTCATAGCAACAGTCATATAAAAAAATTAGGGAACCCCTCTCAGCCTGCATAATAATTTACTCCACTTTCAGCAAAAAGATAACAGTGGTATGTCTTTCATTTCCCAGGAGGGACAGTCCCTCTTTTGACAGCAAAACCCGCAGTCCCTCGTTTGTACTAGAAAGTCCCTATTTTCTCTGCACTGAACAGCCAGAAACAGAAACAATGTTTCTTACTTAATTGGCTTAAAACAGCCACAGCAGCAGATAATATACCTTTGCAACAATTTTGAGATAAGCAAATAAGTAATTGTAACAATATAAGATAACTGGTCCCTTGGGAGATGTTAGACAAATACTGAAAAAAAATACAGAAATGTGTTCAGAAAGGATGAGAAAGAAGCCCTTTCTGCACTCACGCCACAAACAGGGTCGCTGGTTGTATGCAAAAGCTCATTTAGACAAGCCACAGTCATTTTGGACCTAAGTGCTTTGGACAGATGAGACAAAAATTGAGTTATACTCAATATATACTGTCAAATTTGGTGGAGGTTCCATCATGCTGTGGGGCTGTGGGGCTAGTTCAGGGACTAGGGCTCTTGTTAAAGTCGAGGGTCGGATTAATTCAACCCAATATCAACAAATTCTTCAGAATAATGTTCAAGCATTAGTTACAAGGTGGAAGTTACACAGGGGTGGGATGTTCCAACAAGACAATGACCCTAAACACACTTGGAAATCTACAAAGGCATTTATGCAGAGGGAGAAGTACAATATTCTGGAATGGCCGTCAAAATCCCCCGACTAGAATATTATGGAAAATCTATGGGATGAAGTGAAGCAGGCTGTCCATGCTCAGCAGCCATCAAACTGAACTAGAGAGATTTTGCATGGACGGATGGTTAAATACCAACCATCCATAATCCAGACACTCATCAAAGGTTATAGGGGTGTCTACATTTGCAAAAGGAGGTTCAACTTAGTATTGATGTAATGTCTCTGTTGGGGTGCCCACATTTATGCACCTGTTTAATTTTGTTATGATGCATATTTTCTGTTAATCCAATAAACTTTATGTCATTGCTGAAATACTACCATTTCCATAAGGCATGTTCTATATTAAAATGAAGTTGCTACTTTGAAAGCTCTGCCAATGATAAACTAAACTCCAAAGAATTAAAAGGGGTTCCCAAACTTTTTCATACCACTGTTTTGTAAACGCATTTAAAAATCTCTGCTGTCAATCAAATATTGCCTACCCCTCCTCTATGCCTTAGGCATAGAGTCAGGGCAAGCAATTACTTTCACTTTCCATTCAGCACTTACTAGATGTAACTGCCCTCCCCACATTCCCCCTCTCTCGTTACCATTTTATTGTTTAGCCAGCGCATGGTGATGGACATCAGGTCCTCCATTCTGGAGCAAAAGAAACATTCTGAGATGATGCAAGGCTTGCCTTTATAACAGTGTCTGCAAAATGGCACCTGCCTGCTTGTTATAATTCTGAATTCTCAGACTGAAGGAAACACGATTCAAATAATTTATAGAGTGTAATGAAAGTTTATTTTGCTTTGATAAAATATGATTTGGAATAATTTTTTTCGGGTGACAGGTCCCCTTTAAGTAAACTTTAGGCAGAAGATTAATGACCACAGTAGCCCTTTAGAATGGCACAGATAAACAAGTTTTGGCTTCACCAATTCTGTTTATAATATTATACAGTCGAAGAGAGTAACTACATGTAAGAGGGTTGAATCAGTTTATTTAAAACATATAGATAACCATGCAGCAATGCACACTGCTATTTCCTCAGGATCACATTTATGATAGAAGGTATTTCAGAGATGCATCTTCTAATCCACTTTCCCTATTATGGCACAGTTATTGTAAACAAAAAATAAAGGGAAACCAAATCCAGAACATTGCAGGGCTCTATAAAAATATAACGTCCCATATGTAAAATACTGTTTCATATAAATAATGCATTTTTATAAAACTATTAATTTATAATAGTATGTGCCATGTTCCCCCATAGAAAAGCTACCTTTTTATGCACTTGAGTCCAGCTTCTGGTTAGTATTTTCTGTCTTACTGTTATTATGAGCTGTCAGGTGATCTCTAAGGGACAATGAAGAACATAACAAAATAGCGACATACGTATATGTCAGTTTGTAAGATTGTTTAATAGGGCACACATTATATTAAAAATTATCTGCAGGTTAAACGGCAAATCAACCCCAAAATAAAAAGAAAAGAAAAAACACAATTCTAACCAACTTTCCAAAAATTTATTAAAACATTTTCAGAGCGTTTAAAGTTATTTGTAAAAATACAAGTTGCTATTGAAAGTAGCATTTGCTTAACTCCCAGTCGTTACTTTTTAAACAATGTTGCAACAGTCTTGGTTCCCCAGCGAAGACATGTCTGTTCATCATCTGTCTTACATTGTAGTCTGAGCCACCAGGGCAGAGAATAGACAGGGACAGACACTGCTTTCAATGGCAATACAAATACAAATAACTTAAAAACCATAGAAATATTGTAAAGTTGCTTAGAATTATGTTTTCTTCATTTAGATGGTATAGTATTCCTTAAAATGAATTTCATTTCTGGCTATTTGGAGAGACTAAACCCAGGTGAACTTTGTCTTTAGGCTGATAGCCTGAGTTAATAATGCACATTTTTTCCCGGGTAGCACAGCGATTTCCAATAAGACTGTATAGTACAGAATGCGGAGCGGTTTCATCAGTTGTCTGCTCAGTCGCTGTCTGAATCATCACTTTCATCTTCATTGCTGTCCTCCTGGTCTCCCGTACTTTTCCCCTCTCCTGTCTCTTCTCTGAGATCAGAGAAAAAGTCATCTGCTCCACCAAAGGCTTTCCGACTCAAGGCAGGCAGCTGCTTGTTCTTCTTACGTTTCCTATAAACATCCACTACAATGGAGCTAAGTGAAGACATGTCCCAGAACTTCACCTTTTGGTCATGGGCACAGCTGGCCAAGAATTTGCCATCTCGAGACTTTGCCAGCTGCTCAATGGGTTCACCCGGATGTTGCCCCACGGTGCCAACAACTCGATTAGGCAAGATATTAATCGCCCTGTTAAGAGTGGGAGGAGAAAAGAACAACCCATAAAACTCCTAAGTTATTCAAGGTTGTATAAAAATACAAGAGGTCCTCTGCACTCAACCATTATCAATATATTCAGGACATTGAGCCATTTTGTGCCTTAAAGGGATTCTGTCATGATTTTTGTGATGTTGTTTTTATTTCTAAATTACACGGTTTACACTGCAAATAATTAACTCTACAATATAGAATTTCATTCCTTAACCAGCAAGTGTATTTTTTTAGTTGTAATATTGGTGTGTAGGCCCCCATCTCAGCTCATTTTACCTTGTCATGTGCTTTCAGAAAGAGCCAGCACTTTAGGATGGAACTGCTTTCTGGCAGGCTGTTGTTTCTCCTACTCAATGTAACTAAATGTGTAGCAGTGGGACCTGGAATTTAATATTGAGTGCTGTTCTTAGATCTACCAGGCAGCTGTTATCTTGTGTTAGGTAGCTGCTATCTGGTTACCTTCCAATTGTTCTGTTGTTAGGCTGCTGGGGGGGGGGGGGAAGGGAGGGGGTGATATCACTCCAACCTGCAGTACAGAAGTAAAGAGTGACTGAAGTTTATCAGAGCACATGACTGGGGGCAGCTGGGAAACTGGCAATATGTCTAGCCCCATGTCAGATTTTAAAATTAAATATAAAAAAAGAGAGGTTTACTCTTTTGAGAAATTGATTTCAGTGCAGAATTCTGCTGGAGCAGCACTAGTAACTAATGCGTTTTGAAAAATAAAACATTTTCCCATGACAGTATCTCTTTAAGCTTCTAAAAATGCCTTACCCTTTAAATAAACCAGGGATTGTTTTGTTCCTTTAAGGCACAAAATGTCTCAATGTCCTGAATATTGATAATAGGTTAAGTGCATTGGACCTCTTTGCCTATATGAATTTTCTGGTCACAGCCTTATTGCACCCCCTTAATGGTTTTAAAAATTAGTGGGGATTACTGCTTTCCCTTGTTTATTAAAGGCTGTAGATACACGAGAAGTTAAGAATAGAATTACCTTTAGGAGATAGAAACACTATACTGTTACCAGATCTGGAAGAAATATTTTTTGGGCATTTTCAGTCTGATTACCTCATGTACCAGTGGCCACAGGCAGTTTCATCATAGTCCATGGAGAAACCAGCTCCTTTAACATTAGCATAACTACCAGAAATATTTTCTAATCAGCTTATATTTGCTACACAAAGGTGGACCCTGCAGCTTAACTGGGCTATATTTTAGCTTGTGTGTATGCGTGTGTAATACATTTGAGCTTCTGAAGCCAACACATTTACTAGTGCAGGACAATAGCACATTATATATAAATGCATATAGCCACATAACTAACCTGATGACACCATCCATAGATCCAGTGCACACAATGTTGTCTGTAATGGGTACCATGCAATCAATTGATTCAGCTTTCACTGCAAAGCGATCGCTAGTTGCCCCAAAGCCATTCCAGTTGAACAGGTAGATCGTCCCCTCGTTGGAACCACAAACCACCTTCTTACCTCTCTGAAAAACAAGTGGGCGCCTAAGAGTTAATGCTGAAGAGAATGCATTTCAGGAAACCCAGAATGTGGTGTCAATATGCCCAAAACTTGTTAAAGTGGACATTTCCCCATAGGCAGCAAAGGGAAAGGTAGTCGGAGTCAATTTAGGGCAGTCAACGTTGCTGTCAAAATGCTTAAAATTCACAGCTTCTGCTATAAGTCTTAAACAGGGACGTCCATCCCTTATTTGGCAAAATGAGACATAAGCCAAAAATGATAAGCTAAATTAAACCTCTTAAAAAACTAATGAGAAATAGTTGGTTCAATGGAAAAGTGTATCAAATACACTATGATAATAATTAATAAAGTGTTTAATAAAATTAATACTGCCTTAATTTACCCACCTTCATTATAGACACAGATGTCAAGTCTCCACTTTGGTACTCTGACAGCAGCTCAAACCTGCGTCTCTTTATATTAAACACTCCCATAGTTCCATCTCCGCTGGTAGAGAGAAGAAACTGTGTTTATGCAAGCAGGCAAAACAGGACATGCAACTGTTTCAATATTGTTTTAATTTTTTTGTTTAAATTCTTTAATTTTGGTTTATATGTTTACCTTTTTAGGCTGCTAGCTCTGGAGAGCAGACGGTTTAATCAAGCAGTTTTGCTTTAAAAATAAAGCCCTGACTGTGGCTACTAGCATACTTTACCCTGTGGATATGCTGGGAATTCACAGTCCAGTTTTATTTGAGCATAATTTTTAAGGAAAGCTTATGTCCCCTTAACATTATGAACCAGTTTCCGCCTGTGGGAACTTTCAGGTAATGAAACTAATCAGTTAAAAGGGTATTAGTATGATGTTGAGAGTTATATTCTGAGACAATTTGCAATGGGTTTTCATTTTTTTATTACTTGTGGTTTTTGAGTTATGTAATGTAATGTAATAAAGGAAAGGAAGAATGTCATGGAAGATTGACTCAGAATTGCCTTTACAGCTACTATCTGGCAGCAGAACAGATGCAAATCATTGCCCGGTGCTAACCGAACGGACTGTGAAAGCCTCTGGTATACCTGGCAGTCAGCAGCATCTTTTTGTTCTCGTCAATGACCATGTCACTGATGTACTCTTCGTGGTTCTTCATCTCCATAAAGGACGTGCCTCGACGCAGATCCCAGACTTTCAGCATCCCATTGTCATCTCCTGTGGCAAAAAGGTTCTCATCGATCAACAGCAAGCAGTTTAAAGGAGAGCTGGGAGGGAAAAGGTAGCAGTCACTATTATACCATTAAATGCAGACATTCAGCAAGGTATATGAATTGTGAAATGCTTGTCATGCCCACTTTAGACATCAAAATCACTTTTACCTTTTAAAAAGGGAGTTGGTCCCACCAGCCTTAGGAAAAAAGTACTGAAGTGCCACAACAGCATCTTACTTACCTTTCCCAGGAATCATTGGGATAGACTTAGAGACTTTAAAGTAGTTGGGTTAGAGAGGAAATTTGCTTTTAGAGACTTTACCCAACATTCCAAAATGTACTGTTGCACTATAAAAAACGTCTCTTAGACTAAAAGCATTTGTACAGTTTTTCCACACGGCATATTTTAGTGAAGAAAGAACCCCATACCCCCCCCCCCCCGTGCTACCCAGTGAATAAAACATCAGAAAAGTGGCCATCGTATGACTGTCTGTTCTGTTAAATACAGTAAAAGATTGACCCATGTATAGCCACCTTAAGTATAGGCACAACTTGCCCTTTAAAAGCAAAATATTACACACTCCAGGTTTGAAATATAAGGCAATGATGTAATTAATGGTACAAAGTTTGCAACAGGTAACCCATAGGAACCAATGAAATCTTTGGGAACACTCATGCCTTTGCTACTGCATAACATTTTTGAGCCACTACTTCAAACTTCAAAGTAATGATATTGTTTTTAGGGCAATGGGACTTTTGGCACACAGCAAATAGCTGCTGTCTCATCGTACACAAAGCTACATGTTCCACTGCCCTAAAGTTTCACTTACACAATACACACATGATAAAAATCCTTACTCGTGAGCTTTTGGGATGCGCTTGATCAGTTTACCCTCCTCCGTGCTGAGAATGTGAATTGACTTGTCTTTGGATACTGTGAAAAGCTCTACATAGAAAAGAAATAGTCATATTAATATGCAGCCAGACTAGTCAAACGTACTTAGCAGGGACACCCTGTGGACCCTGGGGCTAGGAAGCACTATAGCGCTATGTAGCGTCTAAATAATGTATGATGAGCATTCAATGTGCAACTGTGATATGTCATTGCCACTCATTACCCTGTTTTTATTTTTATACTGAACTGTTCCTTTAATGTCTACAGTTGCTGATGATGATTAATGAGACAGCACAGAACAACCAAAGACTGCTGGCCTCTTTATACACAAAATAATACACATAAAAAATAGTTCAAAGAGAAAGAGTCTCACGTTGGCCATCGCTGGTAAATGCAGAATCTCTGCAGGATTTGAGATGGTGCCCTGAGGACCAGAGCTCTTTATTTCCATCTTCCCAGCAGGAATAGGAATACCTGAAATGATAGAAATCTGCCTTTATTCCAGTATAGGATGCCCAATATAGCACCAGACATATCACTCATAACCACAGAGAATATAGACAATTATCCTGGCCACCAGGCACTACTCACTATCTGATCTGCTATAGAAGAGTATTTATCAGCTTACTCTAGTCAAGTTCCCCCTAACATCTACACATTTAGAACTAGTACCTTACACCTATTTTATTGACTATGAAAAATGTAACAGCATTTTTACAGCATGGGAATAATAGTGATAGCGGCAGTCCACAACCCTTGGACTATGCAAACTGTAACAGTATGGTGTGCACAAAGAATTTTGTGTAAAAACACAAAATGTTGTATTGATTCTGACCTGAGCACACAGTTTTTAAAAATTGCACATAGCGAAGAAGGAATTAAAGAGAACATTGTCTGGGGGGGGGGGGGTTTCTGTGTTGAATTTTTTTTCTTATAATGTTCCTAATCAGAAACTGGGTACTCTGTAAAGGACAAAGAAAAGTAGAATTGCTGTGGGGTGCCAAATTGTTAGCCTCCACCAAGTGATTCTAGTTTCCCAATTATAGGGTTGGTTCACCTTTAAATTACCTTTTAGTATGTTATAGAATGGCCAGTTCTAAGCAACATTCTTAATTGGTCTTATTTTTTTTTTTAAATAGTTTTTGAATAATTTGCCTTCTTCTGCTGACTCTTCCCAGCTTTCAAACTTAAAAGCATATATGCTCTGTAAGGCTATAAATTGTTGTTATTGCTGCTTTTTTATTAATCATCTTTCTACTGAGGTCCTCTACTATTGATATTCCAGTCTATTATTTATTATTATTAGGGTTAGTTGGACCTTAGCAACCAGAAATTCCAAACTGGAGAGCTGCTGAATAAATAACTCAAAAATCATACCAAAATTTAATTTAAAGGTGAACAACCGTTTTAAGACCCTGCTCAACTTTAGAAAAAAGTACACCTGGGTATTTTCCCTGTCAGCATGTCCATATTGTTCCAGTGTTCCTGCATCCCAGTATCCCCTGCTCTCTCCTGGATGAATGCACATGCAGCACCATATTTTGTCTCAGGTATTCTATCCCAGACATGTTCGGTATTTCTGTTCTGTACTGCCAGGGAAGGGAATACCTGGGGCAAAATATGATGGTTCAACCTGAAAAAAGTAACCCAGGCGGATACATTTTTTAATCAGCAGTGGCCTGGGTTAGAATTAAGCAACTAGAATCACCTAACCACCTGGCAGCACCCAGTGATTCTACCTTTCTTTGTCTTTAAAATCTTATTAGATTATATGCAATAACAACAATTGCGGGCAATCGGCAAGAATGGCACTTGCTAAGAAAAAAACCCAACAGGATAGTAACGGTACAAGTCGCTTGATATTTCACTGTCCCTTTAACTATGAATGAACTAAAATTACTTACACAAACACATCTCCATCCACATCTCCTGCAGCAAGTATATCTTGATTGGGGTGAAATGCAAGGGTGTTCACAGCAGCTTCAAATAAGATGTCCTCAGGGGTCTCTCTCAGCCTGGGCTCTGAGCTGCCTGCAGTGTCATCTAACTCTAAGCCTTCAGAGTCACCCTTCATGAACCAAAAAAAACAGTTAGGTTTAAAAGGGAGAGTATTGCTACTCAGCCTGGTCATCTGCACTAAATATACGATCATCTAGAACCAGTGGTTTTTGGCCTAAAGTCCAGGGTTTGCTGTAAACCCTCAGGGGAACCCTTCATGTAATGCTGCCGCTTGGAATGAAACAGCTAAGATACAACTTGGTCTTAAAGGCTTAATGATTTCCATTTTAATGTTATATTATAGTCCTTCTAATTTCCTAGAATGGTTGCAGGCAAATTCCCCATCTATAGCTCCTTACACAATCATATGATCCCAATTCTAAAGGGTAAACTCTGGCACCTTTAGTAGCAGTTTAGAGTTGAATTTATTCACATGTGCATCTACTGGTTGGCAAACAGAACTGAGATACTAATCAAATCATATGTTCCCATTTGATTTCTAGAGAATTGTCTAACCTCTTGGCGTTGATCATCCACTGACTCCTGGTTTTGGCTTGGTGGTACCTCCTGCAAACAAAGATTAAAGGCTTCAATGAGAGCTTAGACATATGAGGTGCTTGTAATTAATAACAAGCAGGGTTTATATGAGGCAAGTTCTCACAACAATAGTGCTGGTGCTTTCTTCAGTTTGTAACTGTTATTACAGTAATCCTGCTGTCCAGGCCTAAAGCAAATTATGTTTCTGGGATATATGACCACTCTTTCACTGGGGGGTCTATGGATAATATTTATAAGGGATAAACAATGGGTTATTTATGACCTGCAAACGTAGATGTGATCATGCAAAAAATGCTATGCAAGGTATTTGCACTTCTGCATAGTTGTGCAGAGTCCCCGCTTGTTCCAAAAAGCATATGCTAATACCCTTGCTGACACAACAGTTTACCATCACTCTCAAAGGTGGCAATAAGCTCCAGGGTTTCCACAGTAACCTGTGTCAACGGGCACGGTATATAATTGCACCGAGCTCTGTGCAAATTGTGGGGAAAATACAAAGTTGCACTTGTAGTAGGTAAATGACCCCCTATAGTGTTTTTGAAAATCACCCTCATTGGTGGTATCACTAAACCGCCACTGCTGGAAGACCTAGGAGATATAGAGGTCCAATAGGACACTGACCATGTAAACTGTCATATATATACTGTCATAATGTGTAGGGTGGCCCTACACTATTTTTGCTGGGTGCCAGTAACTGCTTGTTACGTCAACCCTAAACATGTAGGCAGCTATCAATAATATACAGCTACTGATTTCAATTTGGGGGTTACAAAAAAAGATGCTATTTTAAAATGTAAACTTTATTGAGCCTTTATAATAAATAAACAATAAAAATTATATATATATGTATATATATATATATATATATATATTTAATAATAATATATATATATTTAGTTAATATATATATATATATATATATATATTTAGTTAATAATAATATATATATATATATATATATATTTAGTTAATAATATATATATATATATATTTAGTTAATAATATATATATATATATATATATAAAGTTAATATAGTAAGTTTGCTATAGTGCCGGTGTTGTTGAAAGCAGCATGATCACCCAGGTTCTCTGCTAGTTCTCACTAGCAACTCGTGGTGCTGATTGAGGCTGCTGAGCACTCAAATGGATAAAGCAAAGTGAGGTTGTTGTTGTTTAAAAGCCTAACGCATTCAGACAACTCTAGCTTACTATATTCATGTTGCCCAATAGTTTCGCTGTTCTTAACGCAGCCCGCACTCGTGGATCACTGTTCACATGTCCCTGAAAGGCCCAGCAGCAGTCACCAGCACTTCCGGCGGCGCGCAGGAAATACGTCTACTCCTTTAGTTCCAAGATGCGATGCGTCACCAGTTGCCAAGGCAACTGGAATCCTTTCAGTAGTTTGAGGGCGCGTATCTTGATGCTGGTGGGCGGGGGCAAATTGTAGGCGACACACTGCAGACCCACCGCTGCTTTCCATTTCAGTGCTGGAAACAGCGGATAGAGGTCTGTTACAGAAAAGCAGTCAGACGATTTATTTCAATGAACAGTCAAGCTAACAGACTATCCTTTCTATGCACAACTAGTGCCATGAAGCTGACCCCCAACCTGAGTCAGTCCACTTAGTTTGGTGCAATTTCGCCATTTATTCAAGCACCGACAAGATACGCAGTGCTTCACCTTAGTTATAACAAACAGGGAATACATGGTGGATAACAAACAAGGGTTACAGAGTACAATAGGATTAGAGGGCCCAACAAATTAAGAGTTTACAACCTAAAGGTTAGGGTACAATTGAGACATTAGGGTTTTAGAAACAATTTTGTGATTTACGATACAGCCATGATTGATTAATTAATTAAGGTACATTGAATAAGCCTCTTTAAACAGGCGGGTCTTTAAGAAAGTTTGGAAAGAAGGCAGCAGCATTCCTAGAGGGGGGCGGGCCCTGGTGCTTGATGCGCAGAAGGGCCCCGCCACCTCCGTACGGCGCGCTGCCGGGTTGATTTCAGTGGCGTGCGGAGCTGCCAGGGGGCCCTGAGGGGGTGCGGGCCCTGGCCTGCTCGCACCCCCTGCCCCCCCGGTAGTTCCGCCACTGAAAGAAGGAGAAAGTCTGACAGCTTGAGGCAGAGAAAAAGCAGAAGCCTGAGAGAAGTCTTGTAAAGGAGAATGGGCAAAAGTGATGAGAGAAGAAGCGGGGAGAAGATCAGAAGCAGAGCGAAGGTTGCATGTTGTTGTATTTGGATGATCAGAGATGAAATATAGGGAGGGGTTTCATTACTAAGGGCCTTGTATGTGAGTGTTAGTAATTTGAATTCGATTCTATAAGAGATTGGGAGCCAGTGAAGGGACATGCATATGGGAGCAGCTGATGTTGAGTCTAGCGGCCACATTTCGAACAGGTTGGAGTTGTGAAATGTGGCTTGTTGGAATACCTGCGAGGAGTAGGTTGCAGTAATCAAGACGGGAGATGATGAGAGACTTAATCAGTGTTTCACTGTCAAAATTTACCAGAACACTGTACCAAATATTGCATGTCACACTAATTTCTCATTCTCCTGTGCCAATTTCGGTTACTTACTCATAGCAACAGCAAAACACAATTCCCGTGCATTCCAGGACTAGTGGCATGAGGCTGATTCCAACCTTACTCAGTCCACTTAGTTTGGTGCAATTTCACTGTCAAAATGTTTTTTTGATCAAAGGATATTCGTTCGATCGTTGTATTAAAATCCTTCGAATCGTTCGATTCGAAGGATTTAATCGTTCGATCGAACGAATAATCCTTCGATCGTTCGATCGAAGTATTAGCGCTAAATCGTTCGACTTCGATATTCGAAGTCGAACGATTTTAGTTCCTAGTCGAATATCGAGGGTTAATTAACCCTCGATATTCGACCCTTAGTAAATCTGCCCCTAAGTCTATATATAACCTGCCTAACCGCTAGTTGATCTAGAGGAAGGCTTCTCCAATTTGCCTCAGAGGGGGGAAAAAAATCATTCCGGACTCTGACTAGTCAAAATCTGACTAGTTCCCGGATCATCTTATACTATGAGCTATCTTCCTGAACTCTGTATTCCCTCACTTGCTAAAAAGCCATCCAACCCCTTCTTAAATCTATCTAATGTATCAGCCTGTACCACTGATTCATGGAGAGAATTCCACATCTTCACAGCTCTCACTGTAAAAAAAACCCTTCCAAATATTTAGGAGGAACCTACTTTCTTCTAATCGGAATGGGCGACCCTGCATCAGCTGGAAAGACCTATTGGTAAATAAATCAGAGAGATTATTAGATGATCCCCTTATAGTTATCATATCAACCCTAAGTGCCTCTCCTCCACTGTGAACATCACCAATTTTGCCAGTCTTTCCTCATAGCGAAGATTTTCCATACCTTTTAACAGCTTAGTTGCCCTTCTCTGTCCCCTCTCTAATACAATAATGTCCTGTTGGTGTGATGGGGACCAAAACTGTACGGCATATTCTAGATGGGGCCTTACCAGTGCTCTGTACAGTGGAAGAATGACCCTCTCCTCCTCCTTAAAACATCTAAAAGTGCATTTGCTCTAACATACTTATATACTTATGGTGTTTTCATCACCAAGGTGTGCCATATCTAACATCCATTGGCACTCTTTCTGATAACATCTGGAAAAGCACTTAAAAACATCTAAAAGTGCATTTGCTGTTACATATTTCTATGGTGATGCTGCAGTGTTGGCCAAATATTAAGACACAGGTTCATTGTGTATTTATCACTAGTGCAGTGTTACTTCAAAAGTAAGAAATGCTAATCAAGTATGCATGTGTTTTATATGTTATGCACATTCATGTACCAATAGCCTATATTTATGTAACTGTCAACACTTTGAAGTGAAAAAGCTGTACTCTGTAATTTGCACTAGCTGTATTGTTGGCTGTCCTTGGCCTACACTGCCTGCCCAGCACCGGTACTATGGGTTAATGCCTACTACCTCCTCCGGCTCCACCCTGTGCTACTTAAACAGCAAGTCACAGGTGTATGTTATGTATTAAAGGCATAAAGCGTTGGTTATTACTTTGTGCAAATGTTTATGTGGCGTTCAACAAAGAAGCAAACTTTTGTCATAAATACATTTTTTTATTATTACCAAATGTGATATTTTGACAAACATGTTTTCAGTAAATCCACAAAAAACAAAAATTGTTTCTTTTTTACTTTTTGCTAAGGTGCTGTACAAAAAGTCATTAAACACGGATAATGTCATCTGAAACATGCAGAGTAGGTCTATCATTTTTTAGGGTATATACCAAACCCCCTTTTTATCAGCATGACCATTTCAGTTCCAAGTTGGGACAAGAGAAGAAAAGATTCTACAAGGAAAAACACATAAACACAAATATTACTGAACTAGCCACACAAAAGGCTTTCAGTGGTAAATGGCATAAAACAAAAACAAAAAAAGTTAGATGGCACTCATGATAGCATTTGCTAAATCCTCTGTTTTATTGAGATCTTCACACAACGTTTCTGGGGTTCCACCCCTTTTCTCAAGTGCTCTCATTTCTAATACAGGATACAGGTATAGAAAGGTGCAGAGATGAAAGCCCCTCCCATATGAATAAGTGACGTCATCTAATACTTAAATACAAAAAGCTGATCATCATATGCATATGAAAGAATACCTCTTACGTGACATTGAAGTGCTAGTTTTTCATATCGTAGTTGCACACATAACTTAAATACATGCAATAAACAATATGTCTATCAATCGATAGATCCTCCACTGAAACTGTGAATATAAACATAAGTAAGCATATGCATATGTACTGTATATCCCCATGGGGTAAAATTATAAGTAATTTAAAACTCATGGGAGCCATGGGGTTAAGTTTAGTAACGTAAGTAGGTGAGGGGGATGCCCTGGTGCGGGCCATTTTTAATTCATGCAGCCGGGCCCCCCATGCCGATTCTTTTTGCAGCTGCAGCCGACTGTAGCCAGCTAGAGTGGGGCGCAATCTGCCTGGGTGTGGGCCCTGGTCCACCGGTAGCTGTGCCACTGGTTAAGTTTATCTATCCAAATGGGTTATGTAAAAAAATTTGATCAATGTCACCACCTCTTGGGGGCCTACTCACAACCGGTAGAACCAACCACTTCAAATGCTTACTGTTATGGCCCTGTAGTGTAAAAGGTCTACTCACTGATTAACATTTTTCTTTCTCCAAATAACAGTTATTACACAGTTATTAATTGCCCTTTTATTTTCACAAATTCTTGCTTTAATTTCTCATTTAGTTTTGCCGACATACGCTTTGCCACAGGGACATTTTAACATGTAAATGACCCCCTGTAGTAGTGTCATTGGTAAAAACTGGCATTTGTAGATTAATTCAAATAAAAGTTTCAAATACAGTAGAACCCCCTTTTTATGTTTTTTCAGGTGAACATAAGATTATATATTTATGGGGGATGAAAAAATGCTTTCAAGGGGATAAGCCTAATGAAGGCTAAAATGGACATAACCTTTCAGAGAATCCACCAGGGGGACCTTCACTGGAATTAGTACAGCGTGATAGATGATACAGATACAGATCAAATACCACAGAGGAAGCCGCCCAAACCACTTACAGCTGTCCCGCTCGCAACGTGGATTCTCTTCCAGAGAAGTGTCCAAGTATAAATCCTATTAATAGGATCCACAAGTGCCCGGCCTAAAGCCAAGCACTTCAAAAAAAAAAAAGAGCTCCATAAAAGATGGCTTAAGGCCTGCATATTCCATTTTTTTAAAATGCCATGAAGCCAAAGCTCTAAGAAAGGAAAAGTTAAGATTTAGGTGAAAGTTTGAACAGATGCCAACCTGATTCAGCAAGCAGTCTTCATCACATCACTCTCTTGTCGCCTGGTCTTGTTCTAATGAGGCTTCTTTAATGCATTCTTCACAATGCTTCTGAAAGATAGGCAAGGGAGTCAGTGGTTATTTCGGGAGAGAACCTTTTTTTGGGGGGGGGGTTTGTTTTATTTTGATTATGTTTTTTTAAAGAATATGGGGCAGGAATATGCATTTGCTGGGCATGAAGGGGCAAAGGGGTTCTAAAGAACGGACACCACCTTTCAGAAAATCCACTGGGGATTACCTTCACTGTAATGAAAACAGCAGATCTTCAAAGTTAGAGCCGCAACTTTAGCAACAGATGAACTGCAGGGCCCTTACTGCTCAAATACCACATAAGAGCAGCCCAAACCTCTAGCCAGGGCCAGAACTAGGGGTAGGCAGTGTAGGTACTTGCCTAGGGTGCAAAGCTGGGGGGCACCAGGCACATACCTTCTCTGCCACCTGCCTACCCCTAGTCCGGTCCCCTCTTCTGTAGACTGTTGGCACACTCACCCGCACGTGTCTGTTTGCGCACGCATGCACCAAGTTTGCGCTGCAGCTGACCAGGTTGCCTAGGGCACCTGGCTGGCCTGGCCCATCTCTGCTTCTAGCAGCTTTACTGTTCGAACATGAGGCAAAGCATTTAAAGAAGCATAATAACTGTACATATACCTGTACCATAAAGTTACACAAATTAACTAAAATTAAACTTAATAAAAAAGCAACAATGTCTGTGTACACCTCTTATGTGTATGCTTAGTGTAAGGTTAAAACATTTCTATTGAGTAATGACGATGAACTGAGGCCTACTCGTTGCTGATGCCTGTGTACCAGTTGTTTGCATATGTGTATTAACTGCATTAGACATCCCTGTATGCAGATAAACAATATGTGGGATACCTGTACAAACACCTGCACATTAAGGTTACACAACTTTGCAAAGCAGAAACTGAATTATATAACAATGATTGTGTATAGCTCTAAAATGTGTGCTTAGCATATCTTAATAAACTTTCCTACAGTGGCTAATGAACACAAGCTGAGGCATATTCATTGCTTGAAGCCTGTGTCCCAGTTTGCACCTGTGTATTAACTATAGATGAACTGTGTGTAGGATACCTGCGCAAACAGCTGCACAATAAGGTTATCCAACTTCACTAAACAGAAACCTGATTGAAAAATATCAATGATTGTGTACACCTCTTATGTGTGAGCTTAGTATTAGGCCAAACATTTCTATTGTGGGTAATGAAAAAATCTAAGGCCTACTCACTGCTTGAAGCCTGTGTCCCAGTTGTTTACACATGTGTATTATTTGCATCAGAGATCCCTTTATGCAGACATACGGTGTGGGATACCTCTGCAAACAACTGCACCATAAGGTTACACAACTTCACTTGGCAGAAACGGAATTATATAACAATGATTGTGTATAGCTCTAACATGTGTGCTTAGCATATGGCTAAATGAACCTTCCTACAGCTACAGTGGGCCTATTCACTGCTTGAAGCCTGTGTCCCAGTTGTTTGAACATGTGTATTAATTGTATCTAGGGTTGCCACCTGACAGGTTTATTACCGGCCTGGGCAGTAAAAATTATGGTTGATACTAAAGTTATTAATAGGCAAAAAAGATAAATATATAGGAAGGCTGGTATTTATTTCCATTAAAGGTGGCAACCTGAACTGTATCAGAGACCCCTGTATACAGATGAACTATGTTTAGGATACCTGTGCAAACAGCTGCAGCATAAGGTTACACAACTTCACTAAACAGAAACCAGATTAAAAAGCAAAAATGATCGTGTACACCTCTTATGTGTGTGCTTAGTATAAGGCTAAACATTTGTATAGTGGATAATGAATACAAACTGAGGCCTACTCAGTTCTTGAAGCCTGTGTCCCAGTTGTTTACACGTGTATTAACTGCATTAGACATCCCTGTATGCAAACAAACGGTGTGGGATACCTCTACAAACACCTGCACCATAAGGTTACACGACTTCACTAGGCAGAAACTGAATAATATGTCAATGATTGTGTATAGCTAGCATATGGCTAAATGATCCTTCCTACAGTGGGTAATGAACACAAACTGAGGCCTATTCACTGATTAAAGCCTATGTCCTAATTGTTTTATGTGTGAGCTTAGTATAAGGCTAAAAATTTCTATAGTGGGTAATGAAAAAAGCTAAGGCCTAATCACTGCTTGAAACCTGTGTCCCAGTTTGGACATGTGTATTAACTGCAATAGACATCCATGTCCTGTATGCAGACAAACTGTGTCTGGGATACCTGTACAAACACCTGCACCATAAGGTTATACAACTTCACTCGGCACAAACTGAATTATATAACAATGATTGTGTATGGCTAAATGAACCTTCCTACAGTGGGTAATGAACACAAACTGAGGCCTATTCACTGCTTGAAACCTGTGTCCCAGTTTGGACATGTGTATTAACTGCAATAGACATCCATGTCCTGTATGCAGACTGTGTATGGGATACCTGTACAAATACCTGCACCATAAGGTTATACAACTTAAGCTGTTTTGAAGTTAGAGCAATGGAACTAACAATTTGGTGAGTGATTAACTGCAGTCACCACACAGATCATCAGTCACAGGTGTGGCAACCCATAAATAGCCAATATACTGCTCCCAACTTGGATTCTTTTACAGAGAATGTCCTCCCCAGAAACTCTGGGTCCCAGGATACACTAGTCCCTGTACAGTCCTGCTTTAGTTAATGCAAAATCTGTATTAGCCAGGTTGAAAATATGACCAGATAAAGACAAAGCACATTACAAATTTCAAGAGGTAGAGGGATGTACTTCATATGAATTCATGAATCCAAACCTGGAGTTCATGATTCGCCAAGATCACCTCTTACTATTTGCTGACACTGCTAGAAGAAATGCATGGTTATATAGTTATACGCATCATATGAACCAATGTGTGGAGCTCATGACAGATCACTGCTTGCCATTTGCCAACACCGCTAGAAGAAATGCATAGTTACAGGGTTGTACTGGGCCAGTGGGATACTGGGGAAAAAAACCCAGTGGGCTCAGCCAGCCCAGACCCACTCCATGCACAAATCTTCTTGCCACTGACCTGAAGAGGGTTATGGCAGCCCCCCCCCCCATTCCAACCCTGCATATACACTAAGATATTAAAGCAACCACGTCACAAGGAAGTGACACACAAATGGTTTTGAGACTCACAAGCGTACCAAAGCCTTTAGGTATTACCGATCTGCCCATTTGGATATCTTATTTTTGCAAGAAACTCATTTTTCTGCAGATTCTTTCCCTGGTTACTTGTCGTCTTATTTTTCATTATATTATATGGCATCAGGCCCTACTAAAAAGAATGGCGTGATGATTTGTTTTCGGAAGGGGTTATATTTAAGCTTCAGACTATTAAAAAAGATCCGAACAATAGATTTATATTGCTGGTTGGGGAAATACAAGAAATAACAACAACATCACTTAATTATTATGCACCAAATACCAAGAATTTTTTTTTTGAAAAGTTATTACAGCTTACACAGGCCAGTCAGGTTGGTTCATTGATAATGGCAGGTGATTTTAATATGTTTGAATGCTAATTTAGATAAAACCTATAAATATACTTATACAACTCCTGTTAAAGCTCCAGGATCTAAACATATTTTTTCTATGTTACATTCAATGTTGGTAATTGATGCTTGGAGGGAAAGATGGACATCAACGAAAGATTATACTTATTTTTCTAATCCACATAAAATTTACACATGGATAGATCATATCTTCCTCTGACAAATATTGCTACCAAACTTACATACTGCTAAAATTATCCAGATTTCAGGATAAGATCATGCGATGGTGATGATTGAACTGAACTCTTTATAATGTAAGCCTACTCAATATAGATGGAGGTTGAATGATACTTTATTATCCATACCTCAAATATGTACCCGAATTGAGGGATTGTTAAAAAATACTTTGACCTTAATCAGGGAACAGTTTCTTCAGCTATATTGTTATGGGAAGCTCATAAATCAGTATTGAGAGAAGAATTTATTAGTATAATGGCAGCCCAGAAAAAACAAAAAAAAGAGAAAAACTGGAAGAACTCCAAAATAAACTTATCCATCTAGAATCACAAAATAAAATTAAGATACTCCCCCCACAATCCAAACAGCTATAATGGATACTAAAAGAGAACTAGATTTGGCTTACACACTTGATATTGAAAATACTCAACAGTGGCGAACGAAGGTAAAGGTAATATGCCAGATACTCCCCTAGCTTGAACATTACATTCCGTAATAAATCCAATCACTCTTTTACATAAAATCTGCACCAAAAATGGAATTACAGATTGATGCGACTAGATGCAGGCCAAAAAGTAAGTTTTTCCCCCCGATGACTAATCACTGTGTAGAGACCTTTGTACAGGCAGTGCAGAGAGATATCGACAAACTTAAATGGACAAAAGGCAGTAATAGATCCAACAATTTGTCTAGGGAGGAACGAGAGGCCATGCAGAGTCTTAGGAGTGACACATCCATCATTATCAAACCAGCAGACAAGGGTGGAGCCATTGTGGTGATGTAAGTGGACACTTATAGAGCTGAAGCACTGTCCCAGCTACAAAATACATCACACTATAAAAGGCTAGATGGTGATCCGACGAATGATTTGAAACAGATGATAGATGATTTACTAAAGATCAGTGAGGAGAAGGGTGTTATTACAAACAAATTGAGAAAGTTTTTGCAAGTTGATAACCCTATCATACCTGTGTTTTATCTTTTGCCGAAGATTCATAAGGATCTCCAAAGACCACCTGGGAGACCCATTGTTGCAGGGATGTCGTCTATTTTTCAACCTCTAGCAATCTTGTTGGATACAGTCCTTAATCCTATAGTGGTACGTACCAGGTCCTATGTAAAGGACACTACACATTTCATTAACAAACTTACTGAGATTGAGCTGATTGAAAAAGATGTATTTCTCTGTACAATGGATGTTTCTTCCTTATATACCTCTATTCCACATGAACAGGGAATTGAAGTCATTACGGCTGTAATGGGAAATCTTGAACTACCAGATGGGGTGATGAACTTGCTCCTACAATTCCTGGGATGGGTACTTAAAAAGAACTATTTTCTCTTTGAAGGTAAATTCTATGAACAGAGCCAAGGCACATCAATGGGGTCAAATGTCGCTCCTGCCTATGCCAATCTATTCATGGCACATTTTGAGGACACCTTTGTGTATAATAATCAGGAATTTTGGCCCTTTACATTGATGTGGCTTCGCTACATAGACGATCTATTCTTTATCTGGCAGGGATCTGAGAATTCACTACTAATGTTTGTGGAATATTTAAATTCCAGAATTCCGACAATTAAATTTACCCTTGAATATGACAAAAACCAGATACATTTCCTAGATGTCATAGTCAGACTGACTGAGGGGAAACTGACGACTGATATTTATAGAAAACCAACCGATAGAGTCACATATTTGGACCCTAATAGCTTTCACCCACCCTCCACGATTAAAGGATTGCCATATAGCCAACTTTTGCGAGTCAGGCGTATTGTTAGTGAGGAAGCTAATTTTGATGAAAGATCTGAGGAAATGGTGGCTCATTTTTCTAGTAGAGGGTATGAAACTAATTTGTTGGAAGGAGTAAGGGAGAAAGTGAAGGAGATACCGAGAAATACCCTGCTGTCTAAAAAAGCCTGTAAAAAATCAGAAAGATTGCCCTTTGTTACCACATACTCGAGACAATCAGGGTATGTGAAAGGTGTTTTAAACCGCCATCGGCATTTATTGCAGATGGATCGGAAATTGGAACCATGGGTGGCTGAACCACCAATGATGGCGTATAAAAGAGCATCCAATCTGAGGGATCAATTGGTCCATGCATTAAGTGAACCCCAAAAGCAACAAGGTACTTGGTTGAGCAATACCAAAGGAATGTATAGGTGTGGACATTGTGTCAATTGCATCTTTGTGGTGCAAACAGATAAATTTTATCATCCGATGGTAGAGGTTTTGAGGTGATGGATTACATTAATTGTCAATCAGACCATGTGGTGTACATGGTGAAATGTCCATGTGGCAAAATTTACATAGGTGAGACTACCAGATCCCTAACTACTAGAATTGGGGAACATAGAGGTGATGTGAGACATGGGAGAATTGCATCTCCCTTAGCGAGACACTTTATGGAAGCGCACCACCAAGTAAACCAATTGAGATTTATGGGGATTGAAAGAGTGAAAATGCCAACTCGGGGGGGGGGGAAATAGAGAAACACTTCTTAAACAGCGGGAACTGAAGTGGATATATAAGCTGCAGGCTCTCTCCCCCAATGGCCTTAATGAAGACAGGGAGCTGTCCCTGTTCTTCTGATATTAACTGTATACAATAATCCTTCTGTGAATTAGAGTGGATAATAGAGACTCCTTCTTGGAAGGTAATAAATGACCTCAGCCTGTGGTGAAATGAGTACACGTTGTTTGTTGTCTGATGTTTTTAAATATGTTTTTAATCTTCTTTTATATCACTACTTTTACAGATCTTATGGGACAATATCAATTGAAAATTTATTTCTTCATGTGCGGCTGTTAACTTTTGTAAAATATGGCATGATGACTTCACAATACGAGCAAAATGGGCACTGTCACTTTAAATACATTTTATGGGATATTATTTACTGAAATCAATTTCTTCATGCATAAATGCTAAACTTTTGCAAAATAAGGCATGAAGATTTCACAATATGAGTAAAATGGGCACTGTCACTTTAAACATATCACATATTTTCTATATAGATGTATATAATAATCGAGTATTAAGTGATTAATGGAGCATATAGTCACTCTACATATATGATTGATCTATGAATTATAATGCATGATCTATTGCGCATTATTCTGATTTTAATATTTATATATGATACACAGGGTTTACCTATGAATTTTAATATGTGATTAATTGTACAATATTTTTTCAATCTAAAATTTAATTTGGTTATTAGAGGGTTAATGGTTTTTTAAAAAAAAATTACAGGTGATGTCACATGACCTTGATTGTATTTGTTTCAATGCTCGTTTTCTTATGATATGGTACACTGTTCACAATTTTTTTTAATGCACTATAGCACTTTTAAGCCATATGAACAATATAATTATAAGGCATATTGCATGACTGTCCTGATCTGTTATTCTTCTGGGCGCTCGTGTCATCGTTTCTGTTCTGGGGCAATGTAAACAATAGTGTCACATGTAGTTGAAGTTGCTTAGCAACGTGGTAAACAAATGCGCACGCCTTCTCCCTGAATATGCGCAGTATAGCGCCACGTCACCAAGCCAGATGATTCATCGGCGGAAGTGACGTAGGCGGAAGTGACGTCACAAACCCGGAAGTATAGGAAGCGCGCGAACGAAGCGTCCTGATAGTGATTGAATAGGGTATTTATACCTCCACTAAACTCAGTAAGCATCAGAATCCCCTTGACAAAGGCCTTGGTGCCGAAACGTTGGGGCCATTCTCATTTTTCTGGTAGGTGTATCCGCTCTCTTGCTGATTTCTTGCTTGCTGCATGCGACTAATGGGTGGTTAATTTTCTACGCTACTTTTTAACATTGTATAAATTGCGCCATGTATTGTATGGCATTATCTATGTAAAAAAACGAAATTTAACTTACCGTAATTTCCTTTTCCTTCAAGTCCATACAGCAGCACATTACGGGGTTAACTCCCCCCCTCCCCACAAGTAGGACGAGCATGGACCAATAGCCTTTAAGTATGCGCCTCCTCCCCCACCAACCCGTGTTATAAAAAAGTACACACACAACTGCATGCAATATTTATTAGGGTGGGCAAAAAAAGTGCTGCTGTATGGACTTGAAGGAAAAGGAAATTACGGTAAGTTAAATTTCGTTTTTCCTTCACGTCCTATACATCAGCACATTACGGGATATAGCAAGTAATAGGGTGGGATAATCACATCAATTCCCTTGAAGAACAGTTTGGAGCACTGCTCTACCAAAAGCTGCCTCCTGCAAAGCATCCACATCCAGCCTTTAATGCTTGGAGAATGTATGTAGACTTGACCACGTCGCTGCCTTACAAATTTTATCTGGTGGAACAAGAAGACGTTCTGCCCAAGACGTTGCCGTTGCCCTTGTCGAATGAGCCTTAATGAAAATTGGAGGAGACAATTTTGCAGCTATATAACAAGTCTGAATAGCATCTTTTATCCATCTAGATAGGGTTAACTTTGATACCGCCAGGCCTTTATTCTTCCCTGACATAGCAACAAAGAGATGTTCGGATCTTCTAAATGATTCTGTTTGAGAAAGGTATCTCTTTATCACCCTGCAGACATCTAAGGAATTATACCTCAGTTCTTCCTCTGTCACTGGTTTAGGACAGAAAGACGGAAGCCTAATTTCCTGGCTTATATTGATCCTAGACGGCACTTTGGGTGAGAAATCAGGAAGCGTTCTGAGTACAACTTGATCTGGATAGAATTGCAGATAAGGTTCTTTAGCTCCTAAAGCCTGAATTTCACTAACTCTTCTCGCCGAAGTTATCGCCGTCAGAAAAACCGCCTTGAAAGAGAGGTGCTTTAAATCGATCCTATCCAAAGGCTCGAAGGGAGGATCACATAACCCCTCCAAGACCGTGTTCAAGTCCCATTGAGGAACCGGGTCTCGGACCAATGGTCTTAATTTTTGTGCTGCCTTCATGAATCTCTGAATTAGAGGTACAGTGGACAAACGGATGCCTAAATAAGCTGAGATTGCTGAGATCTGCACCTTGAGTGTCCCAGGTCTTAGATTCTTGTCTAGTCCTCGTTGGAGGAAGTCTAGTATATCCTTAACTGTAGGAGAATCCACATTTACATTTTCTCTGAGGCACCATTCCTTAAAAACCTTGACTGTTCTAGAATAGGCTTTTGAAGTAGAACTCTTCCTGGAATGAAGAAGAGTACTAATTACTCTTTCAGATAGTCCAGATGATGTTAATAAGGGCCTGTCAACCTCCAGGCAGTGAGCCTCAGGCGTGTTAAATCCGGATGAAGTGCCTGGTCTTGAGAGATCAAATCTTTCACCTGGGGAAGAACCCAGTAATTCCCGTGGCACATCTTCATGACCTGGGAGAACCAGACTCTCTTCGGCCAGTAGGGAAGAACTATTATTACAGATGCCTGATCCTGGCGAATCTTCCGGATTACCCTGCTGATCATAGGAATTGGGGGGAAGATATAAGCTAGTCTGAATCTCCAGCTGATTGTCATCGCATCCAGAACCCAAGGTTGGTCCTGCTGAACTAGAGAGCAGAATCTGGGAAGCTTGGTGTTCTTCCTGGTTGCCATTAGGTCCACTTCCGGAGTGCCCCAAAGGCACATCAACTTCAGAAAAATATCTTCTTTCAAGGACCATTCCTTGGGATCCAACCTTAGTCTGCTCAGACGGTCTGCCAGAATATTGTCTTCCCCCTTGATGTGGATTGCTGATATGGCTAATAGATTGTTCTCGGCCCATAAAAGAATTCTTTGAGATTCTTTGAGAAGAATATGGGATTTTGTTCCCCCTTGACGGTTCAGATACGATACAACAATTGAGTTGTCGGACTGTATCCTGATCGCTTTGCCTTTGATGAGCTCTGCGAAAAACATTAGGGCATTGAAAACAGCTCTCATCTCTCTGAAGTTGGATGAGAGAGATTTTTCCATGGCATCCCACACACCCTGGGCTGAATGACTCTTCATATGAGCTCCCCAGCCCAAGGCCGATGCGTCCGTTGTTACTAAGTTCCATTCCGGTTCCAGGATTGAGAGTCCTCTGAAAAACCACCATTCGAGAGCATTCACAGTGTCCTGGGAAATTATCCAAGTGGAATCTAATGACTCTTCTGTCCTGTCCCAGTGAAGCAGAACTTCTTGTTGAAGAGGACGCATGTGTAATCTCGCCCATGGGACAGCTTCTATTGATGACGCCATCAGACCTAATACCTTCATCATCTGTCTCAAGGAGACTGGATATGGCCTCATGAGGTGTATTATCTGCTTCTTCGTGTTGTGAATCCTCTGAGGAGTCAGCGTGACATACATAGTTTCTGTGTTGAGACACATTCCCAAGAATTGCTTCTGTCTGGATGGAAGAAGAGATGATTTCTCTTTGTTGATTAACCATCCAAGATGCTGCAGGATCTCTAAAGCTCTTGTCAAGTTTTTGTGAAGGAGAGACGCAGAAACCGCCTTGAACAGCCAGTCGTCCAGATATGGTACGACATGTATGCCCTCCTGTCTCAGCACAGCCGCAACTGAAGCCACCACCTTCGTGAATATTCTCGGGGCTGATGTGATCCCAAACGGCAACACCCGGAACTGGAAATGGTGAAGCCGATCCTGAAGATACACAGCTATCCTCAGAAATTTCCTGTGACCCGGAAACATGGGTATGTGGAGATACGCATCTTTGAGGTCTACTGTGGCAAGGTAATCTCCGGGCTCCAGAATCTGAAGAACCGATCTTATGGTTTCCATTCTGAAGCGTTTTTTCCGGATGAAGCGATTGACAAATCTGAGGTCTATAATTGTTCGAAAAGACCCGTCTGTTTTTGGCACCAAAAAAACAATAGAATAAGTGCCTGATCCTTCCTCCAAAGGTGGAACTTTTTCGAGCACCTTTTTGACGCAAAAAGAATGAATTGCTTCTTCTAAAGCTCTTTGTTTTTGAATAGAAGCATTTTTGGGAGTGGGAAGATATCTTGCAGGAGGGAATTGGTGACATTCGACCTTGTATCCTTCCCTGATCAGGTCTAGAACCCATAGATCTGGTATTAGATCCTGCCAGTGTCGAAGAAAAAAAGTCAGCCTTCCTCCCACTTGAAAACTTCTGGCGTCAGAAATCCCACTTTCGGCCTGAAGGGAAAGATCTGTTCTTTCCCCTATTAGCCCTTGATCCAGTCTGAGACCTGAGCTGATTCTTCTCTTTTTCCTTCTCACTATATCTTGGCTGTCTTGTCCTTGCTGGAGACCTCTTTTGCCGACGAAAAAAGGAACCTCTCCACCTAGACCTCTGCCTATCCTGGGGCAGAGTCTTACCTTTATCATCAGACATCTTCTCCATAAGACTGTCTAATTTTGAGCCAAAAAGGTGGCCCGGTTCAAAAGGCATATTGCACAGATTAATCTTAGAGGTATTATCTGCTACCCAAGGCTTCAGCCATATCGCTCTTCTCGCTGAGGTGGAAAGGGCCATGGTCCTAGACGCCAATTTCAGAGACTCAATTGATGAGTCACACAAAAACTCGGATGATAATTTAATCACATTCATTGACTTAAGAAGTGATTCTCTTGAGACCTTTTTCTCGATATCATCCTCCAACTGGGTCAACCAGTTTCTCATAGCTCTGGAGACGGCCGAGGCGGCAACCAATGGCTTGCATTGGGCCGAGGCAGAAGAATAAATGCGTCTCAAAGAGCATTCAGCCTTATGATCCATCGCGTCTCTCAATCCTGAACCATCTTCTACAGGAATTGTAGTTCTCTTTGAGAGCCGCGCAACTGCCACATCCACCACTGGGGGAGCTTCCCAAGACTTTGCTTCATCGTCAATTGGGAACAGAAACTTAAATCTTTTATTTAAGATTGGTGCTTTATCAGGCGTCTTCCATTCAAACTGGATTAGGTCCTTAATAACAGGATGTAATGGAAAAGCTTTACCTTTCTTAACGGATTCCTGAGACTTATCCATCTCAATCACTTTCCCTTCTTGAGCTTCAATTGCTCCCTTAACAGCCTTGATCAGCGTAGAGACATTATCCGCTTGAAAGAGGGACGTGTCAATTATCTCTTCATCTGAAGAAGAAACAGCTTCATCAATCACAAAAAAATCACCTTCCCCAACAGACGAGGGAGTATCAGGAGTCGATGGTTTAGGAATATCCTTAAGGAGGGATTCTTTAAACTCCAAAAAAGTCTTCTGGAGCATATCTTCCTCTGCTCCCTACCTGCAGGCAGGTAGGACGAAAAAAAACACGGGTTGGTGGGGGAGGAGGCGCATACTTAAAGGCTATTGGTCCATGCTCGTCCTACTTGTGGGGAGGGGGGGAGTTAACCCCGTAATGTGCTGATGTATAGGACGTGAAGGAATGTTTTTTGAACAATAGTAAAAATTATTTTTCCAAACCACCCTTATGTCCAATTGTTTTTGTTTTGAGTGTGCAAAATATTTAGATTTAGTAATTACAGATTGTAATCCAGAAAAAAGAGACAGAATTCAGAGATTTTTATGATAAAATATACCAGAAACCTGCTAAATTTAATGAAACTCAGTGTCGGGATCCAGATCTGGCTCAAGCCGAGCCGACATCTCCCCAGGCCTGTGCTTCCACTCCGGCGCTTGTTGCAGGTTCGAGCGCGTGTCCTGATGCGCGCGTGTTTGGACGCGGGCGCGCATTTACGTGCGCGCGCGCGTTCTGACGCGGGCGCGCACTCTGACGCGGGCGCGCATTCACGTGCGCGCGCGTGTTCTGACGCAGGCGCGCGTTCTGACGCCAACATGCGTCCTGGGGTTAAAAGGTCACTCCGACCTAGGCCCAGTGCGAGGTGATCGTCTTACTGACACTGAGCGTTTATTACTGATGTTATTATGATTTCGACCACGGCTTGTTACTGACTACTCTTCTGATTATCCCTGGATTCCTGTATTGCTCGTCTGACTTCGACCTTGGCTTTTCTGACTACTCTTCTGGATTTCCCTCAACTGGTACCTGCTTATTGATCCTTCCTGTGTATGACCCGGCCTGTTCCAGACTTCGCTTCGTCTCCTGCAGATAAGTGCTAGCCCTTATTACGAACTGTTATTTCTGTGGGCTCATCTAGCACTCCTGCTATTCCTTATCTGGGAACGTCCTGTCTCAACCCTCAGGGCGCAACTCAGTGGGAAGCGTGGGGGAGGCTCTTACCTTCGGACTCGCCTTGACTCCTGACAGTATCACCTCGCCATGGACCCGAAGAACCAGCTCTTTCCCCTTTAGAAATTGTTGCTCAGCAATTAGCTGGTCTTACTCGGGCTGTTCGAGATTTACAAGGGGGCTATCAACAATTACAGACCCAGATGCAAGACATGACTGTTGCTGCTGCTCCTCCTCCTGGACCCCCAGTTTCGGTTGCTTTCCCGGGAGTAGCCTCTTCGTCCACACATCCGACGCCCGAGCCCAAGATACCACTCCCTGAACGCTTTTCTGGAGATCGAGCTAAATTCAGGGCTTTTGAAAATGACTGTCGACTCATGTTTTCCTTGAAAAGTCAATCTTATGCTACAGAACAGATCAGGGTGGGAGTGATTATGTCCCTATTATCCGGAGAACCCAAGACTTGGGCTCATCGTCTGTTTGAAACCCAAAGCCCCCTATTGGCTAGTGTGGACATATTTTTTTCAGCTATGGCTCAGATATATGACGATCCTAAGAGGTCCGACACTGCTGAAACTATAATCCGGACTCTATGTCAGGGCAAACGCCCAGTTGAAGATTATGTGACGGATTTCCGCACTTATGCCACCGACACCGAGTGGAACGACAAGGCCCTCAGACATCAATTCCGCTTGGGTTTGAGTCCTACTCTGAAGGATGAGTTAGCCAGAGTAGGAGTACCTGATTCATTGGAGTCTTTGATCGACCTGTGTGTACAGATTGATCGTCGTCTAAGGGAGAGACGCGCAGAGAGAGCTGCAACACCTTCTTTTGGAGCATCCTGGGTACTTCCTAAAGCCCCTCTGTCTTCATACGTCTCTGCAACTTCGTCATCCATCTCCTCCCCTGCTTCTATAACTACTGCTCCTGAACCTATGCAGATTGGACTTATAAGAACAGCTATCTCTGCCCAGGAGAGGTCCTGCAGAAGGGAGAACAATTTATGCCTCTACTGCGGTCTATCTGGTCATTTTTTGAGGAACTGTCCTACCCGACCAGGGGGTAAGCATATTCATCCGACTTATTTTCCATCCTCCTCCTCTCGAGAATTGCCTATGCTCATTGTCCCTATTTCTCTACAGTGGCCCCAAGGGTTCCTAGAGAGTAAAGTCATCATAGACTCGGGAGCCTGTGGTTGTTTTGTCGATAAAGAATTTATTAAAGCTCATAATATTCCGACCCGACCCAAGACTCAACCATTTCTGGTGAGGACAGCAGATGGCTCCCAACTTTCCTCCGGACCAGTGTTGTTAGAGACCATACCACTTATTGTTATCACTGACTCTAATCATGTTGAGACTTTATCTTTTGATGTGGTGTCCTCTCCTCTTTTCCCGTTAATTTTTGGGTTTCCTTGGTTAAAATTGCACAATCCTTCAATAAATTGGAGCACTGGGGTACTACAATTTTCGTCTGTGGCTTGTATTTCTCATTTCTTCATGCCCAAGACCACTTCTAAAGCATTTGCTTTGTGTTCATCTCAAGATCCTCGTTTACAGGCTATCCCTTCATTTCTTCAGGACTTCATAGATGTTTTTGATCAAAAAGGAGCTGACACACTACCTCCTCATCGAATTTATGATTGTCCTATAGATTTGCTTCCAGGGGCTCCAATTCCTTTCGGACGTATCTACCCTCTGTCTGAGCCCGAACTATCGGTCTTGAAAGATTATATCAACGAGAATTTGGAGAAAGGGTTTATTCGTCCTGCCACCTCACCTGCAGGGGCAGGTATTTTCTTTGTAGAGAAAAAGGACCATTCCTTATGGCCCTGCATTGATTACAGACACTTGAACCAGATCACTGTAAAAAATCGTTACCCGTTACCCCTTATTCCTGAATTATTCCAAAACCTTCGTGGGGCCAAGATTTTCTCTAAATTAGACTTGCGAGGGGCGTATAATTTGGTAAGGATTCGGCAAGGAGATGAGTGGAAGACGGCTTTTCGAACCCGTTTTGGACATTATGAATACCTCGTTATGCCATTTGGTTTGTGCAACGCTCCTGCGACTTTTCAGCATTTTGTTAATGATATTTTCAGAGATTTTTTGGATCAATTTCTGATTGTCTATCTAGACGATATTTTAATTTTTTCTTCCTCCAAACAGGACCATGAGATGCAACTAAGGAAGGTTTTTAACCGCCTGCGAACTCATCGTTTATATGCCAAACTGGAGAAATGCGAATTTTGCAAGTCTTCAGTGGAGTTCCTGGGGTTTGTGATCTCTTCTGACGGAGTTTGCATGGACAAGAAGAAGGTGTCCGCTATTCTTGTTTGGCCTGTTCCCTCTTCTCGGAAAGCAGTACAAAGTTTCGTCGGGTTTGCGAATTTTTATAGGAAGTTTATTAAGGACTTTTCTAAGATCATCGCACCTATCACTGACTTAACCAGTTCCACTAAGCACTTTCAGTGGACTACACAAGCTCAAGAAGCATTCGAGCAATTAAAACATTTGTTTACGTCTGCTGCTGTCTTAAAGCATCCTAACCCTGTTCTGCCTTACATTCTAGAGGTTGATGCATCTGAAACTGCTATTGGTGCTATTTTATCCCAAAGGACCGGCGATAACAATGCTCTTCATCCTGTGGCTTTCTTTTCTAAGAAACTCTCCACCTCAGAGAAGAATTATGATGTTTCTGACCGAGAACTCTTGGCCATTAAAGCAGCGTTTGAAGAATGGCGTCATTTGTTAGAAGGAGCGTCACACCCGATCATTATTTTTTCAGACCATAAGAATCTGGAGTATTTACGAACCGCCAAACGTCTCAAACCAAGACAAGCCAGGTGGGCATTGTTTTTTTTCCCGTTTTAATTTCCATATAACCTATAGACCTGGCTCTAAGAACAAGAAAGCTGATGTTCTTTCATGGTTACACAGTCAAGAAGAGGAACTTTTGCCCCCGGATACGATACTTCGTCCCCAGAATTTCTTTCTTCTTCAGAGTGAACTTTTTTCAAAGATCAAGGAGGCGTCCTCTTCTTTATCTCCACACGGGGAGTTGCAAGCTTGTGATGGGTTATTTTTTTTGAGGGACAAAGTCTTCATTCCAGAAACACTTCGTTTAGAGACCCTAAAATTACTTCACGATCACCCATTGGCGGGTCATATGGGATATGTTAAGACTTTAGATCTCGCTCAAAGGTTTTTCTTCTGGCCTCATATGGCTAAGGACTGCAAGGATTATGTATCTTCTTGTGAGACTTGTGCTCGGTTTAAAGATTCACATGTTAAACCCCTGGGGCTGTTACGTCCTTTACCAGTGCCTACTCGATTGTGGGGTTCCATTTCTGTTGATTTTATTGTAGAGCTTCCTCCCTCGCAAGGATACAATACAATTTTTGTAATTGTGGATCGACTCTCCAAGATGGCACATTTTGTTCCCCTCTCCGGAGTACCTTCTGCACCTTCTACGGCTGAGGTGTTTATTAAGGAAGTCGTCAGACTCCATGGAGTTCCAGATGAGATTGTGTCGGATCGGGGAGTACAGTTTACATCTAAATTCTGGAGGGCATTGTGCAAAGCTTTAAAGATCAAGCTGGCTCTTTCCACGGCTTTTCATCCACAATCCAATGGGCAGACGGAAAGGACTAACCAAACGTTGGAACAATATCTACGTTGTTTTTCATCTTTTCTCCAGGACAATTGGAGTGAGCTGTTACCATTGGCCGAGTTCTCCTTCAATAATGCCCTTCATTCCTCCATCAAGCAAACTCCTTTTTTCGCTAACTATGGTTTCCATCCGCACGTGCTTCCTAATCTTCCTAAAGGTATAGAGGTGCCCGCGGTTCAAGAAAGACTTTCTTTTCTTCTGGACAATACCCTAAGAATCCAACAAGCAATGGCCCAAGCACAGAACAACTTTAAGGATTTTGCTGATCATAAGAGAAGGAAGGGTTCTGAGTTTCGAGTTGGAGACCTGGTGTGGCTGTCTACCCGCACATCAAACTTCCGTGTCCATCTAAGAAGCTGGGTCAACGATTTTTGGGTCCCTTTCCCATTATTCGACGTGTGAACGAGGTAACTTTCAAACTTAAATTGCCTGCTACTTACAAAATCCACCCTGTTTTTCATGTAGCCTTATTGAAACCTGTGGTGAAGAACACCTTTTCGGGAAGAGACCACAGTCCCCCAGCTCCAGTAACCATTGAAGGTGTTGAGGAATTCGAAGTGGAGGCCGTCTTGGATTCTAGGTACCGGCGAGGTCGGCTTCAATATTTAATCCAGTGGAAAGGTTTTCCTCCAGAAGAGAATTCATGGGAACCCGTGAGTAATTTACATGCTCCTCAACTTATTGAGTTATTTCATAGATCTCATCCTGACAGACCGGCTTCCACATGCACCCGGAGGTTGCATTTTGAGGGGGGGCAATGTCGGGATCCAGAAGATCTGGCTCAAGCCGAGCCGACATCTCCCCAGGCCTGTGCTTCCACTCCGGCGCTTGTTGCAGGTTCGAGCGCGTGTCCACTCCGACCTAGGCCCAGTGCGAGGTTATCGTCTTACTGACACTGAGCGTTTATTACTGATGTTATTATGATTTCGACCACGGCTTCTTACTGACTACTCTTCTGATTATCCCTGGATTCCTGTATTGCTCGTCTGACTTCGACCTTGGCTTTTCTGACTACTCTTCTGGATTTCCCTCAACTGGTACCTGCTTATTGATCCTTCCTGTGTATGACCCGGCCTGTTCCAGACTTCGCTTCGTCTCCTGCAGATAAGTGCTAGCCCTTATTACGAACTGTTATTTCTGTGGGCTCATCTAGCACTCCTGCTATTCCTTATCTGGGAACGTCCTGTCTCAACCCTCAGGGCGCAACTCAGTGGGAAGCGTGGGGGAGGCTCTTACCTTCGGACTCGCCTTGACTCCTGACACTCAGGCAGACAATATATTTGCCAAGCTCCAATTATCAACTTTAACCAATGAACAAAGGCAAATAATGGATAACGATATAACATTAGAGGAAACCTAATTAGCAATTAAATCAATTTCAAACTCCAAAACGCCTGGCCCGGATGGATTTTCCATAGCATATTACAAATAATTTGCACCTTTACTTTCCCCATAATTTAATGTTCAATTCTTTGAAGCAAGGTGGCAAGATGCATTCAGAATGATACCGATGCAGGTGGCGCTAATATCAAAACAAAAACCCATTGTAATGTGGAAATTATAGACCCATTTCTATACTTAATAATGATATTAAAATATTAGGAAAAGTTCTTTCTACTAGACTAAATTCCTTTTTAGCAACTTTAATACATCCGAATCAAGTAGGGTTTCTTCCGAATAGAGAAGGTGGAGAGAATATCAGACATTTGATACAGTTATTATACTCCCTTAATGTTTCACGTACTCCAGCATTGTTATTATCTCTAGATATTCACAAGGCTTTTGAGACAGTTACTTGGTATTATTTATACTATGTTCTCAGGAGGTGGAATTTCGGACCAAAGTTCATACATGTTATTCAGGCATTTTATAATATTCCTCAAGCTTTCTTAAAGTGGGGTTCTTTTACATCAGATAATATTACATTATATAGAGGGACGAGACAAGGGTGTCCCCTTTCACCATTATTGTGTATATTGGCAATTGAACCTTTAGCCCATGATCAGACAAGCCTCAAATATTTCGGGTTTATCAATAGGGAATCAGGCTCACAAACAGATGCTATTAGATGCAGATGATATGTTGCGAATTGTAACCAAACCATTGACATCATTACCCCATTTGTTCAATAACCTTAGTAAATTTGAAAATCTCTTGGGCCTTAAAATAAATCCAGCAAAATCTGAAGCATTGGAATATCTCAGAATATTAAGAAGTTGATCCAAATTAATTTTGATCTACAATGGCGCAAGAAAAATCTCTTCAATACTTAGTGGTGAAAATAATAAATCTAGAAGGGATATACTCAACTTTGGAGAGAAACAAACAATATGGTGTATGTAACTCAATTTCTGGGATTGCATGGAATCAAGGACTGGGAGTTAATATCCACATATTATAATGGAACATTACAGGTATTTACCAATTCATCATCTTACAAAAGTGCTGAAAGGGTGCAATAATATTTTAACTCTAACAGTTTGGGAAAAATTATGCATAAAATGTGAGACCCCTAGGTAAATATACACTGTGGACCTAGGAGAACATAATGCATAAAGATAAAGGAAACTAAGGAGATGGTTAGTTTGGTTTAAATGTTAATTTTTTTATTGTAAAATTAACAACATTTTTGTATTTTTGAACTTTCTGTATAAACATAATATTGTACAAATATTTTCTTTGCATGTACAGTATATTTGTATAGATTGAAAGTGCTCTCCTCTGTGTAGGTGGGCATCTATCTAAAAGAAAAAGATAGAGACAAATTATGAACGGTTAAAACAAATGCTGTGTGTATGATCAATAAAAAAGTGTTGAAAAGATAATAAAGCAAAACTTGCAGAGTTGCACAAAGAGTTCCCAGTGTGCCATGGGAACTAAAGAAAAGACACAACCTAGTACAACTGTTTTGAATCTAGAGCCAGGGCACCCACAATTCAGTTAGTAATTAACTGCAGTCAGCACACAGATTATCACATTGCAGAAACTCACACTTCTAGCAGCCTCACCTCTCCCAACTTGGATTGTCTAAGAGAGAAGTGTCCTCCCCAGAACCTCTGGTTTCCAGGATACAATTAGAACTCCACGTACAGTTCTGCTTGTACACTTTAATTAATGCAAAATCGGCATAAGCCAGGCTGGAAATATGATATTTACAAAGGAGATAGACAGTACAAAAAGGAAATAAACACATTACATATTTGAAGAGGCAAAGTGCATTACATCATAGGAACCAATGCCTGGAGCTCATGATTCCCCTGAGATCTCCACTTACCATTTGCTGGCACTGCTAGAAGAAATGCATGGTTATACACATAGTTATACCCATCAAGTGAACCAATGCCTAGAGCTCACGATTCACCAAGAGCACTGCTTACCCTTTCCATTTGCAGATACTGCTAGAAGATATGAATGGTTATAGGCATCATTTGAACCAATGGCTGGAGCTCATGATTCGCTGACATCATTAGAAGAAAGCATGGTTATACACATAGGCCTAAGATAATAAAGCAAAACTCACAGGGTTGCACAAAGAGTTCCTAGTGTGCCATGGGAACCAGTGGTCTTAAAAAAAGACACAACCGTAGAAAATCTAAAGGGGGTTACCTGGAATTTTTACAGTTGATCAAAGATAGAACCACAACGTCCATGAGAACTGAGCTGCAGGGCCCTTGCAGACCAAATACCACATATGAAGAAGCCCACATCTCACAGCTTGGATTCTCTTATAAAAAGTATCAGTACCCCTGGATGCACTAGAAATCCCTGTATAGTCCTGCTTGTAATACTTTAAATTTCATTAGCCAGGCTGGAATTAAGACATACATTTAAAAGCATTAGAGAGATGTATAGCACAAGAGGATATGAACTCAAATGCAAAGAGAGGCAATAATGTAGTATGTATATAAAATAATCAAATCACCATGTGTGTCTTAAAAAGTTTGGGTTAAGTTGCCCTTTAAACCCTTAATAGAGGCGGGGGTGGGGTTGTAGTGTGAGGATTTCAATCATGCAGTATCTTATTTGCCCAAAACAGAAAGCACCGGTTCCATCAGTCGAATTTCCTACACACAAGATTACACTTTTTCAGACGCGTATAAATAAATTAACTTGCTTCCCACAGGGATCCTTCGCAGTGTTCTAGCAATGGATTAAAACAGAGGTACATCGCCCATAGCGAAAAAAACCTTTTATTATTTAAGAATCTTAAAAGTAATGCACTTACACTGTGCTTTAAAACAATCGCTTCTCAGTCCCAATGTTTAAGAGGTTTTGATGTTCTGTCGATCAGGTAGCCAGCATTAGGTCTACTTGTGTCTCCGCTCACGCTTAATCACATGCCTCTTTTTACATTGCTGTACTGATTTTTTTGAAGAGCACTGGTATCACATATAATTTTCTTCTGGGAGGGGCCCCCTATTTTGACAGCTCTTGTTTTTGGGATTGGAAAGTATATGGATAACGGACAATTTCTTAATTTGTTGGGTCATAAAGTTGATGTTTAAAAGTCAGTATGGTAAAATATAATTTACTTTCAGTATGTATTACTGGTTTGACTGAAACATAATCTTTTAACAATTTATAGTGTAAATGGGATCATATGGGGGGGCGGAGTCAAGATGGCGAACTGAAAGCACGCATTGCTGCTGAGCTCTGCTGAGTTACTGTTATCCTCTTAGATATCCTGCCATTCCGACATTGCTATCCGCACAGGAAGATAGTATACTCTTCGTATCATAACATGGGCAAACACGGGGTGAAAAGTGCGACATCTAAAATGGAGAAATACCTATCTCCTCCACCGCCAGCGCCTGAGACAGTGTGCGCGCCAGAACAGGCCGCAGCAGCGCACCCAGCCAATTCTGATGGCGCCGAGCAGGCTCCCCCGGAACCGACGAACAAAGACCTCCTGGCGGCTATTAATAAAGTCCACTCCAGCATGTCTTCCCAACTGGAGACTATTAAAGTGGATATCTCCCATCTCCGGCAAGACACACAACAACTCAGGGAGCGGACCACGGAGATTGAGCAGCGGGTCTCCACGCTGGAGGACTCCGCTAGGCCCATACCAGCAGATATATCAAGACTGGCCAAGCAACTAACAGAAGTGACCACAAAAGCGGAGGATCTCGAGAACAGACTCCGACGCAACAATTTGAGACTGGTAGGCCTTCCTGAAAATACCGAGGGGAAAAATCCTGAGCAGTTTGCCGAAGAATGGTTAAAAACTACCCTGGGCGCTGAGAATTTCTCCCCCCTGCTGGTGATAGAAAGGGCCCACCGAGTACCTACCTGTCCCTTACCACCGGGAGTGAATCCACGATCCTTCATAATGAGGTTTCTCAATTATCGCGACAGAGATGCGGCACTGGCGGCTGCCAGACGAAAGGGCCAGATCCTGCACAACGGGGTTCCGATTTCGCTGTTCCCGGACTATTCGGCACACGTGCAAAAGCAACGCGCATCGTTCATGGGAGTCAAGCGTCGGCTGAAAGCAGCGGGCCTGGTCTATTCGGTCCTTTTCCCAGCGAAACTGCGCGTGGTGGAGGATGACCAGTCCAGATTTTTTGCCACACCAGAGGAAGCTGACAAGTGGCTGGAGGCTCGGCAGCGCCGCACAGGGCGGCATAACAGCCCCAACGGTTCCTGTGAGTATAAGCCCTGTGAGCACATGCATCCCCTTTAGACTACCATAATCAAGGGGCCTACGACACCTCTCGGGTCCGTGTCAGAAGGCCTGTTGTTACCGAATGGGTCTATGGCCACATCAACAATTACAGAGTCATGGAACGCCCTAGCAGTTAGTGCATCACAATCCTATGGCTTTATATGGGTCCCTGTACAAGCAGTATCCTAACCAACTGAGAACTGTATTTCATGTAGTATGGGAATCACTCACGACAGCAGAATAACTGCAAATATGCTATTTATTATGTCACCACACGACATGTTTCGGGCCTATTGGCCCTTTTTCAAGTGAAAAAGGGCCAATAGGCCCGAAACATGTCGTGTGGTGACATAATAAATAGCATATTTGCAGTTATTCTGCTGTCGTGAGTGATTCCCATACTACATGAAATATTGGATACTTACAGGGTGCCAGAGACGGAGCATCCGGGGAACCACCACGGGAAGGAAGGCGTAAGCACTAATCAGTGTAAAACCGTGTACTATAGACAACTGAGAACTGTGACTTTGCTATGACTCTAAGCTAACACTTTATTTTCAGCCTCACCCTGGCTTATGGGAATAGGCGAGTTAATTGCATTGGTGGAGCTCACGGAGGGACAAGTCAACCTACTTAGTCCGAGCACCGATACTCCCCCACAGTTAAAGTTTTCTAGTTCGGGGCCAAGGTCCATCCCAGTGGGTGGGTGGACAGGGGTGGGATTTTGGGTTTTTGTGGGGATCTGTGTGATTCATATCTCTCTTCTCACCTCTTTTCTACTCTTTTCTTTCTCTACCAATACCTCTCTTTTTATATATACCGAACTGTCATGTTTATGTGGATTTCTCTACTGTTTGATTATCAGCAAGCCTGTATGTTTTACAAGATTGTGTATGTTGCAGCTCAGTGGGCGAACTTTTCAAATGTAGTGGGGCCTCCCCAGCGATTCCAAGACCCCCAATATGCATAGCCTGTCGATTATCTCCTGGAACGTTAGGGGGCTAAATTCAAAAGGGCTCTCCTATTTAACTACCTAAAGAAGTATAGTCCAGCAATATTACTACTTCAAGAAACCCATTTAACCGGGCAAAAGCTGATGTCTCTCAAGAAAACATGGGTAGCACATGCATACCACGCCCCCTTCTCAACTCACTCCCGAGGGGTTACAATTTTGATCAGGAAAAATATAGCCTTTGAACTTCTGTCAATCAGAACGGACTACTATGGGAGATACATTGTCCTACAGTGCAAACTGAATAGCCGGTTGATTACCCTTGTCAATATTTACCTACCTCCCCCATTCTCTGTAACGCTTCTTGATCATATCACCACAGTACTAGCCTCCTTCCCACCAGCACCTATGTGTCTTCTGGGCGACTTCAACGCCACTCTGGATCCACTCTTAGACAAACTTCACCAGGTGGGCGTCCATAACCCTACTCTATCCAGATGGGTCGAAGCCCTGGGACTAACAGAAGTCTGGAGATGGAAGCATCCTCATGCCAAGCAGTTTTCTTGTCACTCGGCCACCCATGGTTCACTGTCCCGGATAGACCTGGCCCTTGCATCGGCTGAATTTTGCCAATTAGTGGACACAGCTGAATATCTACCCAGGGTGTTCTCCAACCATTCCCCGCTCTTGTTGAAAATTTGTCCCACCGTAAGCGATAGACGGGCGACTTGGAGATTATCCCCACTTTGGCTTACAGTCCCCCAGGTCAGAGATACGGTCCTAGCAGAATACTCGACGTATTGGGACACTAACCAAGCCTCGGCACCCCAGGGTGTGCTTTGGGAGGCGTCCAAAGCAGTAGCCCGCGGTGTACTAATAGCCTCAATTGCAACCGCTAGGCGTGAGGTCAAGGACAAAATTGATGAAGCGGAGCACAACCTATCCCAGGCAGAAGAGGCACACAAAGAAGGTCCAACACCAGCCACCAATACTGCCCTTTCCAATGCCCAAAGGGATTTAGAACTCACACATACCCAACTAACCAAAAAAGAACTGCTCTACTCTAACCACCGTCTCTTCGATCAGGGAGATAAAGCGGGCAAGCTTTTAGCCTGGCTAGCTAATTCTAGGGACTCTCAGACATGCATATCGGGCATTATGAATGAGGAGGAAATCATTATAACTACCCCTCAAGGGATACAACAAGTGTTTCAGGAATATAACACCACCCTTTATGAATCTAAGGCAGAGTACACTCAGACTCAATTGGAGGACTATCTGGGCGGTATCACCTTTCCCTAATTGTCGCAGACGGATGCGAATGTCCTGGAGGCCCCGATCACCCTCCAGGAGGTCAGGGAGGCGGTTGCAGGGCTTCCACCAGGTAAAACTCCAGGCCCGGATGGGTTTCCAACAGCTTGGTACAAGCTCCAAAGTGAAAGCCTACCCCAATATTTGCATAGTACCTTTCTAGATGCGATCGACAATGCAACACTACCAGCCTCCTTCTATGAAGCGGTCATAGTGCTCATTCATAAAGATGGGAAAGATCCTTTGCAGTGCGAGTCATACCGCCCCATATCGCTGATCAACGTTGACGTGAAAGTCTTTGCCAAAATCCTAGCCACAAGGTTGGCGAGAGTGATTAGCTCACTGGTCCACCCTGATCAATCTGGCTTCATACCAAGCAAGTCCACTTCTACCAACCTACGAAGAGTCTACACCCACCTACAAATCTCCCATGATAACTCAGGGTCCAGGGTCCTGGTCTCACTGGACGCAACAAAAGCTTTTGATTCTGTTGAATGGCTGTATCTATGGGAGACCATGAAGAGATTTGGGATTGGTCATAATTTTATTAGCTGGGTTAGACTGCTGTATAAAAAGCCTACAGCCAGAATTAAGACCAATGGTTCGTTGTCGGGGTCCTTTCCTCTCTCCAGGGGCACGAGGCAGGGCTGCCCCCTGTCTCCTCTTCGCGCTGGCTATTGAGCCAGTAGCCATCCGGTTACGACAATCTCCACAAGTTTCGGGCCTCCGAAGGGGACTGCTGGAAGACAAGCTGGCTCTCTATGCGGACGACCTCCTCCTATTCTTGGCGGATCCATGTGACTCACTTAAGTCTGCTATGGCGATATTGGAACAATTTGGCTCATTTTCAGGCCTCACTATTAATAAAACCAAATCAGCCTTACTACCAATGGACCCCATACCGGCTCCATCACCTGAAACATGTGAAATTCTATGGGTCACAAGCTTCAAATATCTTGGTATTGTGATAACTCTGCAGACCTCTAATTACATAGCAAACAATCTGGATAAAGCGCCCTGTCTCTCTTGGAAGAACTTGACGGCACCAGTTGATCAAGGAGGCCTGGCCCTACCGCACCTCTACCTCTACTTTCTGGCAAGTCAGCTTAGCCACATTCATTCCTGGTTCCATGTGAAGGAGGAAGATCCTGGAGTGGTACTATTGGCAGCTCTAGTGGGATCTTGGGCGGGCATCAGTAATCTCCCATACAGAAGATTATCAGACTATACCAGACAACCGTCAACCATAACAACTCCCTTTAAGGCATGGAGAGCCGCTTGTAAAGTGGTGAGTTCTTCCCCTCCAATTATCTCCCCATTCCTCCCACTGTGGATGAATAGCAACCTCACCCAACTTCGAGAGCAACAGGACTTTAAATACTGGCCGGCGAAAGGGGTCAAAGTACTGGGAGACGTATTGACAGATAACCAGTTCCCTACCCTCCAGCAACTTAAAGAACGGACGGGGCATCAAGATCTACAGCTTTATAGATACATGCAACTACGACATGCATTCCATTCACAATTTTTGAGCCTGACAATACAATATGTCACACCCTCATTTGAACTGGTCCTCAGGAATTCACAACGAAGCAAACTGACCTCCAGACTTTACAAATCCCTGCAAAAAACAGGCCCCTCGCCTTTTGATCTAGCTCTCCCCAAATGGCAATCCTTCCTACCGTCATTAACAGTTGAACTTTGGGAAGAAGCTACAGACTCCATCTACTCTGACCTGATTGCCTTGAAAGATAGACTCATTCAGCTCAAATTTCTACATCAAGTGTACATCACCCCAAGTAAACTTGAAAAAATGGGGAGAAACCCGGGAGCCATCTGTCCCAAGTGCGGAAGGGGGGAGGCGGCCTTTTTTCATATGACCTGGACTTGTCCACAGATTAATAAATATTGGAACGATATAGTGAAATATCTAGCAGACAAATTATCATTCCAAGGCCCCTGCACTCTGGAAGTTTGCCTCCTTGGCCTAGTGGATGACCTCTTGCCCCTGAATAAATCCAGATTGCTAATTAGAGTACTGCTATTTTATGCAAAGAAGCTGTTGATGATAAAGTGGATGGCGGCCCAACCTCCCACAATTCAGGCATTGCGAAACATGATCAACAAAACACTTCCATTGTTCAAGCTCACATACGAGGGAAGAGGGTGCCCGCAGAAATTCGAGAAGGTCTGGACCCCGTGGTTGGAGGTGAATCTAATCTCACATTTTCATAAATCTGCCCCTTTCTTTGAGAAAAATCTTCAGTATTTATTAGAAGTGGATAACAAATGGAATCAATATACAGGTATGGGACGTGTTATTCAGAATGCTCGGGACCTGGGGTTTTCCAGATAATGGAATCCATAATTTGGATCTGCATACCTTATCTAAGTAGGGATCAAGTACAAGGTACTATAAAGATTCGGCCAAATACCTAACCAAATCTGAATGTGGTCAGGAAAGGAAAAAGTGGAAAAAAATCTTCTTTTGTGACGAAAAGTCACAAAATGCATATTGCATATTCAAGTTAGGATTCCAATTCGGTTCGGCCAGGCAGGTACAAGAATTCGGCCGAATCCTGCTGAAAAAGGCAGAATCCTTGCTGAATCCCGAACCCAGTGCATCCCTAATTTTATTATTACAGAGAAAAAGGAAAACAATTTAAAAAATTTGCTTTCTGGATAACAGGTTTGCAGATAACACATCCCATACCTGTATATATTATAAAGGGGAACAGGAATAATAGTTACCCTTATTTAATACATTGATGAAGGATCAGAGAAGCGATGTGATTTGTGTGTGCAGAATAGTGTACAAACAGACTTTTCAGTGGGAAGCAAAATAAAACAACGGGACTGAATATATCAAGATAAGCTTTATGGCCATGGCCTTTCATAGATATTTTACCTTCCTTCCCAATAAGAATTCAGCGAAGTGACATATACCTGTCATAAATAAGGTCAGCTGCTTTCAATGTTCCCTCTAATTCCTTCTCTTCCCCTACAGGGAAAATTGGCTCCTTTCCCTTTTTATATCCTAGGGATTAGGTTGTGTCACAGATGAAGACAGGGTGTAACTCTGGGGGCCCTCCTCACCGTGAAAGTTTTTTCTGGCAACCTGTGATTAGAGTTGCCACCTTTTCTGGAAAAAATACCAGCCTTCCTATATATTTATCTTTTTTCCCTATTAATAACATTGGGCTCAACCATAATTTTTACCGGCGGCAACCCTACTGACGTACATACTACTGAGGAAACAGACCCCACTGGGCCCCCTTCACCCCAAGGCCCCTTGTGGCAACAGAGTCTGCTTCTCCAGTAGTTACAGCACTGGGTGAAGGAAGATATGGGGCAAACAGGTTTTTTGTAGAGGTTTTTAGCTTTTCACTGTCACAACACAGGCTCCATGTTTCCAATAACTGTAAATAGATGTTGATATATATAAAGACTCTGATATATACAGTCATGCGTGATTTCCAATAAAATCTCAATTATGTATAAATATGTATTATGTATTAAGCAGTGACTTTATATCATAGTAGCTGTGGTTGAAAAAAAAATCATTAAGTTCAACCTTTATTTCCCAGCAAAACTGCTAGTTAATCTTTAGATAAATGTGTGTGTGGGGGGGCTGCCTCAATACAAATAATTTTACAGGGCGCCACGAGCTCTGATGGTGGATGATGACAGTTTTATCCATAGGCCATGCCTGCTCTCTCAACTCCATCTTTTTATTATTCTAGTCCACGAGTGCCCATACTTTACTAATGCGAGGTCTACTTTTAGTGATGTTGTCCCATAATGATCTACATCCATATAGCAATCTGTTTGATGAAAAATATGACTTAATGATTTATAAGAAAACGAATATTGCTATTTAACAAACACCTATTTCTTATGTGACTTTAACATAATAAATATCTAAAAGCCTGAAACAGGAGGGAGATTTAGGCAAGCTGTTTGGTGATAGTGTCTTGAGATCTACTGATCACCAGCTTAGGGACTACTAACTGGATGATGGAAATTCCAAGTGTGGGGACCCTCCACCAAACACTTTTGTGCACGTATGTTTATTAGTTTACCAATAAATAATGAAAAGAAAAGGCATAAGAACCAACTTAAAGCTAGGAAAAAACAAGTGCTACGGGTTGCTAAATCAGAGCCCCTTTTGGTGCTACTAATATACTGTGTGTAACACCTGCTCCCTACCTTGTGCATTCTGAACTGTGCATAAACCAGGGCTATTTTAGGGTGCACCCATGTGCCACCCACCTCTCACCAACTGTTTTAATTGCTTTCAAATGCAGTGAGAGAGAAGAGAAGGAGCTTCGGCCATTCTACCAGTATAATAAGCATACAGCTTAGGCCCAAGAGTTCAGGCACCAAGGGACAAAACCAGGCCCAGATTTATTATTTGAATGCTCCTAGGTAGGAAGCTCCTGTCAATTCACCTCACATCCTCCTCCTAATCCCAGATGTACAGGTTTCCTCCAGAACACTGGGGATTAGGCGCACAGGAGATTTGAAGAGCTGTCAAATCTGATCTGAAAACTCTGTCAAATCTGACCCCCTATGCTTTCCCCCTCTAAATTTGCAAAATACATTTGAGCAAATGGACATTTTTTATGGCAACTTTTTTTTAGCAAGGCTGGAGATAGGAGTAGGCAGCTACCTAGGGCGCAGTTATGGGGGGGGGGACAAATAAAGAGAACATGATGTATAGTCTTTCCACTCCCCTTTGCTCGAAGCTCCGAAATGGGTGGAAGCAATCCGCAGAGGGGTAGCTGGTGGCAGAAAAGTTGCTGTTGTTGTTCATGATATTTTGCAAAGACAGTAGCAGACGTGTCCCCACGGTATAAATGGGATCCAGGACAAGAGGTACTTGCCTTGTTTCAGCATTGGCACCATGTTTTTCACAGCAAAATTTGATGACAAAGCACAGAATTTGCCAGATTTTAACATAGCACCTGAATTTTATTATCAGTGACATTATTTCTAAACATGCAACTATATCTGACTTGCAGGATGAAATATCTCCTGATGCGACAGTCAACAGTTTCCATGTTGTTCAGCCCTGAGGTCCTGATTCTTGGGAGTGAAACCTGCAGCTCAGATTGACGATCTATATATCACATGTTCCCTAGCCTAGGCCTCTGACTCTTCTTGCCCTTTACATGCTTATAGAGGTAACATTATACTTTCCAACTCCTTTCTAAGATTGGGCAGCAAGTGTGGTGGGATATATACAATTCCGTTGGCTGAAAGTTTAATAACAGCTAAAGAGTGGCAGCCCACAGACATTACTTTGCACAATGCTGCGACTTCTATAAGGTTACAATTTCATTATTAGTGTTTCTTACTTATTATTCTATTGAGGGCCTCTCCTGTTCATTTCCCAGTCTCTCATTTAAACCACTACTTGGTTGTGAGGGTAACCAGATAGAGCTACTGAACAAAAAGCTGCACATTATCTTACAGTATCACATCTACAGCATATGTAAAGTTTGCTGTAACTTCACTTTTAAATTCTGTCTAAACCATTTCATTTTCTGCAGGATTAAACTGTGTGCCCTAAATTCCTAACAGGTGGGGGCTTTGTCACATCCTTTAGCAATTTGCAGAGTAAATTAAAGGTTTTGGCCATACACATTTATCTTAACATATACATCAATAAACAGGCATTTAGTGCACAGCAGAAAATAATGGTTAATCCAGAAATACCATTGAGTCATCTAGTTATACCACTGTTTTCACCTGCCCACCTAAGGGTGCAAAAGATTAGATTACAAAAGCGGAAATAGGAGCCATCTAGGACCGCATAAACTAACCAATGTGGTACTCGATCTGAGGAGAAAATCAAACCTGCCAGATTGACATCTGGGCAATTTCTAGCCAGATATTGGTCAGGTGGGCCTTTAGCAAATACACCCCATACACTGGCAGATAATCTGCTGAATTGGCATCTGGAACTGCCTCTGTATGGCCCCTATTAAGTACCAGGGTCACTCCTTTCCTGAGAAAAACAGATAAACTTTCCTCAGTGTAGTAAGATACAAGCAAAAAGCCACCCAAGTAAGTTTAAAGGAGAAATAAACCCCCTCATGTACAAAAGCCCCTTAACTACCTCCTTCGGCCCCTCTCATCCCTCCCTTCCTGCACAATCTGTTATGTAAAAAAGTACTAAAAATGCAGAGCAGCACAGCAGGCATTCCCAGACACCATCTTCTCTTGAGAGTATATTTATCAAAGAGTGAATTTAGAGGTCGCCACAGTCTGCTAGAGTGAAATTCCGCCACTCTCCATTCATTTCTATGGTATTTTGAAAAGGAGTATTTAGCCAAGGATGAACTTTCACCCATTGATACTCTTTTAAAAATACCTTAGAAATGAATGGAGAATGGCGGAATTTCACTCTGTGGTGACCTCTAACTTCACTCTTTGATAAATATACCCCTTAGTGTCTGACAGCCCACTGTTTTGCCACCTGGCCAGTATTTTACCGGCCTGACCGTTAAAAATTATGCTTGACCCCAATGTTATTAATATGGAAAAAAATCTAAATACATAGGAAGGCCGGTATTTTTTTCCAAAAAAAGGTGGTAACCCTAAATGAGGCCAATGGAGGGAAGCAGAAGGGGGCTTTTGTACCTAGGGGGTTTAGTTCTCCTTTAAGAGATGTTCCTTTTTTCAGCCCATGATTAGACAATTACATTCCTACGGCACAGGTCAAGCTGGAGTATTTCAGTTGGTTGAGAAATACCCTATATAGAATGACTTTCTACAGACACCCTGTGCCTGAGTCATACATCCTAATTAGGGATGGGTGAATTTGAGCCGTTTCGTCAAAAATTCGCTGCTCGCGAAAACGTCGCCGTCGCCCATTAAAGTCTATGGGCGTCAAAAGAATTTTTGTCGTGCGGCACAATGCAATACAAATCTATGGGCGTCATTTTTGCGGCGAAATAAGGTGAAAAAATTCGCCCATCCCTAATCCTTATGGCCACGATGTAGGCAAGAGAACCTTGAATAATATTGGACCCACCAAAGGGATTGGTGTTTATTGGAAGTAGCTAGGATTCAAGGAGATCATGGTTTTCTCTAGAAGTGATAAAGAATGGCCTAAACTGTCTGGCATTTTAACATTCAGATGTTGGATGGAGTGCTTTCTGCATAGAATATTACCATGTTTGTCCAGGGTCAGATTATTGCACTCATGGAACACTTATATTACAAAGACTGAGCTGTAATGGGGACTGGGTGGGAACGAATCTTAACAGCCGTTTAAGGGCTCATACAGGCAAATGTTTTAACCTACGTTCCCCTGCGGTCAGCTTAAAGGACAAATATGTTTTTTTGCCTAATAAAAGTGAAGATAATTCTAAGCAATTTTGCAGTATACACTCATTACAAAATTAAAACAATGTGTGTCTGTCCCTTTCTATTCTCTTCCCCGGTGGCTCTGGCTTTTGAAACAATGTAACACAACAAATGGACTGAAAGACCGGTCTTTCTGGAGGAGAATGTTTAAAATTAGGGATGCACCGAATCCAGGATTCGGTTCGGTATTCGGCCTTTTTTAGCAGGATTCAGATTCGGCTGAACCGAATCCGACCCCTAATTTGCATATGTAAATTAGGGGCGGGGAGGGAAATCACTTCACTTTTTGTCACAAAACAAGGAAGTAAGATTTTTTTCCCTTTCCCACACCTAATTTGCATATGCAAATTAGGAATCGGTTCGGTATTCGGCCGAATCTTTCGCAAAGGATTCGGGGGTTCAGCCGAATCAAAAAAAGTGGATCCCTATTTAAAATGTAACAACCAGGAGTTAAAGCACAAACAATTCACATTTAAGAGTTGCTTATACTTGTGCTTTCTTTTATCAGGTAAAAACATATTTTTTGGGTTGAAATGTCCTTAATGCGTTCCACAACAGGGGAGCGTAGGACAAATTGCAATCTATTCTCCTATACTGCTCTATGTATTTGTAAGCAGTGAATGCAGGTGGAACACTCATCAGTACAAGCACAAAATTGCCTTCTATGACCCAGAGGAGGCCTGTCTGCAAAGCTGAGTTTGTATTTTAGCATATATTATGAAACAAAATGAACAATGCATCTATAGGTTATGATCAAAATGGTAGGCTTTATGTAAAAGTTTTGTTCAAATTAAAACAAAGAAACCACATTTGCCCTATAGGCCCTATGTATACACTTTTATATGGAATGTATACTATCGAAATATTTGTGCTTTAGGTAATACTTTATCTTAGTGTAAATAAACAATAAAAACCCCATAGGATTATTTTGCCACCAATATGGATTAATTTTAGAGTATTGCCATCAAATACAAGATGCTGTTTTTGTTATTACTGAGAGAAAGGAAATAATTAAAAAAAAAATACTAATTGTATGCTTACAACTGAAATGATGGGAAATACCATTCCCTTAATTCTGGGTTGGTGCTGTATACGTAATCTATGAAAAATAATATAGTTTGAATTAAAGGTCATGGGTAAGTTCTGATTTGCATGGGAACTCATGTTTCAAAACAATGTTCTATTTAAATCTTGACTAGTTTTACATTAAAAAAAACGTATAAAATCACAGCGCTGCGAAATATGTTGGCGCTATATAAATACATATTAATAATAATAATGAGCCCAAATCAGCAGGTTAATTTAAGCCTCTACTGCGGTCAGTAACCTTCTTCTTTATTCACATCCGGAACCATTTTGTTGTTTCTGGCACACTCACACTCGGCTTCCATTGAAGAAACGGGAGATTTAGCATTTTGCCTGTAGTAGGGGCTCAAATCAGTCTGCGTATTTCAGCAGGCTGATTTTGACCTTGTGTGGCCCTTAACTTAAACCACAGTACACAATGTTTGTTGTATCTGCTAGTGCTGGAGTTAAAAGGCACGCAAAACGCTCATTTATAAAGCAATGAAGCCGGTATTATCAGTTCTGAAAGGGCAAAGATCCCACAGACCTGTCTCAGTTTAGTGTACATAAAACTAGAGAACAGCAGTCAAATCAAAATCTTTATTTCAAATAATAACAAAAGTTAACTGGAATCTGATTATTTGGTGATTCAACCAATACTATACCATACATTTGAAAGAGTTCACCTTTAAATTAGGTTTTTGAATTAGTCTTTGTAGTATGTACTGTATTTGTCCGCAGCCTACACATGTAAAATGCAGCCTGGTTGTATGGAGCAATGATTCCCAACCAGTGGTTCATGAGTAACATGTTGCTCACCAACCCTTTGGATGTTGCCCCCAGTGACCTCAAAGCAGGTGCTTATTTTTTATTTCCTGGTTAAAAGGCAAGTTTTAGTTGCATAAAAACCCAACAGAGCCTTGTGTAGTCTGCCAGTTCACATAAAGGCTAACGAACAGCAAATCACAAACCTTATTTGGCACCCTAGGAACTATTTCATGCTTGTGTTGCTCCCCAACTCTTTTTTTGGCTCACAGGTAAAAAAATAAGTTTGGGGACCCCTGGTATAGAGAGTGGGGAATATTTTTTTATATGTGAAACAAAGGAAAAGGTGCCGGGAGCAATTTTCTTCAAGGTTTTTCAGTATTAGGGCGGTGAGACTGTAGCTCTCCAGGATATTGTTCTAATGGCACAATCCCCTAATGCCTTGGATGTCTTCATAAAGAAGCAAAATATCCAGGCTTAAATTTAGGGCAGCACAAGCTCAGGGACGGCATGCCGACCAGCCACACTTCAATTTAAGCCGAGCCACTAAGGTCTATGCGTAGATTTGGTAGATTGGTCGCCCTATTCACCCATAAAGATGATCACAAACAGTGATGTTGTGGAATGCACTGCCGTGTGATGATGTGATTTATTGGAGAAGCACAATATCCAAGGCTATAGTGATACACTAACTACAGATGTTCTAGTGATAACATCTGTAGTTAGTGTATGAGTATATATAGTTTATGTGAGTGTATAGAGGGGGGGTGCATGTGTGTGTCCCAGACGGAGCTGTCGTGGTATTGAGTTTGCCTCTCGGGACAGAGGTAGTAGTTAGCCCCTTCGAGCAAGATCTGCAGTTATTGCTCACCTGACCCCCTGATATTTGGGCTGTTGGGCAGTGGCTGTGGTACCTGCTGAATGGTTGGAATGCAGTGGTTGCAAGTCTACGAGCAGGTGCTGTTCAGAAGCTTCTTGTAATGCCCCCCAAACAAGAGAAGCGAGTCCTGTAGGAGACACCGCTATAAGCAGCCTAGATGAGGGGAGAGAAACCGGATACGAGTAGACAGTAGTCATTAGGGATGGGCGAATTTTTTCGCCTCGTTTCGCCGAAAAAATGACGCCCATAGACTCGTATGGCAGCGTGCGTCCAAAAAAAAAAAAAAAGACGCGCGTCAAAACAGTTTCGTCGCGCGACAAAATTTTTTTGACGCCCATAGACTTTAATGGGCGTCTGCGACATTTCGCCGGCGGCGAATTTTTGGCGAAGCGAAATGGGTCAAATTCGCCCATCCCTGGTAGTCATACTAACATTTTTTCCCACACCAGTCAGGCCCTCTGCTCTCCCTTCTCGGATTGCAGGCATGCCTGTTGTAGTCAGTATAGTTAGTTAAAGCTAGGGGATGACTCCAGTGGGTGTCCAGTGAAGGAGGTGTAACCCAACGGATACAGGCAGCCCTGTTCCTGGTACAACCCCATATGTCAGTATTCTGACAAAATTCTTCTGCTGATGACTGTCCATCGTTCCTAAGAAGCAGGACACAAAAACTGAATGGTTTGATTTGTTGTGGGGTTAAACCAGATTACTAGCACACTCCTTTTTCAGAGTTCTAAGTGTCCTGCCTCCTAGAGGGTGGCGCTTAACCCCATTCGTCCCTGTGTCCCCCTTGAGACGACAGCGAAAGATCTATTCATTCATTAGCCATGGTTTCCATCACTGCTGCTGCTACTACTAACCAGGGGGTCTTTAGTTTGGTGTCCCTTTGTTAGCCTGAAAAGTGGGTAAAGATGGGGGTTACAGTAAGGGGGGCCTCAGCAATAGGAATGGCGTTGTCAATATTGGTTCAAGAGTGTACAGTTCCACAGAATGTGCAACCTTGTTCCTTGTTTGGAGCTGCATCTGTTACACCAGCTAATTCTGAGGGCTGCTTTAATAAAGCAATAAAATGTTTCAAACAAACGTGTAACCAAGTAAAATTCTAGCTTGCAAAAAAAATTATTATTTTAATCAGGCATAATCTATGTTTCTTGTGGTTTCGTGAGCTAAACCGGGAAATGGAAACTACGCCATATTTAGTCTCTGAGGATCAGGAAATCACCAGAGCATAATGGACTCCTACTTATGTGTGCACTGGGAATCAAATGATTTACCTCGCAAGGACCAAACATGGAGTAGATTCAATTTCTCAGTTTAGCACAAGAAATAACATCAGAAAAATCTGTTTATTTTTTCTTTATAGATTCTTAATATAAATGGTTATTAGGAACTTCCTCAACCTTTTTTGTCCCCCCTGGCTGCAACCAAAACACTCGTGCAGTGTGTCGTGCCGATTGCCTGGAGCAGGTAAGATCTGTCAGCTCACCAGCAAATCTGTAACTTTTAACTTTGTCCCTTTAGACCTATTGTGGAGCCCAAAGAATGCTGGTGTCTGTGTGTTTCACATCTTGTGTCTTTTTCTTCATCCCAAGACAGAAATGGTGAGTGAGAAAACAGAACAGATGAGACTTATAGATTCTCTATGCCCATACAGGCAATAAGCAGGAAGTCTGCTTTTGTAAAAGAAAATATTCAGTGAAGAGAAATAGAAAACGGGGTATAAAATATTTAATGATATACTACTGAATCAAAAGTGACATTGAAAAACAGCACTTAGTTACAGGTACCAACACAAGTGAAATGCATGAAAAGCCCATTAACACAAGTCTGGTCAAACCATAAAGGTTTAGTTGAAGTGAACTTTGCTTTCTTTTTCTTAACCTTTCCTACTCTCAAATGGGGGTCACCGACCCCAATAGCCCAAAAAAAATCTATTGCTTCACGAGGCTATGATTTTATTGTTACTGTTGTCTCTCTATTCAATTCCCTCATTCATATTCCAGTCTTTCTTTCAAACCACTGCCTGGTTGCTCCTTTAGACCCTTTAGCAACCAGAAAACTGGAGAAATGCTGTACAAAAAAAAAAATTGAAATAATTAAAAAACCACAAATGATAAAGAAAACGAAGACCACTTGCAAATCGCTGGAGAATATCACTTTCTACATCATACTTAAAGTTAATGCAAAGGTGAACAACCCCTTTAAGCATTCCTTTTGGTTTTAATGATCAATTGTTAGACACAGCTGCCAGCTTAAAGCTACAGCGTCAATTACAGTCTGGCTAAAATGAAAGGTTTTCAGGCTGGAGCTTTTCAATATTTGGGCCTTTTCACTTCAACCCTGGAAAAAAAAAAACAAACAAAGTTAGTTTTTATGCGTTTTACCATTAAAGGACCAGTAACTAATTTTTTTTTTTAAATTTGTTTCTTTTTAACAAACAGAACACCAACACAGTTTCAACTTTTAATTCGCAAAGCTTTTATTAAGAAATGACTTACTGATTCTCTGCATGTGCTCCTCTTATGAAACGTTAACAGGGCGATGATCCATCGTGCGGCGCTCGATTTCTCCTCATTGCCTTCTATAGGAGATAGCCAGGGAAGAGAAATCGAGCATCACACGATGGATCGTCGCCGTTTCTGTAGAGAAGGGCATGCTGAGAATCGGTAAGTAATTTCTTAATAAAAGCTTTGCGAATTAAAAGTTTAAACTGTGTTGGTGTTTTTTTTTGTTAAAAAGTAATCATTTAAAAAAAAAAAAAATTACTGTTACTGGTCCTTTAAGAAAGTTTTCATATCATACAAAACTAAAATGAATATTATTCAATGTCAGCCTCCTGACACCCAGATTATAAGAATGCTCACAGATATTCCTGTTGATTACTCATTAATTTGGCAAAATACTTGATGGGCTAAAAAGGTCAATAATAGGCATCTCTCAGCAGTCAGCTTTAGAAGCAGAAAGTACGGACGAGCTATACATTCCCTAAAGCCAATGGCTGCTAAAGGCAAAGTAAGAGATTAATCAAGGTGGGGATCAATGTATTTTACACGCCTATCACTTATCTCAGACCCTGAGTCGTATCTCCTCTGCACTGGCCAAGGTCTTATTCTAGTGAGCACTGCTCTGCCGCCATCTTTCTTGTCCTTGCTCAGGTTTTCTCTGCATACGCACAGCCCAAGTGATCCCTGCAAGGATATGGCAGCACAGTGCTCGCAAGAATACTACTCCATGACGTAGGATTTTATCATCACTGGGGAGTGCCTAATAAAACATGGCTTTAAACATGCTAATCCAAAATTTGGTATACAGGTAAGGGACCTATTAAACAAATCCTTGGGACCTGGGGTTTTCAAGATAAGGGATCCTTCCATAATTGGGATCTGGATAGAGTAAATCTACTTATAATTTAATCATGAAATAAACACAATAGGATTGTTTTGCATCTAAGGATTAATTATATCTTCATTTGGATCAAGTACAAGCTACTGTTTTATTATTACAGGAAATCCCTTTTAAAGAATCTGAATTATTTGATTAAAACGGAGTCTGTGGGAGCCGGCCTTCCTGTAATTCTGAGCTTTCTGGATAACAGATTTTAGGGATGATGGATTCCAGATATTATTTAAACAAAAAGAAACGGATTTATATTTCATAGGATAAAACCATTGAGTCTATCAGTTCTCCTTGCACCATAGTAAGGCTAAAGAACGGTGCCTCAATCGTTAGTGAAGAACAGTGCTGCATCTGGGGTGCAGACTCTTCTTGCCTCTGTTTTCTCCACTAGAGGCCCTTGTACTCCCAATCTGCTGCCCTGTGTCTCTGCGCTGACAGACTTGAAAATGATGGATTTTTACAATGATATCTGCTCTGAGTCTGCACACTGGCCAACACCAACACTATGCCCATCAGTGCAGAGACACGGGGAGCAGATGAGAGCACAATGGCTTCTCTTTTTGTGCTGAAAAAAAAAGGTGGAGGAGAGAAGCAGAGACCTCGTGTGCCATTAGCCTTAACCACTACTAAACCGCAGGCATTTGCCTTTAAAAAAGTAGCAGTGTTCTCCTTTGAAGCTTTGAGTTTTGTCATATTATAGTTTTCTCTACTAATAGGAGCATTTGGCCTCACAATTACTATGTGCTTCTGTTTAGCTTTTAGAGGCTGAATGTCCAATCCAGCAATATACTACAGTATAGTAGAGTATCAGGAGCAAGGGAAAACACAATCTCATCTGAACTGTGCAAAAGGTTTGATCTTTTAAAAGTGTATGTTTGTTACAACTATATATAGAGGAGTAAAGGTGGCCATACACCTTGAGGTGGGCAATATCGGTCTGATCCGATCGTGGGCCCTAGGGCCCAACGATCGGATCCAAACGAATGTGAACAAGCGGTCGGACCACGGGACCGCATCAACTAACAGATGCGGCCGCGATCCAAAGGGATTTTTTGTCCCATCTGATCGAGATCTGGCCGACTTTCGGCCAGATCTCGATCGGGGAAGCCCGTCGGGGGGGCCCCATGCACGGGCCAATAAGCTACCGACTCGGTCTGTCAGCAGCTTTTATCGACCCGTGTATGGCCACCTTTAGAAATGCTTTCGCTATATTTTATCAGCATTTACTTTAGACCTTAAAATTCAATGGACCCTCATAAACCCAGAAGCAAAACTTTTAGAACTAGATTTATTCTTTTCTTACCCATCAGCCTCGAGTTTTTTTCGTTTTTCAATAATCTGGAAAGTGAAAATAACAGTTATTAGGTATCTGGCATTTAAATATAGTCACGGTCGGTCCGACTTCCAGTAAAAAAACATTAGATTAGTTAAATCTATAATAGGTTAAAATATGTTTATGGCAAATCATACTTTCACACAAACTATGCAAATGCTTTTTTTTTTTGTTTCAAGGTGGCAAGTGCACCCAATTGTTAGTAATATTTTTCTTCCATGGAACAAACATGGACGGCAGACTGAGTGTAGAGGATAATACAACTTTGGCTGGAAAAAAGGCATAATCATCAAGGTTTTTTTTTCTAAAAAGTCCAGAGGAAGGCCAAAAATCCATCTGAAACTTCTTTGCACCTGAAGATGGGCCTCTGCCCCGGAACATTGTGCACTTTCCTCTTCCTCAATATAAAAGCGGCTAGAAGCCTTGTACCTTCCTTACTCATGTGGCCCCATGCTCCTATTTTCCATATTTGTTGCCTCTCCAATATGCCTAAGTGGGATACAAAGAAAATTCCTTCCTGACCAGATGGCAATTGGACCAATTGGAGAAGCCAAACTGGCTACAAGGAAGGATGACTACCAGATCAGAGAAAAAAAACCCTGCAGCAAGAAGTTTGGTTTAATACAACTTTGTCTTCCTTCCACACAAGACAAATTAATGTCCCAATTTAGAATACAATAATAAAATCAAAGAAAAGACTATACATGCCCCGCCCCCCTAAAAAAACCCTGTAGGTTAGCAGATAAGACCTCTCTTATGGTGAGCCAGACTGTAAATAAGAGAGACAGAAAAGAACTACAAGACTTACCGCACTAATCTTTTTCCACTGTCTGTCCAGCTCAGCTTTCTCGTTTGTCTCTTTGAAGCGCCGTGTTTTACGCCCTTCAGACATTTTGATGCCATACTGGAAAGCAGCCCTATAAAGAAAGAAATCATGCCCCTACTATAAAAACAGAGCAAAAATCCACTAGTTTGGCAATGTCTCCAAATGTGTAAATCTATTACAGGTATGGGACAGGTTATGTTGAATGCTTAGGACCTGGGGTTTTCCGGATAAAGGATCTTTCCGTAATTTGGATCTCCATAATTTAAGTCTACTACAAAATCATGGAAACATAAATAAACCCAATAGGCTGGTTTTGACTCCAATACGGATTCAGTATAACTTCGTTTGGATCAAGTACAAGGTACTGTTGTATTATGACAGAGAAAAAGGAAATCATTTTTTAAAAATTTGGATTTTCCATCATTCAGGGCTTTCTGGATAACCGGTTTCAGGATAACGGATCCCATACCTGTATTATATATACAGAAATTCTAACTAAATGGATTTAAGACGTACTAATCACAAATATAGGCATGCAATCAAAAGACAACTCACTTGGGTAATGCTTCTTTGTTATTCATATAATCGCTGTACTCTTCCTGTGTATCAAAGTCCCATCGTCCTAAGGGGCCCTTCTTGTTACCCTAAAGTGAAGATTGACATACATAAAAAAACTGAAATGATAAAATCCATTATTAAGAGATGTAACATATGGTATGTAATAGAGTACCTCCAAAAATCAGAACTGTGATCTATTTTGTGTGGTGGTTATGGGATATGAATCATGCAGCTGAGAAAGTCTGTGATTGGTAGTACAGGTATGGGACCTGTTATCCAGAATGCTCAGGGTTTTCCGGATAACGAATCTTTCCGTAATTTGGTCTTCATGGCTTAAGTCTACTAGAAATTAATTTAAACATTAAATAACCCCAATAGGCTGGTTTTGCCTCCAATAAGGATTAATTATATCTTAGTTGGGATCAAGTACAAGCTACTGTTGTATTATTACAGGGAAAAAGGAAATCGTTTTTAAAAATTTGGATTATTTGGATAAAATGGAGTCTATGGGAGACATTCCGTAATTCTGAGCTTTCTGGATACTGGGTTTCCGGATAAGGGATCCTATACCTGTACAGCCAAATACCCTCTGTTAGGGAACAGATTACACTTTACACTAATAAATAAAGTGCATGTTCAGAGAACAGCAGCAATTTTTCCAATATTTGCTGGGTTCATGGAAATGTATAATAAAATGGTACTGTACAGAGTTTTAGGTGCCAAACACATAGGGGCAGATTTATCAAGGGTCGAATTACAAATTCACAGGTGTTTTTTTTCTGTTTTTTTTTAAACTCCCATGAACTCAAAATTCGACCAATCGAAATCTAATAAAAAATATAGTTTTCTCAACTCGGGTGAATAGGATGGACCCGAAAACTTGAATCTAATTCACTTCGAGTTTTAAAAACTTGATTCGAGTTTTTTATTAGAAAAATAAAAAACCAGGAATGTCAGGAGGCAGCAAACAACTCCAAATTGATCCCAGGTCCTTTACCATTGACTAAAACAGCAATTCGGCAGGTTTTAGGTGGTGAATAGACGAATCTGAGTTCTTGATAAATCCCGAAAATCGAATTCGAATTTTTTAAAAAAACTCGAATCAAACTTTAACAACTCCCTAGTCGAATTTGACAGTTTTTGCCATAAAAAACCTCAAATTCGAATTTTCACTTCGGCCTTGATAAATCTGCCCAATAACATCTCAGCTGTTTGTTTTGAAAAAGGCAAAACACTGTGTTTGCATTAATCTAATTTTATAATACTGATTTATGAGCTTCTTTTCTTTTATTTAGCACCTACGTTCATTAATCAGCCATAGTACAGAGATACCAAAGAGATACCAAAGGGACAGAGGTACCTCCATGAAAAGAAGAGAATATATATATATATATATATATATATATATATATATATATATATATATATATATATATATATATATATATATAGATAGATAGATATATAATCCATCACATAAGATTCGCACTCTCAGGTCTTAAAAAGTCTTAAGATTGTTTATTTATTATAAGAGGACCAACTTTTCGACCTGTTCAGAGGCCTCTTTTAATAAATAAACAATCTTAAGATTTTATAAGACCTGAGAGTGCGGATCTTATGTGATGGAATTGTGATGCTACTGCACCCAGGCAAGTTAATCTTAGTTTTCGAGAGTGCCGGCTCTTCGATGAACTTTATATATACACTCATAATAATACTTTTCTTCAAGGTCAGTTTTGTAGAAAAAAAAATGTACCTGGTCCATTTTACTGTAATCTACTTCTTCATCACTGTCCACTGCCATGGCGTCCATGCTGTACAGAGAAAGAATTGGCTGCACGTTAGACACTAATCACGCTTCATTGATTTTAAAACACATGGCAACTATCCCTTTAATGCTAAATAAAATTTAGGTTCACAAGTCATTGCGGATAAGTAGAAACTTACGTGGCTGGGTAACATTCAGCGTAGCTGTTGCCCATTCCAAAGAAATCTCCCACTTGCGTGTCTTCATGTTTCTTCATTAATGTATTTATTGATTAAAGATTCAATAACTTACAAAGCCTTGTACAAAATGTGTGTCAAATTATAACATTTGAGATAAAAAAAGAGGCATAACTGACTTAAAGGAGAACTAAAGCTTGAAGGACAAGGAAAGTCTAAAATAGAATAAGGCTGGAAATGCTGTATTTTGTATACTGCACCACAAGCCTAATCAAACAAATGATTTATGCTTTCAAATTTGGCCACAGGGGGCTGTCATCTTGTAACTTTGTTAAACATCTTTGCCTGACCCTGCATATGCTCAGTGTGGTCTGGGCTGCTTAGGGATCGTGATAAACAAAGCTGCTTCAGTTCTGCATGGCTGGCAAGTAAGGCGGGGGCTCCCCCTGCTGTTCATAAGTATGATTGTTTCCTTGCAGAGCAGTTAGGGACCATCTGACAATTCCTATCCACAGCAGTAAATGAAGGGAGAATGTCACTGCATACAGTCAGGTTTCTATAAAAACAGTACACCTTTTTTAATTAAAGTATATTGGAGATAGGTTTCTTTTTCATTAAAGAAAGTAAAAATGGGATTTTATTTTTTTGCCTTTCCTTGTCCTTTAACTAAAGAAGTAGCTAGAAATGTTTTGTGCTTGTGTACCAGCCCAAGGCAACCACAGCCCTTTAGCAGTAAAGATCTGAGTCTCCAAAGATGCCCCAGTAGCTCCCCATCTTCTTTTCTGCTGATTCACTGCACATGCTCTGTGCTCCTGTCACTTACTGAGCTTAGGGACCCACTCACAATATACAGTACACATAGAATAGAAATGTCACAATATAAGGCTGATTAGTAATTAATACAGATAATTACTACATGGCAGTACAGAAAACAGTGCAACTTGCATCAGAATTTAATAATCAGCCCTGTAGCATCAGCTTATATTACAGACCAATCTAATTTTCTGCTGGATAATTAGTGAAGACCCCTAAGCTTAGCTTCTCAACAGCTGCTCAGAGCCCACTGAGCATGTGAGTGTCACAGACACTTTGCAAGATGGTGACTCCCTGTGACAAGTTTGAAGTCCTGGATTATTGCTGCTATTGACAAGCTGAAACTTTAGGCTGGTGCAATAAGTTCAGTATATAAAATATAGGATGGAGTTTGTATTTTTTTGATTACTACTATTTTTTGAGATCAAAAACTTCCGATATTAACAGTGGATTGGTTCCCATAGATGTGAACATGAAAAGCTGCAAAAAAAAAAAAAAATCCCAAAACTGGATTTCATGCCATAACCCTAAGGATAGGGCCAGACGACAGAGAATCCGTTGCACCTGCCCCTTATTCTAAAGGCACAGGGCAGATTTTGGCACATATCGGCGCCACAATCATCAAATCTTGCTTGCACCCGAGCAGAAACAATGCTTCCAGGTGCAAGCAGACAAGGAGGGGAAGTGCAGCAGATTCTTTATAAAAAGAAAAGCTTATTTTTGAACATGTACACAGCAATGCTCTTGTGAGAGTTTTTATCTAAACAGCTGGCATCATTCATCAGCATCTCACTCTGAGTCACTCTATTAGCAACACTGGAATCAAAAAAAGACTGTTAGCACACTGGAATTAAAAAATTCTCTTAAAACCCTGGAATTAAAAAAAAAAAAAGTATATTAGCACATACATTTTAAATAAAAAGTCTGATATAGTGTAGTGTAAGGTAATACATGGATAGAAAATGTAAAATCAGCAATGTGCCACATTCCTTGGCTGCGGATTATATTATTGTTACAAACAAAATACTATTTGTTTGGCAAAAGGATATAAGTCTGATTCCATCCATCCAGGAGCACCAGCAAAACTGTCATTGATGGATTTCAGAAGGTCCTTGGTAGATCCAGGTCCTGTAAGGAATATATTTAGATTTAGTAAAGGGGATGCCATGTCAAAAAATAATATTGCAAATACCTCTTCTCCACCTTAACAGAACTATATTTGCAATATACTTTATTTAGAAATTCAGTGCGGTTTTGATAAAATAGGCAATCTTCTGCTGACTTTCAAAGATATGTGTGTTGTTGGATGATGTAATCCTTTCGTTGTTTAGTTTGGTTCAACTTCAGAGTTAGGCACCGTCAGGCCTAGTGACTTTCACAATACAGTATATAGTTAGGACTCTGGAGAACCAATTGCTGATTCAGTGATTCATTTATTCAAAACCAGTGCACGACACGTTGCGGGCCCAGTGGCCCTGCCTCAGGCCTGAGGAAGGGCCACTGGGCCCGAAACATGTTGTGCACTGGTTTTGAATAAATGAATCACTGAATCAGCAATTGGTTCTCCAGAGTCTTAACTATATATTCTGCTGACTTTCGTCTCCTCTCCCTCTCAAAGTTGTACACTGAAATCCTTTGACAGCTTTATGGCCAGACCTCCGGAGTAGTGCAAAATGATCAGATACTCTGCATTCCAAAGGGCAGGGAAGCTGTAATCTATGTTTATTTATCGTTGAGGTTAACTTCAGTGAGAAAGAATCCCCCTGCTGCTTACCTGCCCTACGGAATGCAGAGTATCTGATCGTTTTGCACTACTTCAGCCATGAAGCTGTCAAAGTATTTCAGTGTGCAACTCTGAGAGGGAGAGGAGACGAAAGTCAGCAGAAGATTACTTATTTTAAGAAAACAGTACTGAATTTCTCAATAAAGTATATTGCAAAGATGCTTGTTTTGTGGTAGAGAAGATGTATATGCAGTATTATTATGGACTTAACATCCCCAATAAGGCATTAACTTGGGCGGCCAAAATGGGCAAAGATTCCCAAATGAACCTGTGTATGAACAGAGTAAAGATATTCCATAAAGAAGGACAACTGGTTTTGTAAGAAAGGATTTGCACAATAAAAATATAAAATGGAATCTTACCTTTGTCAGTATCAATAGGCTGTAAGCAAATCACAAAACAATGAATTACTAGTCAGCCTAATAACAAATTAGACATAATTTAAGAGTTTCTTTCAGGTTTCTGTAGAAGAGACTCGGGGGGGGGGGGGGGGGGAAGGAATCAATTAGTGCTGGAGATGATCAGTTATATTTCAGTTGATATATAAACTATACACTAAATCAGCTACCAGCTCTCGCCTATTTGATATCATATGCTGGGGACAATACACACTGATCACACTACACCTTCAAAACATAAAATGTGTACTGTACCCGACATCTGCCATTGGAAGGGGGATGAAGATTTAAAACAAGCGCTATCAATTTCTGTTAATATTATACTTTTTTTGAAATATTATTATTTAGCGAGAGTTCAAATGTACTTGAACAGTAGTGATGCCAAATCCACTATTTTGGCATCGGGAGAGTCACAAATGTTTCACGCAAACGCAAATTAGGGCACAGAAAGGATAAAATTAAAACTTCGGTTGGGCCAGGCTGAATCCTAAACCAAATCCTATTGATCAATAAGGGAGAAGTCTTGGAATATGCAAGATATTCAAGAAGACCAATCATTGCGGTTTAGTCTAAAAGAAACTTGGCATTGCTGATCATCTTACCTCATCATCTTCATCATCATCAGCTTTGGGTTTCTCAAAGTAGCTGTGCTTCCTTTTCTCTTCTTCCCTTTCACGCTCTCGCTCTCTTTCTCTTGCTCTCTCTCTGTCTCTCTCCCGGTCTCTGTCATGATCTCTGTCCCGTTCACGCGGGCGGTCCCTTTCTCTATCCCGGTCCTTCTCTCTGTGCTTGTCACGCTCCTTTTCCCGTGGAGCTTTGGTTGCGCTCGGGACATAGTCTCCAATATCATCAAAAATACTTTTCAAGACAAGCAAGGAAGAAGGATGCAAAGTTAAAATGTTACACATCTACTGTGTCATAAAACAAGCAATATTGGTTATATGGACCATGAGGTACTTTATGGAGAAGTAAAGACAATAATGCATTGAAGGTGCAAGATGTTTTTTTACTTTGATAGGAAATTTATGCTGTGAGGTTTGGGGTTAAGATGAACCAGCAAGTGCATTTTTTTTTTTATTTTATTTGTAATATTAGTGTGTAGGCAGCCATCTCAGGTCATTTTGCCTGGTCATGTGCTTTCAGAAACAGTCAGCACTTTGGGATGGAAATGCTTTCTGGCAGGCTGTTGTTTCTCCTACTCAATGTGACTGAATGTGTCGCAGTGGGACCTGGATTTTACTATTGAGTGTTGTTCTTAGATCTACCAGGCAGCTGTTATCTGGTTACCTTCACATTCTTCTGTTGTTAGGCTGTTGGGGGGAAAAGGGGGTGATATCACTCCAACTTGAAGCACAGTAGTAAAGAGTGACTGAAGTTTATTAGCTCACAAGTCACATAACTGGGGGCACCTGGAAACTGACAATATGTCTAGCCCCATGTCAGATTTCAAAATGAAATATAAAAAACATCTGTTTGCTCTTCTGAGAAACTGATTTCAGTGCAGAATTCTGCTGGAGCAGCACTATTAACTGATGGTTTTAATAAAAAAAAAATGGTTTCCCATGACAGTATCTCTTTAAGAACAACAGGGAAACTAAAGCTACTACACGATTGTTCCTTGCCAGAGCACAGATAACCAGAAGGCCATTATGCAAGGGGATTATGCTTTGGTAATCTAATTATCTACCTAGCAATGACCGAACATGGAATAACTTCATTCACCTTGTTTGTCTGAAAAAATGTGTGTTTAGCTGTTGATAGAATGTAAGACAAGGCAACTGATTAACAGACCTGTCTTTGCTGGGGAACTAAAAAATTGTTCAAAAAGTAACAATCAGGAGTTAAGCCAATTCTGTTTTTAGTAGCAATTGACATATTTTACAAATAACTTTAAAAGCACTGACAATTTAATACTGTAGAATACCCCCATTTTACGTTTATCAGGGGACCAGGAAAAATGTAAGATGTAAAAAAATATAAAAGATGTGAAATCCAGGAAAATGTGTTAAAGTTACTTTTTCTTCAAGTACTGAAAGTATTTAAGCACAGGAGTCCATTTTATTTTGAGATACACTATTTACTGTGTTAATAACAAGGGTTAAGCAATATTACTATAGTCACATACACAAGCTAAAGCAATAAGTGATTGGTGCAGGACTGTATAAGGGGCAGACTAATTGCAATTCACCATACAGGCAAAACCATGGCAAATTATACATCAGGTTAGTATTTTAAACCTCTTATTTCACAAATAATAACATTCAGAGGGGAAAAAAGCAGTTTTTGGGTACATCAAAACAAAATTTTGATCTAAAATCTGGGAAAACATTACTTAAAATCAGGGAAATGCACCCATAGAAATGCATTATAAATTGGCGGGACCACAGGGTACTTAAAATTAAGGTTTCGCTGTAAATGTATATTGGAGTTACTTAGAATTAGGTTTACTTTTATTAGGCAAATTTTTATTTTGGGGTTGACTTGCGCTGTAAGTCACCAAAGTTAAACAAAAGGCACAGTGTAATCTAATTTACTTTCATGCCTGTTTATAGACTAAATTACTGAAGCCTTTAGTTGGCTTTGTTGTGCTTTAGGGCAATTTTCATAATTTAAAGTTAAGCACTGCTCCAACAAGAAAAATAAAAAAAAACGATATATATATATGTATATGTATATGTATATGTATATATATATATATATATATATATATATATATATCTCTATATATATATATATATATATATATATATATATATATATATATATATATATATATATATATATATATATATATATATATATATATATATATATATATATATATATATATATATATATATATATATCTATATCTATATCTATCTTGATTGAGTAGGGAAACATATGCAACCGAGAATAAATCTTACCTCAGGTCAGCTTCTGGAGGTTTCTTTTCATCTAGACGTCCTATAACAGGAGCAAATTACATACAATGAGACATGAAAATGCCTTCCCCAAACACAGGAAACATGGAAACATTTTATTTGGTAGTTATTCACATTAACCTGGTATAGTGCAGGATTAAGGCAGGCCTAATTTATCAAAAACAGGACTGGTGACTAAACACGAAAAATTATTAACTCAACTGTGGGCTGGGGGCTACTACATTACTGCAAACACAATCCTTATACATTTCACTTTTTCTGCTGCTGACATAATCCATAATGCTCTAAAGCAGTGCTACCCAACTTCTGTGGTGGAAGGACGATAATGGAAGCCAGTGTTGGCCACTCCCTGTTTTGAACCACACCCATGTTACCACAAAAAATGTTAAGACCAAATCTACATTAATGGTGGCAGCACAAGTAAAACAAATGGTTGGTGCTCGCTCTCATAATTCATATGCGGAAAAAGTCATATTAAAAAATACCCTTAAATCCATATGTCCCCCCCCCGCCCAGTGGATAGCACAACAACACCCAGAACATTAGTATACACCTCAGGTACCCCCTAACAACATATCTAAAGTGTGAACAATACAGGGGAGATTACAGGTGGGAACAACGCAGGGGGATTACAGGTGGGAACAACGCAGGGGGATTACAGGTGGGAACAATGCAGGGGGATTACAGGTGGGAACAATGCAGGGGGATTACAGGTGGGAACAACACAGGGGGATTACAGGTGGGAACAACGCAGGGGGATTACAGGTGCGAACGACGCAGGGGGATTACAGGTGTGAACAATGCATGGAGAATCACAGGTGTAAAAAACACAGGAGGAGTACAGGTGTGAACAACGCAGGGGGATTACAGGTGGGAACAACGCAGGGGGATTACAGGTGGGAACAACGCAGGGGGATTACAGGTGGGAACAACGCAGGGGGATTACAGGTGGGAACAACGCAGGGGGATTACAGGTGGGAACAACGCAGGGGGATTACAGGTGGGAACAACACAGGGGGATTACAGGTGCGAACGACGCAGGAGGATTACAGGTGTGAACAATGCAAGGAGAATCACAGGTGTAAAAAACGCAGGAGGAGTACAGGTGTGAACAATACAGGGGTGGTTACAGGTGTAAACAACGCAGGCGGATTATAATCTGAATTTGACTGCAGGTGATTAATTTTAACAATGCAGGGGCCAGTTAATCTCCGTTCTGATATCTTTTAAATTTACACAATGTAATCAGTCCCAGCATTCAGACTGTGGGGGCAGTTTGACAGCCCTGCTCTAAAGGAACATTAATTGCAGTATCTATGCAATTTCCACTTTCAAAATATATTTGAACATATTTTTATGTTAATGTAAATTAACACTCGCATGTATTGTTTCTCTCTGCCAGGATGTTTACATTTTTCCTCATCCAGTCATTTACTCATTCATTTACTCGTTCTCTTTGCAAAACATCCAAATAGTAAATAAATAGCTGTGCCTTTTTAAACCCATTTTACATTGCCCATTCATTACACAGGTCACTATCTAAATTAGAATTGGAGAGCTCGGCCCTTTACCTTTGTCTTTCTTCTTCAGCTTTTTGTTTCTAGTTCCTTGCCTTAGGTAGGACAGAATCTGAGTAAGCTTGCTGATAACGATATCATTGGTGGTGAGCGTTGTTTGAGCCTGTAAATTGAGTATTCACAAGATCAGTATTGTAGCCATGTAACATGCAGAAGAATCTCAATCACCGTCATTTACTTCCATGAAATAGCGATCTTTTGGAAAAAATTTCAAGGCAATTTTCAACTCAATGCACATCAGCAGATTTGTTAGCATTTTGTAGCATCTACTCTATGCTAAATTGAAATGGGACAACATGTTTAATGTTTGCCAATCAATTTATAATTTGGCAAAAATTCCAAGTTATTAAAGTAGCCGCTATAAAGTCCGATTATAAGATGTGATATAAAGATTACATATAAATCAAAAGCTTAAAGAATGATTAGTCCATTATTGTATATAACAATAATCCTTAAAACATGATTTTCTTTCTCTCTCTCTCCATCATCTAGCAGTTCATTAAAATAAAAAAAGTAAATATTACCTCCATTGTGGGACAGTCAGCTTTGCTACGTATCAGTGTTGTTGGGATATCTGTGTCTGCATACTCATCATCTAAATCCACAATATATGCCATTCGGCCAGGCAGGAACAGCTCATTCCTTTCATATGCTTTTGGTTTAAACAGCATGCGGTAGACATTGCGACCTAAGAAGAAAATGTTCACCATATGAGGTTCTGATTCACATTATGTGCAAGGACTGCATCAGATTTTTATAGTCAGCCCTATAGAATCAGCTTCTGACAGTCAGACTTCATTTACTGCTTGAAAAGCTAAATCTGAAACAGCCAATATTGGTCTGCATAAGGTCAGATTGATCCTGAAGGGATACCATCATGGGAAAACATGTTTTTTTCAAAACGCATCAGTTAATAGTGCTGTTCCAGCAGACTTCTACACTGAAATCTGTTTTTCAAGAAAGCAAACACATTTTTTCATATTTCATTTTGAAATCTGACATGGGCTAGACATATCAGTTTCCCAGGTTTCCCCAGTTATGTGACTTGTGCTTTGATTAACTTCAGTCACTCTTTACTGCTGTGCTGCAAGTTGGAGTGATATCAGCCTCCTCCCTTCCCCCAGCAGTCCATCAGCAGAACAATTGGAAGGTAACCAGATAACAACCTCCTGGTATATATAAGAACAGCACTCTATAGTAAAAAGTACACAAAACAAATCATGACAGAATCCCTTTAAAGGGGTTGTTCATCTTCCAAACTCTTTTTTAGATTGTTCCCCAGAAATAAAGACTTTTTTCACTTATTTTCCATTTTTTACTGTTTTTCCAAAATCTAAGTTTAAAGTTGAATGTTCCTGTCCCAGGTGTTTCAGTCTGGCAGCTCAGTAATTCAGGCGCAGACTCTAAACTGTTAGAATTTTGCAACATTTAGTAGTTTCTCAGCAGCATCTCTGGAATATTAGCAACTATTGTATCAATTATCAGCTGCCTGTAATGAAACCCATAGACTCTGCTCAGCAGGGACAAAGACAAGATATGTATCAACTAAATGTATCCATTTAGAACAATTTACAGGGTCAGCGACCCCCCCTCCCAGAGCTGCATCTGTAGGTGAAAAATTACACTTTACACTTCAATATTAGAAAACAGTCACACAATAGCAAGTCATTGGAAAAAGTCGTTATTTCTGGTGATCTATCTGAAAACAACCACTTTAAATGGAGATGTATATTTATTTTGGAAACAAACTTATTACTTTAAAGGTCCATGACCACAAGCTTGAGCCATTGATACTGCTTAACAAACTGCTTTCTCTGGCACATAATCTACAAAGTGATATTTCCCTTTAATGCACAGAACCACTGTGTATGGAAAAGTATACTTATATGGGTTTGGAAAGTAAGGAGACATGTTTTGGCAACCCATCAGATTAAATATATAAATATATATATATATATAAAAACATACATAACAGCATGCAACATGATTTTTAGTTTAACAAATATACACACCAAGGCGAGTCTTAAATTCTATTTTGTTTTCTGGGTCCTCATCTTTCCTTTATGGTGGAAAAAAAAAAAGTAAACAACATTTATTTGTAAATGGAAGTAAACCCTCTCTTTTTACCCATTCTCCCTCAACACTGAAGAAATAAATGAATACAAAAGTGGCAGATCTACCACACAAAACAATTTATATGCTAAAGATATTTTTACCCTTTAAAGCAAACTGTATTCTTATTTTAATAGATTTATCAGCTGACTTATCATTTAAGACAAATGACACGTATAATAGAACACTTAATAATTTAATCTAAGGTTTAATTTTGCAATTGACATTGTGTTTTTTAGTTTTTATAAAATCTATTAAGTGCTTTATTATCAGCCGATATAATGATTTTACAGAACCGTCTGCTGGTAAGTTGTTCTGACTTTACAGTTTAGGAAAATATGTTCAGAAGGAAAAGAGAATAGTTCGGAGGTTATTATTCATTATGCTAATGAAATACATGAGAAAGGTCATCTGAGGATTTTGATCTGATGTTGCTCTGCTCAGTAAAGAGCAGAACCGTTTACTTCTGAAAAGATTCTCCACTGTACAGTAGGAACAGTTGTTACAAAATTCATTACATTAAGCTTTTATAAATAGCTTAAAAACTTTGAAAGGAAAACAAATGAATGTCTACTGCAAAAGTGTTTTATAACTGCACCCTGAATAATTTTATACAGTATTTTATTTTAGCCTTTTGCCTATATCGAATAGTTAGCCAACACATTGCATTTTATACAATCTTTTTTACATTTTTCTGCTTAATGTGTTCTTAAAAACTCTGCAATAATCGATTCACAGTTAAAAATGTGCCCTTGAAGACAAACTCCACCACTGACCAGTGGGTGGTAGCAAGATGACAAGCAAAACATAGCACAAGGGAGCTGGACATGTATATGCAATGCAGTCCATCTTGTATACAGTCATATGAAAAAGTTTGTGAACCCCCTCTGAGCTTGCATAATAATTTCCTGCAATTTCAACAAAAAAGATGTATTTCATTATGGTATGTCTCTCATTTCCCAGGAACATCTGAGTACTGGGTTGTTTTCTGAACAAAGATTTTTAGTGAAGCAGTATTCAGTTGTATGAAATTAAATCAAATATGAAAAAAATGGCTATGTAAAAATGTGGGTACCCTTGTACCCTTTTTGTAGTTTTCCCTAAACCATGATACTGAACAATCTTTGTTTTAAGATCTTTTGAGAGTTGTTTTTAGGATCCCATGCTGTCACTCTTCAGAGGAGAGTCAAGCAGAAGAACAACTTGCAATTTTGCTAATTTGAATGCATGCAATGGCTCAATACTGATTACTGGCAACACCAAATTGGTTGGATTAGCTCGTTAAACTTTGAACTTCATAGACTGGTGTGTCCAATCATGAGAAAATGTATTTAAGGTGGCCAATTGCAAGTCGTGCTTCTGTTTGACTCTCCTCTGAAGAGTGACAGCATGGGATCCTAAAAACCACTCTCAAAAGATCTGAAAACAAAGATTGTTCAGTATCATGGTTAGGGAAAGGCTACAACAAGCTATCTCAGAGGTTTAAACTGTCAGTTTCAACTGTAAGGAATGTAATCAAGAAATGGAAGGCCATAGGCACAGTTGCTGTAAAACCCAGGTCTGACAGGCTAAGAAAAATACAGGAGCGGTATATACGGAGGATTGTGAAAATGGTTACAGACAACCCAAAGATCACCTCCAAACACCTGCAAGAACATCTTGCTGCAGATGGTGTATCTGTACATTGTTGTACATTTCAGAGCATATTGCACAAAGAACATCTGTATGGCAGGGTGATGAGAAAGAAGCCCTTTCTGCACTCACACCACAAACATAGTCACTTGTATGCAAAAGCTCATTTAGACAAGCCACAGTCATTTTGGAACAAATTTTTTGGACTAATGAGACAAAAATGTAGTTATTTGGTCATAACAAAAAGCGCTTTGCATGGCAGAAGAAGAACACCGCATTGCAAGAAAAACACATGCTCCCTACTGTCAAATTTGGTGGAGGCTCCATCATGCTGTGGGGCTGTGAGGCTAGTTCACGGACTGGGGCCCTTGTTAAAGTCAAGGGTCGGATGAATTCAACCCAATATTAACAAATTCTTCAGGATAATGTTCAAGCATCAGTCACAAAGTTGAAGTTACGCAGGGGTTGGATTTTCCAACAAGACAATGAACCTAAACACAGGTCGAAATCTACAAAAGGTATTTATGCAGAGGGAGAAGTACAATATTCTGGAATGGCCGTCACAGTCCCCCGACTTGAATATCATCGAAAATTCATGGGATGATTTAAAGCAGGCTGTCCATGCTCGGCAGCCATCAAATTGAACTGAACTGGAGAGATTTTGTATGGACGAATGGTCAAAAATACCCACATCCAGACACTCATCAAAGGCTATAGGAGGCTTCACACTTGCAAAAGTAGGCTCAACTATTGGTGCAATATCTCAGTTGGGATGCCCAAATTTATGTGTATTTTTGTTATGATGCCTATTATCTGTAAATCCAATAAACTTTATGTCACTGCTGAAATACTACTGTTTCCATAAGGCATGTTCTATATTAAAAAGAAAGTTGCTACTTAGAAAGCTCAGACAATGATAAACAAAACACTTAAGAGTGGTTCCCAAACTTTTTCAAATGACTTTTGGAATCGTGGAGTCAATTTCCCAACTAATAAAAATGCTCCACACACAAGAGATACCAGCAGTTCTTATTTACCCATGGCTTTCCTAAAAAGGCCTACACATTTGTTACAAGTCCACCAAAATAAATTAATTTATGATGCTTAATAGCAAACAGTTGGACTAATTCCTCTTACTTTGTTTCCTTTTGGGGTTTCTCCATAATGTCCTCTTCTTCTTTTTCTTTGTTGGAAATCTCAGCACGGACCTAGGAACAGAAAGGATACAACAGTGGGATGGCTTATAAAATCCACATTTCTGCCTATAACTTTTTTTTTACAATTAACAATTACACTTTTTGCAAAGTTTTTCATGTGAGAACGCTGGTCACACATACTAGTTGCCTGATTTTGCTGTACCCTACCTCCAGGCACGCCTCTAGTTCAAAGACAAAACAGAATCTTTGGGAGCAGAGAAGGAGTGTACTTCCCTAGTCTGACCAACACCCAACCCCAACTCATAATGGTCACCCAAATTTCAACCCAAACCCAGCTAATCAGCGGTAAACCCAAGGGTACCCTGCAGGTTTAAGGGCAAACCACATATCCCATATATAAAATAGTGCCTTGAGTTAGCAGAAATAAATGTGCTTATTAAACCAGTTTCAAGAGAAGCAGAATTTACCTACTAAAGATTATTAAAGCAACAAATGTCTTGTTTTTTTATTACTGGGTAAAACCAGAGTTTATCCCTATGTTTGAGGGAAATCACATTCCACCATTATTCCTTGACAAAATTTCGACTAGTGGGCAACATTTATTTTAAGTCTGTGGATAAAGTCACCTTATGAAGCACATTTGAATAGGTGGCATATGTGGATTTAGTTAACATTTAAAGGAAAATATTGTTCATGTAAGCTAACAGCAGCAATACTGGGTGTTTTTGTTGAATGACTAATATGCAGGATACAGTGCTTTATATATCAACCAGTAAACCCCCGATTCTCTAAAGAATCGTTAATGAAAGAATGGTAACAACAGTGAGGCAGCAAAATGCGATGGGTGCTGATTCACTCGGCATCCCCAGGCAGCAACTGGCGACGCTAATTTGTGGGGATGTAGAGTGAATCTGTGCCTATTGCTTGTTATTACCTATCTGCTATTAGAATTCTTAAATTTTGAGTTTATTGGTAGTAAAATGTTACTGAAAAATTTCTTTATAAACAACATTTTTTGTGAAAATGTTCTCCTGTCCTTGAATGAGTTCTCCCTGGTGAGCTGTACTTAAAATCTTGACTTTAACATCAGATGAACGCTGCACTCTTGAAAATGCAACATAAAGTTGACCATGACCAAACACAGGCTCAGATAGGTAAATGCCGACTTTATCCAATGTTTGTCCTTGTGATTTGTTGATTGTCATGGCAAATGCAGCCTTAATGGGGAATTGTCGTCGTTTAAGTTTAAAAGGTAATTCCTGGTCAGAACTGGTAAGGTCAATTCTGGGAATCAAAATGGTATCACCGCTATGGGATCCTGTAAGCACTTCTGCCTTGATAACATTTTGTCTCATGCTCTTCACAACCAACCGTGTACCGTTACATAAACCTTGCTTAGTGTTAGGGTAGGGGCACACGGCGCGATTTCGCCGCGATTCTGCGCTGGGCGAGTTGTCGCTGCGTTTTTTAAGCCGAAATAGCTTTGCTAACTTTGGCGCTGGCGTCAATGCAAATCGCGGCGAAATCGCTGCGCTAATTCACACGCGGCGATTCTTTTTCTACTGTCGCCCGGAAACGCTCAGCGAGGCAACTTCGGACGACAATAGAAAACGAATCGCCGCGTGTGAATTAGCGCAGCGATTTCGCCGCGATTTGCATTGACGCCAGCGCCAAAGTTAGCAAAGCTATTTCGGCTTAAAAAACGCAGCGACAACTCGCTTAGCGCAGAATCGCGGCGAAATCGCGCCGTGTGCCCCTACCCTTAAGGTTTCTTAACAGCATGACTATTGTTCCTACTTTGAGTATAAGATTGTGTTGTGGTAATCCAGCATTGTTGATAGTGTTTAAATATTCTAATGGGAAGTTAAGTTTCTCACTTTCGTCTTCAGAATCAATACAGTCAGTACTCAGAAAGACACAGCTTTGTCCAGGAAGTAATGCAATCACTTGGTTGTTTATCATGTCAACATCAATATTTTTTGGAGATAATATAGCCCGTTTTGCTAAAAATGGCCACCCACGCAGGTACGCAACCGGTTCCCCTCCTAGAGTGACGCTAGCGCCGCCATTAGACAAACTTGCAAAGGAGTAGCAAGATGGCCGACGCTTATACAGACTTTAGTGGGCGGATGACAAACTCGCAGAGGAGTAGCAAGATGGCCGACGCTTATACAGACTTTAGTGGGCGGATTTGGCAGTGGGCGGATGACAAAGTCGCAGAGGAGTAGCAAGATGGCCGACGCTTATACAGACTTTCGTGCAGGTACGCAACCGGTTCCCCTCCTAGAGTGACGCTAGCGCCGCCATTAGACAAACTTGCAAAGGAGTAGCAAGATGGCCGATGCTTATACAGACTTTAGTGGGCGGATGACAAACTCGCAGAGGAGTAGCAAGATGGCCGACGCTTATACAGACTTTAGTGGGCGGATTTGGCAGTGGGCGGATGACAAAGTCGCAGAGGAGTAGCAAGATGGCCGACGCTTATACAGACTTTCGTGCAGGTACGCAACCGGTTCCCCTAGTGTGACGGTGAGCGCATCTGCCTCCCTAGATCCTAACCTTCCAGCGGTCGCCGCCTGAGTGAGCAGGAAAGAAGAGGCGGCGGGAGGCAGAAGGAGACGGTGAGCGCATCTGCCTCCCTAGATCCTAACCTTCCAGCGCATCTGCCTCCCCGATCCTAACCTGTTCTGATCCTAACCTTCCAGCACATCTGCTAATCGAAGGCCGCATCTATGTCTTTCGGCTGAAGTTGCGCGCGCATCTCATAGATCCTAACCGAAGTTGCGTGCGCATCTGCCTCCCCTCCACTCGGGACATAGATAGGCCTTCGGTTAGTATATAGGATTATAGCATTGATAGTATGTACCACGTATGATCATATTGTAGCCTAAATGGGCATTCCATATGCAGCATAGTGACTGGAATTATATCACGAGTTATAATGAAAAGGAAAGCTAAAAACCAACTACTCCATGTGCAAATGAACCACAAGTACCTAGCCAATACAGTATCATCAATTTCCTTGCACTTGGAAGCCCCAGGCCAACTCGAGAAACATTGCATTGCTGTAAAGAAGCATTCTAATTGTGTCTCCAACTCAAAATAAAAGTAAAAGTACTTCAAACTGGGAACTGTTATCACTATCCAGAACACTCCATTTACTATAAGCGCCAGGTTTAAAATTCAATACAATTATAAAGTAGCCAATTCTTTGGTGAATGAGTCAGTATTTGGCGAAATCCTAGTCTTTTATTTGAAGCATTATAGCACTGCCACACTTCTACCAGTTAAGTATGTGTCGTAGAGGCTAATCTTATACAAGCAACCCTTTAAGGGCATATATTCCTTTTGTCTGGATGTCACTCTCTTTCTGATTAATGTATGGACACAATTATTTCCTTAAAATGTAAAAATTAAAAAACACGAAGAACAAAATTTCTTTTAAGACTATGGTGCTTTCTTCTCATTGCAAATGGAACAACGAGTCAAACAACCTGTGTAAGCAACTTACTCACCTTCTGCAGCAAAGCAAAATCCAGACCTTTCACCAAGTGAGTGTGCTCCATGTCACCACCCAAGAACTTGGACTCCTGGATCAACTGGCGCCTTTTCTCTGCTGCAGATTTGTCACTGTAAAATTGATAATTAAAATCGAAAATGAAGACTGCACATAAAGGCTCTGTTCAAAGTAAGGATGCACTGAATCAACTATTTTGGATTCAGCCGAACCCCTGAATCCTTCAAGAAAGATTCAGCTGAAAACCGAACCAAATACTACTTCGCATATGCAAATTAGGGATGGGAAGGTGAAAAACTTTTTTACTTCCTTGTTTTGTGACAAAAAGACACAAGATTTCCCTCCCTGCCCTGATTTGCATATGTAAATTAGGATTTGGATTCGGCCGAAATCTGCCCGAATCCCGAACTGAATCCTGGATTCAGTGCATCCCTAGTTCAAAAGCTCTGCTAAACAAAATGATGGCTCTATTATTAAAATGTCTTCTGGCAAAAAACAAAACAACTTACTGGTCAGTAACTCATATTTACGTTAATTGTGACCTGTCAACCAGGCACAAAAAGCTGTATAATAAAAATCCTTTTTCAAATTAAACATGAAATCCAATTTCTATTTTTTATTAAAGCATTCATAGCTGTTGTAAGCTCATTTAAACATCTCAGCTGTCAATCAAATATTGTTTGCCCATCCTCTATGCCCTGGGCATAGAGGTGGGGCAGACAATTACTTTCACTTTCCATTCAGCACTTCCTAGATGTCACTGCTCTCACATTCCTCCGTTCCGTTTAATTGTTTCGCCAGGGCATGGGGTTGTACATTGGGTCCCCCAATTTGGTGCACAAACAATGTCCACAAAATGGCTCCTGCCTGCTTGCTGTAATTATGAATTCCCAGACTGAAGGAAACAAGATTCAAATAATTTATATAGTGTAATGAAAGTTCATTTTGCTTGATTGATCTGATAAAATAGGATTATTAATATTTTTTTTGGGTGACGGGCCCCCTCCCCAAGCAAAAAGTCGAAAATAGGGAAAATGAAATGATTATAGAAATGTTGCTCTGGTTTCTTCCCTGCAGCACACTCCTCTGTTATATTTCTGCCCAGCCAAAAAAAAAAAAAACCTTCATACAGCGGAAAAGTTGCAGAAAATAAACTCAGTAACTGTCGGTACATTCTCACAGAATAAGAGTTTTGCAATGGAAATAGGACACCTATAGCAATAGGAAAAAAGTTACAAAGAAGGGAGGATCCCTGAACTATTACTTAAAACGTCTTACTGCATTGTATAATTCAGTGTGAAGCTAGAAGTAAATGAGAGCCACAGATAGAGGTATCTGGGTACATCTCCTCAGAATGGAAAATACCAAAAAAAGAAACTTCTTCCTTGGAGCAGTCTTTTCATAGAAAACTGGTTTCGTGAAGAGACAATTAAAAACTAGTGTAAAAACTGAATTAAGAGGAGGTGGGATAAATCCAGAAGCACAGATTTTTAATTCTTTATTTATTTATTTGTTTAGCTACAGGACTTACTAGGATAAGACAACTCATACTGTAGTTAGCACTTCAAACTTAATTAAAGCTGTATTTTTCCTACTTTGTTAGAGACTTACGCTTCAGCTGTTGGTCCCACAGCCCTGTAATTGGCTGTAGTGCTGATAAGCTCGGTTTCTTCGTAATCTTTGTTAACACCATCTCGTCGTTCCCTGGCTCTGTCTCTGTATTTTTCTGCTAGTTCTTTCTCCCGCTCTATCTCCTGTTGTCGCAGCTTAGCATAGTAGCTGGCAAAAGTAAAACAAAAGGACTGTAATGCAAATAATGTATTGGTTAACAGTTTATTTTACCATAATCACATCTATGTGTTTTGATTCACAGAGGATCGTCATCAGTATCCAATGACTAAGAGTGATGAGTGCCGATGTGACTGCATGGGATCAGTTATCCAGAAACTGGTAATCTAGAAAACTCCGAACTACGGAAAGGCCCTCTACCATTGACTCCATTATAATCAAATAATCCAAATTTTTACAAATAATTTACTTTTTCTCAATAATAATAATAATAATAATAATAATAATAATAATAAAACAGTCGCTTGTACTTGATCCCAAATAAGATTTAATAAATCCTTAGAGAAAGAGCCCTTATCCGGAAATTCCTAAGTCCCGAGCATTCTGGATAACAGTTCCCATGTATGTGTATTATTTTACCTCTTTTTCTTTCTTCTTCGAGCAGCTGGATCTTCATCCTCATTATATTCACGTGGCATTCTTTAAAAAATAGATAAAAAATACAGATCAGAAAAGCAGACTCATCTCCCAAAATAAATGCACTCGCAGAATGTCAGAAGACAACAAAAACATACAATATGTACATTTTATTACTGAATTTCGATAATTCTATGTCCTACTTTGGGAAAAAAGGTTTTACTATTTAGAAGAGAATATACAAATAATATATATTTCTCTTGATAGAGCATCAGTACATACATATAAAGAGACACTACGCAGTCTATGGGACAGGTCAGTGATACAAATCCTACAATAGAAATGCCCTTAATAGAACACAGTCCAATCTCCATCAGGTAAGATCTGCACTCGCAGGTCTTAGAAAACTTTAAAAATGTATTGTTTAATATATATAATGGAGATACGTACTCATGATGGCGGGATTTAGTAGGCGGAGCTGAAGAAGGAGTTGAACGTGGAGTCATAAGCAGTTTTCGGAAGTCATCGTTCGTCAGTTTCGATCTAACAAAAAATTATAAAAGGTCAATATTGTAAGTTATGCAACCATCTTTAGCAGGTCTATCTATAGGGATGCGGGCAAGTGGGATCTAATTAAAAGAGGTTAATGGCCACAACTGCAACCAGAGGATCTAAAGACTTCATATCCACATTCTGCTAAAACCTAACATTTGTTAACAGAGAGAGAGAAAGAAAAAAAGGACTATATGGCCCATATATTAATTCCACTGACACTAGTGCAAGAGCATTAAAGGGTACAAAATCTGGACCCTTAGAGCACTTGGCATTTTTGTGCTCTACTGAATGTGTCATTTGGAATGCAGTTAGTAAGTGCATGGCTCTGCTGCATCTTGTGCCTGCTGGCGCAATTTAATTTGCACATCAGAAGGACACGCAAATTGGGGGTTGAGATGCCACCCTACATTCAGATGTAAAAGTTAGGAGCAGAATAGGGGATGTAAATGTTCCACCAACCATATGTCCATTTACATAATGTGCTATTAACAAATATTAGTGCTAGACATACAGGAGATCTAAAACCTATTGGGGTTCCTTTTGGCAAAGAATACAGTTCAAAAGTACAATGTGCAAAAATGAGGGACAAGGTGCAAAGAGTAAAAAAATAAATCATACTTTGAGTCAATTGTTTTTCACCCTGTCCATGAATGATAAATGAGGGCCTCATTCGTAAATACAGTAAATAAACATTCATAAGATCTTCATCATAAAGCCACCCTTAAATCAAACTTGCATAATGATAAATCAAGATTAAATGAAGTGATAACGTTCCTTTTTATTTAGCAGTCTTATGGTGGCCATAGACATAACAAGAACGATAGTTCTGTTTCAATGCACACGTGTAGAGCTGAATCGTCAGATATACAGGGAGAAACAATAGAATTGTACCTGTATCTGACGATTCAGCACTAACAATGGCCGATGTTTGGGTGCCTCCAAAAGAACCAATCAAAATTTTCCGTCCAGTCCAATCGACGAGCCGACCGATATCCAAGTCTTACGTCGATATCGGTCGCCTGGTTTCCCACCATACACGGACCGAATATCATACGAAAATTTGTTTCATACAATATCTGTGTGTCTATGGCCACCTTCACTCCATCAAATAATATCATATAAAAGTTGACATTTAATTTAACTTACTGCTGATACGAACGAATGTCCTCCACTTCGTGGCCTTCAGGGGCCAGGGGGTTAGAAAACATATCACCTATAAATAGGAAATAAAAATTCATATAAATGCTAGAAGTAATTATGTATCTAGAAGTTATTTTTTTTTTTAAAGATTATCGTTATTGATTTTATGAACATAACATAAAGTAGGAGAGAAGGAAAGAGAAGTAAGAAGAGGGAGATAGATAGGAGGGTGGGCATTGCAATAGATTGTATCTTACAGTACAAAACCAGGTTAGCAGCTGTCTTAGATCTAAAAGATATTTAATCAATCATCTAGTATTCGCTTGAAAAAGAGCCCACTGTAGAAACATGTAGTGAGAATAATGTAATTTTGCAGCTAAAGTCTGTGTTTGCGTACAATATATGACTTGTTCTGGTACAGAAACAGTGGTAACGGAACATCTAGTTATAGCCAGGGATGCGCCGAATCCACTATTTTGGATTTGGCCAAAACCCCAAATCCTTCGCAAAAGATTCAGCCGAATACCGAACTGAATCTTAAATTACATATGCAAGTTAGGGGCGGGAAGGGGAAAACATTTATTACTTCCTTGTTTTGTAACAAAAAGTCACACGATTCCCCTCTCTGCCCCTAATTTGAATATGCAAATTAGGACTCGGATTCGTTTCGGCCAGGCAGTAGGATTCGGCCAAATCCTGCAAAAAAGGTTGAATCCTGAACCTAACCTTGGATTCGATGCATCCCTAGCCACATTTTTTAATAATACTCTGAAAAGCAGCATTTTTTTTTTTAAAGGAGACATATTGTGTAAAAAATAAGAATGTACCAGTGCGTTATACTCATTTAGTCATAGAAGAAAAGTCGCGTTTCAGGCTGATTTATTGAATATTTCTGCAAAAATCTTAATAATCCCTCCCTTCTTTTCCACTTCCTGCTCCCTGGATTCCCAGGTTTTGCAGGGGAGCTGGCGGCTCTAATCTCACTGCGCTGTAGGACAGGAACCAATCAGCAGCTTTTTTTTTTTTTTTAAAGGAGACATATTGTGTAAAAAATAAGAATGTACCAGTGTGTAATACTCATTTAGTCATAGAAGAAAAGCAGTGTTTCAGGCTGATTTATTGTATATTTCTGCAAAAATCCTAATAATCCCTCCCTTCTCCCTGAATTCCCAGGTTTTGCGCTGTAGGACAGGAACCAATCAGTAGCTAGCAGGACCTGATAGGGAACTGAAGCCTGTCTGTGTTTGCCTGACTGCAGGGCTGTGATTGGTTGTCCCCTCCTACTGTGCTTCTGGAAGGGACCATTAGGACAGATCTATAGGGAGCTCCAATAAAAAGGGCTATTTTTTCAAGACAACATATATTTTTAGCACCATGTAAAAGCAACACCATCTATTACTTATAACTGCCTACAAAATCAGGGTTTTTTTCCATTTATCCTATATGTCTCCTTTAAAAAAAAAGCACAGAAAGCTCTGAGAAATGCACTGCAGCAAAGCTGTAGGGAACAGTTTCATTTTGGAGTATGAGAAGTGCTCCTGTATTATATTGATTGTTACTGAACTGCTCTGAATCGCTATCTCCACTCCCCCACCAACATGGAGGCTCTCTCACGCCATTTGCTGGCAGTGCTGGTTATGGCCTACACCGTTCCGTGACTCCACTATCAGAATACTGCGCGTGCAAAATATATATGTTTTCTAAAGGCCCAGACAAGCTTTTAGTATACTTATTATTTCATACTCACTTTCACGCTCCGACATCTTTGCAACCACAGAAAGCACCAGCCGGAAACCGGAACTAATTTGCGTTTTACCCAAAATCCTCAGGAAGCAGCAAAACAAACCTAACGAGTCCCCTAATTGGATAATGGAGAGCATGCGCATTCAACCATCTCCGTATTTTACGGTCCGGTTCGATTGGTTCAGTCAGCGCCTTCCGAGGGCGCTTATTGGTCTGTGCGTTTCTCTTATTTGATTGGACGGCAGGTTGGCGTATCTTCAGGCAAAGATGGCAGCCGCAGTAGTAAGGAGTGTTGGGTCAAAACTAAGCAGAAATTTGAGAGAAATCAGGATCCATCTGTGCCAGAAGTCGACCGGCAGTCAGGGAGTCAGGTAGGAAAAGGAAATACAGCATGTGGCGACTCGACGTGCGAGTGATGCTGGATTAAGACGTCATTAGCATTACTGGGTCACCTTCCCTGCAATGTCACGACAATACTGATTTACCCATCGCCGAAATATAGTCTGATCCCATATTTACTTTGGCTGTGATAGGGGAGATCCACAGTCAGGGGCATCTGCTAAATTTCACCTGCTGATAGGGACTTCACAATCTTAATGGTGGCAGATGAAGTTAAAGGGGAACTATAACAATGGACACATAGGGGCAGATTTACTAAGGGTCGAAGTGAATTCGAGGGAATTTTCGAAGTAAAAAAATTCAAAGTCATTTTTTGGATACTTGGACCATCGAATAGGATACTACGACTTCGAATTGACTTAGATTCAAAGTAAAAATCGTTCAAATATTCGACCATTCGATAAGCGAAGTACTGTCTCTTTAAAAAAACCTTCAACTTCTATATTTCGCCAAATTAAACCTGCCGAAGTGCTATGTTAGCCTATGGGGACCTTCTACAACATCTTTCTAAGTCTTTACACATCGAATGTAAATCCTTCGATCGATCGCTAAACTCATTCGAATCGTTCGAACGATTTTTATTCGACCACAGGATTACCAAATTTGTTGAAAAAATGTCGAATTCGAATTCTAAGTTTTTTTAATTCGATGGTCGAATTTCGAAGTTTTTTGTACTTCGAAATTCGACCCTTGATAAATCTGCCCCATAGGTTTTCTTTTCCACTTCAGGTCCCCTTTGAAGGCTTATATCAAATTTACAAACATATTTTGTATTAAAGGGGACCCATAACCCAATAAAAATATTCCAAATCCTATTTTATCCCAATTAGTCAAGCAAAAATAACTTTAATTACACTGTATAAATTATTTGAATCTTGTTTCCTTCAGTCTGGGAATTCATAATTATATCAAGCAGGCAGGAGCCATTTTGTGGACACTGTTATAAAGACAAGCCTTGCTTCATCTCAGAATCTTGTTTGTGCACCAGAATGGGGGACCTGATGTCCATCCCCATGCCCTGGTTACACAATTAAATGGTGAAGAGAATGTGGGGAGAGCAGTGACATCTAGGAAGTGCTGAATGGAAAGTGAAAGTAACTACCTGAGGCATAGAGGAGGGGCATACAATATTTGATTGACAGTTGAGACTGTTAAATATGTTTACAACAGCCATGAATGCTTTAAAAAAATAGAGTTTGGATTTCATGTTTAATTTGAAAATGACTTTAATTATACAGTTTTTTTTTATGTCTGGGTGACAGGTCCACTTTAACTACTTCGATATAGTCCCAGAAATACAAGACCGCAAATATGTATGCACACTAAGGGGTCTATTTATCACGATCTGTAAAAAGTAGAGAGAAACATTCTAGTGTTGTCCATAACAGCCAATCCGCAATAAGATTTCAACGGATCAAAAAAAAAAGCAAAGATCTTATTTGTTGCCGTGAGCAACATCATCGTTGATGTTTCACTCCACTTTTTACACAGCATGATAAATAGACCCCCTAATTCTCACCCTGGCTGGAGTCAGATCCTAGAGGTAAATGATATTCCTTTGTTTTCTCTTTCAGAGACTTCGTTGAACAGCACTATGTGGAGCTTAAGAAAGCCAACCCAGAATTCCCCATCCTGATAAGAGAATGCTCAGGAGTTCAACCTAAATTATGGGCTAGATATGGTGTGTAGAAAAGTACTTTCATCATTGAACTGTTTAGGATTTAGTATACTGGCAAATTGTTTTCTCCCTAAGCCTGTGGCCCATCTGGGGAGAAAAAGTTTCCAACCAAAGTTTTTTTGTTTTTTTTTATTATTATTTCTGGAGAACTGTGACCGAACATCCCATCTGCTATTGCCTTTCAGTCTGCTTCCAGAAGAGAAGCTAATTGACCAGGAACAACAAACTAAATTATTTGATCTTGTATATTATGTCTGTAAAATACACGCTTTAGTTGAAGTGCAAGTGCTGGTTGCATGACACTGGAGGTTATTTATAAACACTGGGCAGATTTGCACCTGGGCAGTAACCCATGACAACCAATCAGGTGATTGATTCCAGTGTTCAACCTACAGCTGGCTGAAAAAAAGCTTATCACTGATTGGTTGCTATGGGTTATTGCCCAGGTGCAAATTTGCCCAGTATTTATAAATGAGCCCGACCGTTTTTATTCGTTTTCTGGATATATTTTCTGTTGTCACCTATTCATAGGGCTATTGTTTTTTTTTTTTTAGATTGTCATGATGAAAATAGTCCTTTTTTCTGAAAATGAAGCAGGACCTTCAAAAGTATATGTGAAGCCTTCCCAAAAAGGGACCAACTGCTATATATTTATAAATAACTATAAATTATTTAATGGAAAGTCTTCTGGCTGTAGCCTTCCCAAACAAAAATGTCACTCTCCTCCCATTTTGGTTCTACTCTTAGTTGAACCTGTGTTTTTATTCTTGGACTAACTGCACTTGAGAATTACTCATTAGCTCTGTCTTCAGCAATCTACACCCATAATAGCAAAGCATAATTTATGCATTTTCTGGTTTATTGTTATGAGAACCTAATCTCCTCCATTGCTGTGACATTACTGTTAAAGCTTGTGTTGATTTCTACTTTTTCTCTCCCCTTCAGATTTTGGGAAGGAGACAAATGTCTCATTAAATAACCTCAATGTCGACCAAGTCGCCAGGGCTCTGGAGTCTGTTGCTACCCGTAAACCATGAAGGATTCGTTTTGAAAATATTTTCAGATAAAAACAAGGAAAGCTCCCGCCTTTGATGGACGTTAAGTTATATTTACCCTGTACCACCATATATCAGAATAAAAGTTCTTAATTGTGCAATTCATTCTTGTTTTATTAAAGCTAAATGTATCCACAAAAGCAATGTTAACCCTTCAAGTGCCAACAGAATTTGACATTTCGGTTACAAGAAATGCCCAACTTTTTTGAAACATTTTGGGCTTTCTCACTTTATAGGAATTTTCTGAGGGGAAACTTGTTTATGTAAAGCAAAACACAAGGAGACCGCTCCAGCTCACCATTATACGGCTCCAAATGGCCAGGTGCTCAGTCCTCCGTGTATCAAGCAGCTTGCTGCAATAAACCCTTTTTACCAGAAGAGCCGTCCAGTTGCTTATTCCAGGAAACCTTTAGTTTACCTAGGAAAACTATGCATTGTTTTTTTCCAAGAGAACCTGAGCTTTCTAAATCTGCCTAAATCTGAGTTTTTATGTATTTCCACCTCTGCAAAAAGATTTATAGCTTTAAATACCAAAAAAAAAAAAAGAAAAATCCCTATTTTTCAAAAATATGAATTTATACCAGAAAAATATTTGTATGCATGAAAATCCATCTGATTTGGAAAGCCTCACATCTCTCGAAGGTGCCAATACCAGATATGTATAGTTTTAGGGAGATTTCGGACTTCTGTACAGCAAAAACTCCCCGGAGTATATTACCGATTTTTAATTCTTTAGATTCCAAGGCCAAAAAATCCTGAAACAGTAGGTATACCCTAGAAAACCATATATCTTTGAAAAGTACACATTCTGCTGATTCCATAATGGGTAACTTATGTCTCTCTACGCCAAGTGGCGTAACTAGACCCCTAAGGGCTCCGGTATAGAAATTTACAACTGGGCCCCCCCTAAAGGGATTGTTCACATTTAGTATTATATAGAGAGTGACATGCTGAGACTATTTGCAATTGGTTTTCATTTTATTTGTGGTTTTTGAGTTATTTAGCTTTTTATTCAGCAGCTCTCCAGTTTGCAGCAGTCTGGTTGCTATGGTCTAAATTAAAATAGCAACCATGCATAGATTTGAATAAGAGGCTGGAATATGGATAGGAGAGGCATGAATAGAAAGATGTCTCAGAATATCACTAATAAAAGCAGCAATAACAATACATTTGTAGCTTTCTGGAACAGTTGTTTTTTAGATGGGGTCAGTGACCCCTAGCAACCATGCATTGATTTGAATAAGCGACTGAAATATGAAAAGGAGAGGGCCTAAATACACAAATGAGTCATTAAAAAGTAGCAACAACAGTGTAAAAGTTACATGTAAGAAGGACATGTAAAATTGAGTTTTAACTCTATTATAATGCTATAATGATAAGGGGTAAATTACTGTAAATAAGGCTATTAGAAGTCACTGAGTGGTTTCTGAGACCATATAAAGACACAAGGCTGCAGGCTGAGTTATACAGGGAACTCTGATTATCACTCATGTATTATAAGGGATAATGTACCCCCTACTGTAAATGATAAGGATATTAGAAGTCACGGAGGGGTTCTGTGACCATTGTGCTTAGTACAGGGGAATACCTATGCTGCCATAGTTTTATGGGATCTCTCTGTACAGACTATGAGCAAACTTAGGGGACTGTTCCTGCTGAATTGTGCTGTGACCATGCCCACTATGGGAGAAATATTGAATATATAGATAGCCAAACATTTATTTTAGCTGTTCCTAAAGCACACATCTCATCATTTTGAATGAACACAGTGAGAATTTCATGAATAAATATCCCCAGAAATCAGATGGCAATTCCATGTATAAATACCCAAAAATTCATAATAGAATGGCACAATGCAATTTTAGCTAACAAGGAAATGGTTAAAAATCACAAGGCAGTGTAATAAAAATGATTTGTATCCTTACTTAGCCAGCATTCTTTCTGCACTGAGTCTGGGGGAGAGGATGAACCTGCAGCACCAGCGTCTGCCATCCATGCTGCCTGTTAGCTGAGTACTGGACAATGCAACCAAGAAAGCCACCCCAAGAAGAAATGAGCCCCAGCACCAGTGGCCAACTGCACCAAAGGTTCTTCCAAGAGCCACCACATCCCCCCTGAAAGAGCTTGTCCTTATAGGGAGTCTCCCTGCTTCTGGCAGAACATTTCACATTCTGTTTATAATAGATTTTATGATTCTATTTTCTTACTCCCATAGTACGAGTTCCTACATCTAGTCAGTCCTTTAGTGGTGCCAGACTCTGCTCTTACCAACTCGCACACACAGGGAGGTTAAAATATGCCATTCTGGCAGTGTACAGTTTTATGTTAGCTTTCATGGGTCTGACAGGAAGGAAGCTGTAACCGTCTTTCAGGACAAAGGGTCTCTGAACTACTGGGTGCTGGAGTTATGCTGGAGTTGTAGCCTGCTGGACAATACAAATGTGTATACTGGCTCCTTTTTCACCCAGCCTGCAATTGGCTGAGGGCACACAGGGCACTTAAGGAATGCTCGTTGTCCCAGTCCCACTCCCACCTCTTAGCTGCATACTTGCTCAAACCCCCACCCTCCTCAGTTTGCTAAAGCCAGAAGCAGTTCGAACTGAAAAAAAAAAGACAGACACAGCCCTGGGGGTAGGCTAGACTGAAGAAAGTGATCAGTTCGGATCACTGTTAGTGCGCGAACAGCGAGGGAGCATTTGTTGAGGAAGAAAGCACGTTCTTGCTTATGTATGGTGCGGCCCCCATGGGCGCGGGGCTTGATTGGGCACAACATGTCAGTGAGTGTCAGTTGTGATTTCTAATTTCCTGGGAAGAGGCGGGCCCCAAAAAGCTTGTAGGGGTGCGGACCCTGGTGCAAATACACCTTCTGCGCCCCTGGTAGTTCCGCCACGGTCTACGCCTAACTACCAAACATCAAAGCTTGTCTGAACGTAGCATTTTTTTTTTATAAAAATGTATCAAAATTCTGAAAAATCACTTCAAAGGTTTTATTTTGCTGCTCCACATATCCCACTGTGTATTAGGTACCAAGCAAAAGCACCCTGAATATGTATGCCAGGGGTCCACTGAACAGTTTGATGCCCATTGTGCATAGGTTTACCATATAGGTTGGCATTTAAAGTCCCCAATATGAAGTTAGCGCATCCAAATTGTCCAGGACTTTACAGCTACTGAAAAATCAACACATTTACTGCATTTTTTGTGGGTTAAAAACACCAAAAATATGTTTACCCCCCCAAAACTATATATTTTTGGAAAGTACACATTCTACCGAATCTAAAATGGGTACCCATGCCTTTCTGCTCCAAACTACTGAGTCACAAGGCTTTCCCAAAATTGGCAGTTTAGGTGAAATATCTAAAAATTGTCTCAAAGCTTCAAAGCTTTCCAGAATTGCATCGTCCATGTATCACTACCAGCATGAAGCATCCTAAATATGAATGCCAGGGGGTCTACTAACGAGTTTGATAACAAACTATGTGGCATACAAAGACCCCCAAATCTAAATATAGTATCATGTGCCATGAGACCCCCTAACAGTATGGAGACCCTAGAAAAATGTTGTTTGAAATTTCTGAAAATAGTCACAAAGCTTGCATTTTACCCCACAATGTACCTGCAAAAAGAAAAATAAATATGAATGCCAGGAGTCTACTAAACAGATTGATGCCCAATATGCATATATTTACCATACTATGTCGCATACAGAGCTCCCCAAATGGATATATATCTGACAAAATTTCCATGGGCAAAATTAAGTAACAAAGAACAGAGCAAAATGGGATAAATTCAGGAAGTAGAGGCAGCAGCAGTCACGTGGTCCACAGGTGCCTGCTGCTGCCTATGGGGCCCCTGGGTGATTGCACCTAAGGACCCGCTCATTTCCCCCTACTGCTCCATGTCTAGGGGAGGGGGAATGAGCAATACTAGCTGTTCCTTCGCTTCCCCAGGCTGAAATGCTGCAGAATGTAGATTCTACGTTCTGTGGCATTTAAAAGGTTAAAATGCCAGTTGTCCATTTCATATGATTTCCGTTCTTTAGTCCAGACTGAGTGGTCCGCAGGTTCCTTTTATCTAGGAAAGGAGGAGAAAAAGTAATTATTTAATTTTACAATAATGCATTTGAAAACAGTGATGTTTAAAATAATATACTATGTTAGCGTTTAAATGCAAATCCCCAAAAAATGTAGGGCACGAGTAGCTATTTATGTTTTAAAGCTGCTGCAGCTGCTACCTCCACACTGTCTACCCCAAACATGTACCTGTTTACACAAGATGCAGATGTTTTAAATGGCGCTGAGCCCAGCATTTGCTGTGCATTTAATCTGCATAAATAAAAAATACTGATTTATGTAACATAGACAGAGTACTACAAAACCTTACCAGCTCTATCTGTTCCAGACTGCTTGAACTTGATGCAGAAGATCAGGCATATCTTTATATAAATCAAGAATCCAGAGTTATGAAAAAAGTCTCCAACAGCCTTAAAAGAAATATCTGGGAGGTTTTTTTTTTTCAGATTCTGCATGTCCCAACAAAAAGGTGCAACATTATGAGAGGGTTACTATGTGCAGCTGTCCTTTTGGTTTGAGGAGAGGTAGTCTCTACTGCATTGTTTCAAGAGTCAGGTGCAGGAAGGGTCAAATACAGCTTACATTTCAGTTCCATTTACAAATAAATTTAAAACCAATTAACATTTTAATATATACAGGTATGAGATCTGGTATCCTGAAACCCATTTTCCACTAAGCTCTGAATTATGGGAAGGCTGTCTCCCATAGACTCCATTTTAACGAGGAACTATTGCGAAAATGAAAATTGAATATAAGCTTCAGCATACTGAAATAAGAAACTTTATAAATACAATCAATTAAAAATGCTGCATCATTTCTGCAATAATCAAGTTTATCTTCATTATCCCTCTATTTCTCTTCATTCTGTCTTCATGCAGCAGTTGGGTGTCAGATATTCATTGACAGTTAGACCCAATATTTCTTATAGGGGGGGCTCCCTTTCCTAGCAGATGTATTAGAGCTCATTCAAGGAACTAATTCCAGTACAAACAAAATCTAACAAAATAACGGCCAATTGCACAAATCCTACATGTAGAGAGACATGATATCTGGTGATTTTAAAAGAGTGAGTGCTAATACTGTACATCTTCTAGGCCAGTGATCCCCAACCAGTAGCTCATGAGCAACATGTTGCTCACCTACCCCTTGGATGTTGCTTCTGGTGGCCTCAAAGCAGGTGCTTGTTTTGGAATTCCAGGCTTGGAGGCAAGTTTTTGTTGCATAAAAAGGTATACTGCCAAACAGAGTCTCCTGTAGGCTGCCAGTCCACATAAGGGCTATAAAATAGGCAATCACAGCCCTTAATTGACACCACCAGGGACTTTTTCATGCTTGTGTTGCTCCCCAACTCTTTGTACATTTGAATGTGGCTCATGGGTAAAAAAAGTTGGGGACCCCTTTAAGATATATTGGATCTAACTGTCAATGAATATCTGACACCCAACTCCTGTAAGTATAGTTTCTGCCTACCTGATTTTCATTCCTGAAAGAGGATGTAGCAGATGCCAGCTGATTAAAAGCCCTGGGGGATAATTGACATCTACTGCAATATTTTAAAAATCAGAACCATACATGAGAAAGAAATAAGCAATTACTGTTTTCAGCTGCAAATACATTTACAAATAACCATAAAGCGAATGAATAGTTTTATTCATTTTTTTTCAGTTGAGTTGTTTTTATTTGTGTTTTTATTTATGTTCTCCATAAATAAAGACGTTTTTCAATTGCTTTCCATTTTAAATTTTACCGTTTTGCCGAAATTTAAGTTTTGAGTTTAATGTTCCTGTCTCTGGTATTTCAGTGTGGCAGCTCAGTAATTTAGGTGCAGACTCTGCTCTGTTACAATTTTTCAATATTTAGTTGATTATTTTTCAGCAGCATCTCTGGAATATCAGCAATTAATGCTAATCAATTGTAACAGATGCCTCTAAAGGGGAACTCCAGCTTCCAAAGCAACATTTGATAAAGAGGCCCACATAACACAGAAACTCCTAATATATTCATCACAGTTACCTGTTTCTTCAAAAAGGGATAAGGGAGAAGTCCGTCGTTATTTATGCTGCTGTACATTAGTCATATATTAAATGTTGTCACTTAATTGACACTAAAGCTAATGATAAAGCACTACAAGCAGCAATTCAGAAGCAAAAAAGAAAACTCCAGCAGCTGAAACTTCAAATATTTCACAAGAGAAACTATTCCAGCTAATATGTCACGGACAATGTATGAAGATCCTGGTATGATTATGATCTAGGTCGTATGGAATGGAGTGCATTTTTCAAATATTGGTATGACTCCTTGCAGAAGCAACTAATTCCTCATTTCTTCACTATCCACAATGAGATTACCCAAGGTGTACAAGCATAGAACCTAAAAAGATGAATGCTCGGCATGAAAACAAAAGAAGTTTTATAAGTGCAGCATTTTTCCTGTAGATTCTAGCAAAAGCCAGGGGGCTGCTGTAAGATGTCCTAGTCTGTCACTATTACCTGGGCCTGCGTAGGTCTGTTTAGCCTCTGTGTACTTAAAATTAAAATATCAAGGTCTATTTTAAATCTGTAAATAGGTGTAATTGCTGGGGATGCCGATATATTATGCATCCCCAGGTACTTTAAACCCTGGGCCATAGTTTCTCTATGTAGAATATGCACCAGCTTGGGGTATATTTCTGCCTATATCATAAATTACTGTACTATGCGTGTAAGAGGTCCATGATTGAACAGGGTGATAAACAGAATGTTCCTTAGCGATACCATAAAAATATGTCAGTACAGGTATTCCAATACGGTAAGCAGAAAAATCTGTAGCAGTTTCCTTAACCTCATACTGCAAAAAAACAAAAAACAAAAACAATGTAATGTCCCACCATACTGTAAATTGTTGGCTGTGTCCTGACAGATATGTAAGGAGGTATGGTGTTGCTGGAAGACATGTATCCTGGCTGCCTCCATCTGTACATGAATAGTGCATAAAAAACCCCTGGTGCTGTCTTCTACCCTGAGGAGAGATCACAGCTAATTAATAAGTTCCGCTGAGGCAGATGAAAACAAAACTAATGCATTACAGCAAGTCAGCACAACCAATGGGCTTTTAATGGTTGATATCTTAGGTATGCTGGATTTATTCAATAAAATCATTATCCTGTACAAAATTTAAAGGTGACTTCATATGCACATATCTGTAAATGGGACCTTATTTTTGCAAGTCACTCTTGTGTATGATCTGATCCACTTTTACAGATCGTTACCTATATAAAATCTGGGTCTGGAAAGGAAATGAAAGAAGAAGAGTTTAATACAATGATATAAACCATTTAAAGTGGACCTGTCACCCAGACACAAAAATCTGTATAATAAAAGTCCTTTTCAAATTTAACATGAAATCCAATTTCTATTTTTTATTAAAGCATTCATAGCTGCTGTAAGCTCATTTAAAAATCTCCGCTGTCAATCAAATATTGTCTGCCCCTCCTCTATGCCAATGGCATAGAGGCGGGGCCGACAATTACTTTCACTTTCCATTCAGCACTTACTAGATATCACAGCTCTCCACACATTCCCCTGTCACTTAACCATTTAATTGTGTAGCCAAGGCATGAAAATAGACATTGGGTCCCCCATTCTGGTGCACAAACAAGATTCTGAGATGATACAAGGCTTGTCTTAATAACAGTGTGTACAAAATGGCTGCTGCCTGCTTGCTATAATTTTGAAATCCCAGACTGAAGGAAACAAGATTCAAATCATTTATATAGTGTTATTAAAGTTAATTTTGCTTGACTAATGTGATAAAATGGGATTTTGAATAATTTCTTTGGGTGACGGGTCCCCTTTAAGCTTGCTGTTCCAGTAGGGAAAGTATGGTGGCTACAGCTACCTATCCACAACTGAGCTATTAAAATTGATGACATGCAAACAAAGAAACAGTCGATCTCTGGTCTCTGTTTATTCCTGTGTCTGCACACAGGCACAGATTTGACCTGGGTGTAGACACATGGAGCAGGTTTCCAAAACTCTTACATTTTTACAACAAAATTCAATCGGTGTCAACCCTCACGCCGACACAGTGCCTATGAGTGCAGCCAGAGCCGCCATCAGAAATCACATGGCCCCGTACAATAAAACTTTGTTGTGGCCCCCTGGTCCCCACCCACCCCAGATCTCATCCACACCACAGTAAAAAGGCTACACAGACATCAGTGCTAAAAATGGTAAACCCCCCCACACACATTATAAAAAGTAACTGGTGGTCAGGGCCCCCCTATAAATTAAAAAAAACATTGGTGCGAGGGCCCCCCATAAAAATGTTTTAAAAAAACATTGGTGGTCAGGACCCCCCTGCAAGTTAAAAAAAACATTGGTGGCCATGTCCCCCCCTCCATACTAGTTACAAAGAAACATTGGTGGTCAGGGGCCACATAGAATATTTAAAAAAAAACATTGGTGGCCAGGGGCCTATGCAGTAGTAAAATAATGCACTGGTTGCCAGGGGTAATAATAATAATAATAATAAAAAAAATTTAGTGTCCAGTGGAACTTACCTTAGGCTCCTTTTATGGGTTGGGGTATTTTTGTGCCTTTGGGGCTTCAGCTTTGACTCCTTTCATGGCTTTGGGTCTTTTCGTGGCTTCAGGACTTCAACTTTGGGGCGTTTCGTAGCTTTGCATCTATTCGCTGCTTCAGATCTTTGGCGGTTTGGCACATGAATTCAGGGCCAGCTAATTCAAAAAGTGCAGTACAGCTGGGCAGTACAACTATTACCTACAATGTGGTCAGTCAGAAGGGTCGAGAAGTGAGCTCTTATGATTTGCAGACTTACGAACAAGCATAAATCCCCCTCTTTATCCCTTTGGTACAAAGATTCTGCAAATATTATCCCAAAAGAAAGCCATTCATCTTGCAACATCTGACTGATCGTAGCTAAGTATTTACTTTAGCAAATGTCTGCTATGGTTACCTTAGACATCAACGTAGGATAACTCTGGCTATGGCTTTCTAAATATTAGTTGCCTGATATACAGTATATGTAAACATTGTTTACAACAAACTTGGGCTGAATATGGATGGCTTCTTTTCCTCATCAAAAGTCTATGGTCTGAAATGTAGACACACACAGTTTAGACACTCCATTTGGTCTTAGCATCATACAATATCCATCAAATCACTACTCTGGTGCTTCAAAATACTTCTGCAAACGAATAAATTTATTTCTATGTGTCAGTGAGGTATACAGAGAAATTATAAAACAAACCTTAATTTCAATAAACTGTACACTCTTATGAGCCTTTAATGCAGGGGTCCCCGACCTTTTGAACCCATTTGCAACATTCAGAAGTAAAAGGAGTTGGGGAGCAACATTAGCATAAAAATGTTCTTGGGGTGCCAAATAAGTGATGTGATTGGCCATTTGGTAGCCCCTATGTGGATTGTCAACCTACATTGAAGCTCTGTTTGGCAGTACACCTGGGTTTTTATACAACCAAAACTTGCCTCCAAGCCTGGAATTTAAAAATAAGCTCCTGCTTTGAGGCCACTGAGAACAACATCCAAAGGGTTGGAGACCACGAGCTACAGGTTGGGGATCACTACTTTAATGTATTTGGGGGAAGGAGAAGTCAGTGCTTATTCATTTAAATTCTTCTTCTTACTGAATAGTTTATATAGTACAGGGTTTCTCAACCCAACCACCGAGACCAGGACCAAGATTAGATAGGACAGAAGATTTGTATCAGTAAAACATAAGTAGTAAATTACTTATTCAACCTTTTAACCAAGGATTCTCCGAAATCCAATCAAATCAGGTTGTCCTCTATAAAAGATAATAATAATACATGTCTATTTATTAAGCTACATAAAATATATACTTCAGCCGCAGATACGCAGCAGAAAGCCAATCTAGAGAACCCATTACCTGCTCCAAGTAGTTTAAATGACATCTTGAGCATGTTTGAATTTCTATACATAAAGAAATCTTACCAGTTTTGCAGAAAAAATATACAGGTACGGGATGCGTTATCTGGAAACCCATCATACAAAATTCTCCTAATTATGGAAAGGTTGTCTACCATAGACTCCATTTTATCCAAATAAACCATATTTTAAAAAAATTATTACCTTTTTCACTGTAATAATAAAACAGTAGCTTGAACTTGATCCCAACTAAGATATAATTAATCCTTAATGGAGGCAAATCCAGCCTATTGGGTTTATTTAATGTTTACATGAATTTCTAGTAGACTTAAGGTATGAAGATCCAAATTACAGAAAGATCCATTATCTGGAAACTATGGGTCTGGATAACAGGTCCGTACCTGTACTACTGTATAAATATTTTTCTTTATGTCATGTTTCAGCTTTCAACAAACACTCTCTTTCTGAACACCATTAATTCTCATGATATATCTGAATCACCCTTTCTTTTTTCTCTCCTGATGTGCCTTCTCCTTTTAGACCATTGGCCTCACCTGTCTCCCATTCTCTCCATTGTGCTCTTAACTCTTCTAACACTGGGGCTGACGTATCTCTCAGTTTCTTCTTTCTCCACATTTTTAGCAGAATAGTCTTGGCATACTTTCAGCAGGAGGGGTCCATAGAATATATATAGATAGATAGATAGATATAGAACAAACAAGGGAAAGTTGTTCTCACCACTAATTTTTAAAACCATTAGGCGGGGGTGCAATGAGGGTGTGACCACAAAATACATACATACATAGTAACATAGTAAGTTAGGTTGAAAAAAGACACACGTCCATGAAGTTCAACCTTTTTTTTTTTTTTTAACCTGCCTAAATGCCCGTTGATCCAGAGGAAGGCAAAAAACCCATCTGAAGCCTCTCCAATTTGCCTCATAGGGGAAAAAAATTCCTTCGTGACTCCAAAATGGCAAATGGCCAAAATCGGACTAGTCCCTGGATCAACTTGTACTATGAGCTATCTTCCATAACCCTGTATTCCCTTACTTGCTAAAAAGCCATCCAACCCCTTCTTAAAGCTATCTAATGTATCAGCCAGTACAACTGATTCAAGGAGAGAATTCCACATCTTCACAGCTCTCACTGTAAAAAACCCCTTCCGAATATTTAGGCGGAACCGCTTTTCTTCTAATCGGAATGGGTGACCTTGTGTCAGCTGGAAAGACCTACTGGTAAATAAAGCATTAGAGAGATTATTATATGATCCCCTTATATATTTATACATAGTTATCATATCACCCCTTAAGCGCCTCTTCTCCAGCGTGAACATCCCCAATTTGGACAGTCTTTCCTCATAGCTAAGATTTTCCATACCTTTCACCAGCTTAGTTGCCCTTCTCCGTACCCTCTCTACAATAATGTCCTGTTTGAGTGATGGAGACCAAAACTGTACAGCATATTCTAGATGGGGCCTTACAAGTGCTCTATACAGTGGAAGAATGACCCCCTCCTCCCGTGACTCTATGCCCCTTTTAATACAGCTCAAGACCTTATTTGCCCTTGATGCTGCTGACTGGCATTGCTTACTACAGCCAAGTTTATCATCTACAAGGACTCCAAGGTCCTTTTCCATAATGGATTTGCCTAGTACAGTCAGGGTCGGACTGGGAGGCATGGGGCCCACCGGGGCTACTGCCCCAGGGCCCCCTCCAGCCGCCACTGCCGCTCCGGAGTGCTGCAGGCGGCTAGTGCGCATGCGCGCAGCGCCGCGTTTGTGCGCATGCGCGCGGCGGCGCGTTTGTGCGCATGCGCAGCCCTTCTAGTCTACCGCGACCCCAAACAAAGTGGGGTCGCGCCGCCCCACTAAGTAGCGGAACTGGGCCGGCGGGGCCCACAAGAGCCCGGGGCCCACCGGGGTTTTTCCCGGTGTCCCGCCGGCCCAGTCCGACACTGAGTACAGTCCCATTAAGACTATAAGTGGCTTGGATATTTTTACATCCCAGGTGCATGACTTTACATTTATCAACATTGAATCTCATTTGCCACTTAGGACTTAGCTGCCCAGATTGCCAGTTTGTCAAGATTGTGTTGCAAGGATGACACACCCTGGATGGAATTAATTGGGCTGGATAGTTTTGTGTCATCTGCAAACACTGATACATTACTTACAATACCCTCCCCTAAGTCATTAATGAACAAGTTAAATAAAAGTGGACCAAATACCGAGCCCTGGGGGACCCCACTAAGAACCTTACTCCAAGTAGAGAATGTAGCATTAACAACCACCCTCTGTACCAGATCCTGTAGGCAGTTTCCTATTCATGTGCAAACAACTTCATTAAGCCCAACAGACCTTAGTTTAGAAAGCAGTCATTTGTGGGGCACGGTATCAAATGCTTTGGCAAAATCCAAATAGATCTACTGCCCCCCCCCACTGTCCAGAATCTTACTTACCTCATCATAAAAAGCAATCAAATTTGTCTGACATGACCTATCCTTCACAAAGCCATGCTGATTGCTGCTTATAATGCCATTCATTAGGACAAAATTTTGAATGTGATCCCTTAACAAGCCTTCAAATAATTTGCCCACCACAGATGTGGGCAAATTATTTGAAGGCTTGTTAAGGGATCACAATAAAATGATTCTAACATTTGTGTCTTCTGCTGCTGTTAAGACAATTGAGGTATTTAGGTGAGAGTCCTGTGCCCTTACATGTGATGCTATGTTGTACAATTTCAGGTACCTGACTCCTGAGCAATTAAAAGGGTCCCAAATCAACCCATGTGGCATTGCCCCAAAATAATTTCATACCATGACAGAAAATCTATAACATTAGAATGGCTTTACTCCACCAATTCAATGTCCTGTTTCATGACTTCCACATATAAGGGTCAGTCCACAAGAGCAGAATCAAGGAAACTTTGGACAACTTCGGAAAACGAAGCGCCGCGTGTGAATTACCGGTCAATTTTCATTTTAGCTGGCGGAGGGCAGGGGGAAAACAGTTTGGAGAGATTGTCACCACGAAGGACAGGCGATTTGTTGCTGGGGTGACTTATCTCCCCGAATCTGCTCGTGTGGCCTGACCTTAATAGGTGCTGTCTTTAGACTATCCATTTCAAAGCAGTTGTTGAATCCTCTATGTGAAAGGAGCCCATTTCAGGTTGTTTCACCATTCCAGCAAAAAAGAAGATTCATCAGAATGTGTACTTTTGAAAAATATATGGTTTTCTAGGGTCTCCATACTGTTAGGGGGTCTTATGGTACACAATACACATACCAGGTGCTTGTATTGTAGCAGTCAGAGTGTCATATGTGAAAATCAATATGTACTATTTTTATTTGGGGGGTCTCTGTATGGAACTTGTTTTGGTAAAACTTTTCATATCGGGCATCAAACTGTCCAGCAGACCCCTGGCGTTCAGATTTAGAATGCCTTTTGCTGGTACGTTACAAAATGTGGGGTATATAATTGGGCAAAATGCAAGCTTTGTGACTATTTTCAGAATTTTCATAAAAAGCTTTATGTTTAGCATAGCTTTGCAGTTTGGTAGTTTGCAGTGGAAAAACATATTTACCGGTTTTAGATTCATCAGAACGTGTACTTTTGGAAAATATATGGTTATATTCAGGTGCTTTTTCTTGGTATGTAATGATACATGGGCAATATGATGCTGCAAAGTTGAAGCTTTGACACAATTTTCAGGTATTTCACCAAAACTGACAAATTTGGTCATGACTTGCCCTGCTTACATTTAATAAACAGGATGGAAGAGGTCAAACACTGCTTTGTAAATCAGCCCTTAGTGACGTGGGGCACAAACATAAAAACAAGTATTAAGGCTGAATCTGCACAGAGTAAATTGGGGCTCAGTATGTCACAGGGCTGTTCATGGCCCTAAAGGAAAATAAGTTTCAGCCATTTTGGCACCGTCACCCTGCATTAGATTCTGGCAGCCAATGTCATAATGTTTTCCCAAATGGGTACTTTGGCCTGGACTGGGCAGAGTCAAGGAGTGGTGGAGGAGGGACAGGAAGTGGGTGGGAGGATGGGAGTCTGAGTACAGCAGGCCCTCTGTAGATTTTTTTTGCAGGGCAACTCAAGATACACCACTGAGGGGAGTATCTAATATTTGATTAAAAAAACCCAAAAAACCTTAACATAGCAACCAATCTGCAGTTAGATTGTATCAGTCACCTAAAGTTGCTAGTTAGTTGCTATTGGCAACATCACATGATATTTATTTCCAGTGTTAGTAAAACATGCCCCTGAATTTTAAACAGGTACCATTTTTTGTGTTGCTAATTCAATGGAGGACAGCCACCACCACAATTATTCTATATAAGTCAAGGGTAAACATACTACTTCACCCTAACCCAAACTGTGACACAAAAGATATGCAACAATTGTAAACCAAATTAGCCTTATTCATTTAGTTCTAAAACATTAGTGAATAGGTCTCAAAGGTTTGACTGGTTTGCAACAGACAACATAAGGATCTTACAAATAGTATGCCAGGCAAATAGAACCGGTCTGAAAGCTATGCTTCTGGCAAAAGTCTGAAAATGTTTTGGCTGGAAAGACTTACAGATTACAGGCTGTGGTAATACATCTCCCATGGCTATAATTAAATTATATAAGTGCCCCATGACAAAATAAGTTAACAGAAACTCTAGCTAAAATGGTTAGGGATGCCCCATGTGTATTATAATATTATATTCTGTCATTTGCATTGACCAGTTACTTCAGAGAACTCTGGAGTGGGAATACGTGGGCTTTTCTTTGTGATCAGTTATGTACATAGATATATACACACTGGCAAAGTTGTTTATTAGGATGAGTTATGAGTTAAAATGAGGAACTGGTTTAGAATTTATTATTTTTTTTTACCAAAGTTAAATACATAATGTCAAAAGAACCTTTAGAAACACCAAAATTATTTTGTAAAAGGTTTAATACATACAATAACCAAAATATACAATTTCAAAAACAGACATTTCCAAAAAATACAAATTTGATAGACCATTGACAGGAAATCTTCATTGTGATGGGAAGGCAGCATTGAATCTGCAAGAAAACAAATGTAAACAATGTTAGCAAACTAGCAATACCATACAGCGAAGCAAATCTATCACACTTGAGAAGAGAGCAGCAGCCTACCCAATAGGTGCCATTTAGAATCAATTTAAGGTGCACCTTCGATTTAGCCATGCTAAATTTCCTTTGGCAAAATAACTAACTTGTAAATGATTTAAACCAAATAGGATATTTGTAGGATTTGTCGCGCACACTAGAGGAGGATGTTTTATGCGTGTGAGAGGGGCAGTTAAAAGAACACTTTTTTTCCTAGAAAAGCCTGTAGATGATAGTGTCAAGGCAGTGCTGTGATTTCGCAAATGACAAGTAGAAAGAGAAACCCAGCAAACTGCCCACAGTTCCAATAATTTGTTACTAGATTAGTTTGTCAGCTTGAGCGTGCAAATACACTATACACAAGGGATATCAGTTGGGAAGAAACGCTCGTGTCATATTCAGTACCAAAAAAACAATACTGTTGGTAAATGCAATACCCCCACACTGTGTTTCAGTCACCATTTCTTATTAGAAGACAGCATTTGACACATTTCTTTAAGGGATAACCAAATACATTGTGAAGCAAAAGTTACACATACAGATCAGTTTTACAAGGGGGGAAAAAAGCAAGCATAGTTCTGAGCGGGTACAGTGCAGTCTGATTATTATCCTATATACGTGTACATCTATTACTGTAGATAGACCCCCTGGTCTAGGATGAAACCCCCCCCCCCCCACAAAACATTTGTACAGAGACCAACCTGTTCCAGTGAGCAGTCTTCCTCTCAGACCTTTGGCAGTTTCTGTAGTTATTTTTTCATTGTTTGATGTATCTGAAAACCAAACAAATGAGGAATCAATAAGAGGACAAAAACCATTTTATAAGAAAACAGTTTTACAAGCCATAATCCAAAAAGCTAGCATAGTTTTGACCTGGTACAGCGCAGTCTGATTCGCTTGCTATTCGCCGACACCGCTAGAAGAAAAAGATGGTTATACACATAGGCCTGATATTAAAGCAAAACTCAGAGCTGCACAAAGAGTTCCCAGTGTAAAAAAGACAACCTTGCGGTAAATCTTTTGTTTAGAGTACAACTGTTTTGAAGCTAGAGCCACGGCACCCACAATTTGGTGAGTGATTATCTGCAGGCGCCATACAAATAATCAGTCACAGGTGCGGCAACCCACACCTCTAGCAGCTGCACCGCTCCCAAATTGGATTCTCTTACGGAGAAGTGTCCTCCCCAGGACCCCTGGTTCCTGAGATACACTAAAACTCCCTGAACAGACCGGTTTGTAACACTTTAATTAATGCAAAATCTGCATTAGCCAGGCTGGAAATGACATTTTAAAGAGAGGGAGAGAGAGAATATGAGAACACCTGGAGCTTACTGGTCACCAACACGATCAATCGCCATCCGCCGACACCGCTTGAGGGAAAAAAAAAAAAGGTTAAACACATATTTGCCTGACATATTAAAGCAAAACTCACAGAGCTGCACAAAGAGTTCCCAATGTTCCCTGGGAGCCAGGGGTTCTAAAAAAAGACAACCTTTCAGAAAATCCAAAGGGGGTTAACCTTTCGTTGAAATTAGTACAACTGCTTTGAAGCTAGAGCCACGGCACCCACAATTCGGCGAGTGATTACCTGCAGCCGACAAACAAATAATC